>NC_064641.1:944576098-944882192 GCF_023864345.2 Schistocerca serialis cubense | reverse complement strand
AGATATAGTATCCCTGTACATAGCTGGTCCATATCCAAGAAGTAAAGGAGGAGTAAGATACATAGTAGCACTATACGATATTTTTTCGAAACTTATCAAAATGTATGTCATTACAAATACAATACCCACAAATATCAGAAAAAGAATTGAGGGAGACTATTTGAGAAGAGAAGGTAAACCAAAGGTACTACTAACTGATAGAGCTTCATATTTCGTTGGGCAAAAGTGGAAACAATTTATGACCTCACAGGGCATAAAGCACATTTAGTAAGCCTTTATCACCCAGAAATAAGCCCAGTAGAACGAGTCTCTAAAGAATTTAAGCGGTTTATTAGGACATACATCCCTAAAAAACACACCCGATGGGTTGAGTATGTAACTCTCTTCACGCAAGTTGTCAATAACCTTCCTCATTCTCCTACAGGTTTCACACCTAATGAACTGATGTTCCGGACAAAACAAACGAATGAGTGGGAGTCGCCCATATGAAAGGTACCCACTACAGAAACGACGCTACAAGAGAAAATCAAACAAGCCATGGTTACACTAGAAAACAGGGCCAAGTATAGAAAGAAAATTTATAACGAGAAACTGAAACGTGTTACACAGTTCTACGAAGGGCAACGAGTCCTCTGGCGGACGCACCCTAAATCGACAAAATTTGGCAAACTGAATAAGAAGTGGCAATTACTCTATTCAGACCGTAGGCCTATATAATTTCCAAAATACCATACCCTGGGACGTACAGATTAGCCTGTGAGAAAACAGGGAGAGACAAGGGTCTGCACTCTCGAAAAGATATAAAAGCCTTTATAGACTGACGACGCGTGGTAACTTTTTTTATATCACAAGATAATTGTACTTAGTGTACATAATTCCAAGTGTAATTTTTCTTCTGGAGTGTATTTTATGATAAAGTACACATAGGCATAAAATTAACAGTAATGAGAAGCAATACACTGCTTCATGCGAAGCGATAAAGTGTAAACAAAATTAGATTATGCCTCAGCTGTCGCGCGCTCAACAATACGTGCTGACGTCAGTAGCAGGAGAGGAGGCATTGATCTGAGCATATGCGCGACAGACTGACAGAAGGCGCAACCAAAATAGGAATGTAATATGTACTTAACCTAAATAAAAAGTAAACGGAAATACTACGCAAATAGATCTACTGCCTAAGAACTAAGGAACGTACTGATGTATGTACACAGAGATTTAATTAAATACTAAGCTATATACAGCAAATTTACAACCAAAAGGAAGCATTATGAAAAACTATACGAGGCGTGTAAGCCAAGAACTAGCAACAAAATACCGTGAAAGATTTCGAATAATTTTTTTTTGCAGAGTAAATGATCATAATGGGTAACAGAATAAACAAATGTCTATGAATTTAAACAAAGTATGGAAATATCGGCGGACGTATGCAATGACCAAATTTATTCTTAGTTTTAAATTTTCTCTTTGAGCGACCATGCAAAGTCATGGCGCAGAAGAAGAGAATTACGTCGAGAGTAGCAGTTACCAAATAATGAAACGGGCCGCACCTCGAGTAAACAATTTAGTTGTAAGGATATTTATACAAAGGTCGTACGGCAAATGAAAAATGAAATATGCATCGTCGCAGTGTGTCTCCGTGACAATTATCAGTACCTATTCACTCCACAGTACGCATAAACATTAACCATGAGATTATACAAAAACCAGTTAATTTTTATCGTGTCATGTGACATTTTCAGGTGTTTGAGAAAGATAAGTCTACGATGGTTAAAACATATTTCACACGAAGCTACACGTGAATTGAAGTAAAAATCGCGCATTGCTGGCCTAACTACGATTGGCTCCGACTCGTTGTTTGGGAGGGAAGAAAGGAAATACTCATCTACTGGTTCAAGGATTTATGAGGAAATGTTACTCGTACAATGATGAACCAGTTGCCAAGGAGCTTTTGCTTCACTGAAATAACGTGTACCGACTAATCACCCATGTAGTATCATGTTTCACACAGAGAAAGAACATGATACTACATGGGAGATCAGTCAGTACACATTATTTCAGTGAAGTAAAAGCTCCTTGGCAACTAGTCCATCATTGTACGGGTAACACTTCCTCATAAATCCTTGAACCACTAGATGAGTATTTCCTTTCTTCCCTCCCAAACAAGGAGGAGGAGCCAAGCGTAGTTAGGCCAGCAATGCGCAATGTTTTAGTCCTATTTCCAATGTTTTTTCCCTCCTCTACCTAAGGAAGAAATGAGCTCCCATAAGTGATAAACCTACCCCCCCCCCCCCCCATGAACAACAGACGTTCTTGCTGTTGGTGGGGAGGCTTGGGTGCTTCAGTGATACAGATAGCCATACCGTAGGTGCAACCACAACGGAGGGGTATCTGTTGAGAGGCCAGACAAACGTGTGGTTCCTGAAGAGGGGGCAGCAGCTTTTTCAGTACTTTCAGAGCCAACAGTCTGGATGATTGACTGATCTGGCCTTGTAACACTAACCAAAACAGCCTTGCTATGCTGGTACTGCGAACAGCTGAAAGCATGGGGGAAACCACAGCCGTAATTTTTCCCGGGGGCATGCAGCTTTACTGTATGATTAAATGATGATGGCATCCTCTTGGGTAAAATATTACGGAGGTAAAATAGTCCCCCATTCGGATCTCCAGGCAGGGACTACTCACGAGGATGTTGTTATCAGGAGAAAGAAAGCTGGTGTTCTACGGATCAGAGCGTGGAACGTCAGATCCCTTAATCGGGCATGTAGGTTGGAAAATTTAAAAAGGGAAATGGATAGGTTAAAGTTAGATATAGTGGGAATTAATGAAGTTCGGTGGCAGGAGGAACAAGACGTCTGTTCAGGTGACTACAGGGTTATAAACACAAAATCAAATAGGGGTAATGCAGGAGTGGCTTTAATAATGAATGAAACAATAGGAATGCGGGTAAGCTACTACAAACAGCACAGCAAACGCATTATTGTGGCCAAGATAGACACGAAGCCCACGCCTACTACAGTAGTACAAGTTAATATGCCAACTATCTCTGCAGATGTTGAAGAAATTGCAAAAATGTATGATGAAATAAATGAAATTATTCAGATAGTGAAGGGAGACGAAAATTTAATAGTCATGGGTGACTGGAATTCGACAGTAGGAAAAGGAAGAAAAGGAAACATAGCAGGTGAATATGGATTGGAGGTAAGAAATGAAAAAGGAGGCCGCCTGGTAGAATTTTGCACAGAGCTTAACTTAATCATAGCTAACACTTGGTACAAGAATCATAAAAGAAGGCTGTATACGTGAAAGAAGCCTGGAGATACTTACAGATTTCAGATAGATTATATAATGGTAAGACAGAGATTTAGGAACAACGTTTTAAATTGTAAGACATTTCCAGGGGCAGATGTGAACTCTGACCACAATCTATTGGTTATGACCTGTAGATTAAAACTGAAGAAACTGCAAAAAGGTGGGAATTTAAGGAGATGGGACCTGGATAAACTGACTAAACCAGAGGTTGTACAGAGTTTCAGGGAGAGCATAAGGGAACAATTGATAAGAATGGGGGAAAGAAATACAGTAGAAGAAGAATGGGTAGCTTTGAGGGATGAAGTAGTGAAGGCGGCAGAGGATCGAGTAGGTAAAACAGTGAGGGCTAGTAGAAATCCTTGGGTGACAGAAGAAATACTGAATGTAATTGATGAAAGGAAAAAATATAAAAATGCAGTAAATGAAGCAGGCAAAAAGGAGTACAAACATCTCAAAAATGAGATCGACAGGAAGTGCAAAATGGCTAAGCAGGCATGGCTAGAGGACAAATTTAAGGATGTAGAGGCTTATCTCACTAGGGGTAAGATAGATACTGTCTACGGGAAAATTAAAGAGACCTTGGAGAAAAGATAACCACTTTTATGAATATCAAGAGCTCAGATGGAAAAACAGTTCTAAGCAAAGAAGGGAAAGCAGAAAGGTGGAAGGAGTATATAGAGGGTCTAAACAAGGGTGATGTTCTTGAGGACAATATTATAGAAATGGAAGAGAATGTAGATGAAGATGAAATGGGAGATATGATACTGCATGAAGAGTTTGACAGAGCACTGAAAGACCTAAGTTGAAACAAGGTCCCAGGAATAGACGACATTCTATAAGAAATACTGACAGGGTTGGGAGAGCCAGTCCTGACATAATTCTACCATCTAGTGAGCAAGGTGTATGAGACAGGCGAAATACCCTCAGACTTCAAGAAGAATATAATAATTCAAATCCCAAAGAAAGTTAGTGTTGACAGATGTGAAAATTACCGAACCATCAGTTTAATAAGCCACAGCTGCAAAACACTAACATGAATTCTTTACAGACAAATGGAAAAACTGGTAGAATCTGTCCTCGGGGAAGATCAGTTTGGATTCCGTAGAAATGTTGCAACACGTGAGGCAATACTGGCCCTACGACTTAATTAGAAAATAGATTAAGAAAAGGCAAACCTATGTTTCTAGCATTTGTAGAGTTAGAGAAAGCTCTTTCAAATTCTGAAGGTGGCAGGAGTAAAATACATGGAACGAAAGGCTATTTACAATTTGTAAAGAAAACAGATGGCAGTTATAAAGAGTCGAGGGGCGTGAAAGGGAAGCAGTGGTTGGGAAGGGAGTGAGACAGGGTTGTAGCCTTTCCCCGATGTTATTCAATCTGTATATTGAGCAAGCAATAAAGGAAACAAAAGAAAAATTCTGAGTAGGTATTAAAATCCATGGAGAAGAAATAAAAACTTTTAAGGTTTGCTGATGACATTGAAATTCTGTCAGAGACAGCAAAGGACTTGGAAGAGCAGTTGAACGGAATGGACAGTGTCTTGAAAGGAGGATATAAGATGAACATCAACAAAAGGAAAACAAGGATAATGGAATGTAGTCAAGTTAACTCGGGTGATGCTGAGGGAATTAGATTGGGAAATGAGACACTTAAAGTACGAGGTGCATTCAAGTTCTAAGGCCTCCGATTTTTTTTCTCCGGACTGGAAAGAGATAGAAACATGCGCATTGTTTTAAAATGAGGCCGCGTTCATTGTCAATACGTCCCAGAGATGGCAGCACCGTACAGCAGATGGAATTTTACCGCCAGCAGCGAGAGTGAGAACTGTTTTAAATACTTAAAATGGCGACGTTTTCCTTACTTGAACAGCGTGCAATCACTCGTTTTCTGAATTTGCGTGGTGTGAAACCAATTGAAATTCATCGACAGTTGAAGGAGACATGTGGTGATGGAGTTATGGATGTGTCGAAAGTGCGTTCGTGGGTGCAACAGTTTAATGAAGGCAGAACATCGTGTGACAACAAACTGAAACAACCTCGGGCTCACACAAGCCGGTCTGACGACATGATCGAGAAAGTGGAGAGAATTGTTTTGGGGGATCGCCGAATGACTGTTGAACAGATCGCCTCCAGAGTTGGCATTTCTGTGGGTTCTGTTCACACAGTCCTGCATGACGACCTGAAAATGTGAAAAGTGTCATCCAGGTGGGTGCCACGAATGCTGACGGACAACCACATGGCTGCCCGTTTGGGATGTTGCCAAGCAATGTTGACGCGCAACGACAGCATGAATGGGACTTTCTTTTCGTCGGTAGTGACAATGGATGAGACGTGGATGCCATTTTTCAATCCAGAAACAAAGCGCCAGTCAGCTCAATGGAAGCACACAGATTCACCGCCACCAAAAAATTTCGGGAAACCGCCTGTGTTGAAAAAATGATGGTGTCCATGTTCTGGGATAGCGAGGGCGTAATCCTTACCCATTGTGTTCCAAAGGGCACTACAGTAACAGGTGCATCCTACGAAAATGTTTTGAAGAACAAATTCCTTCCTGCACTGCAACAAAAACGTCCGGAAATGGCTGCGCGTGTGCTGTATCACCAAGACAACGCACCCGCACATCGAGCTAACGTTACGCAACAATTTATTCGTGATAACAACTTTGAAGTGATTCCCCATGCTCCCTACTCACCTGACCTGGCTCCTAGTGACTTTTGGCTTTTTCCAACAATGAAAGACACTCTCCATGGTCGCACATTCACCAGCCGTGCTGCTATTGCCTCAGCGATTTTCCAGTGGTCAAAACAGACTCCTAAAGAAGCCTTCGCCGCTGCCATGGAATCATGGCGTCAGCGTTGTGAATGTGTACGTGTGCAGGGCGATTACGTCGAGAAGTAACACCAGTTTCATCGATTTCGTGTGAGTAGTTAATTAGAAAAAAAATCGGAGGCCTTAGAACTTGAATGCACCTCGTAGTAAAGGAGTTTTGCTATTTGGGGAGCAAAATAACCAGTGATGGTCGAAGTAGAGAGGATATAAAATGTAGACTGTCAATGCCAAGGAAAGCTTTTCTGAAGAAGAGAAATTTTTTAACATCGAGTATAGATTTAAGTGCCAGTAAGTCGTTTCTGAAAGTATTTGTATGGAGTGTAGTAGCCATGTATGGAAGTGAAACGTGGACGATAAATAGTTTGGACAAGAAGAGAATAGAAGCTTTCGAAATGTAGTGCTACAGAAGAATGCTGAAGATTAGATGGGTAGATCACGTAACTAATGAGGAGGTATTGAATAGGATTGGGGAGAAGAGGAGTTTGTGGCACAACTTGACTAGAAGAAGGGATCAGTTGGTAGGACATGTTCTGAGGCATCAAGGGATCACCAATTTAGTATTGGAGGACAGTGTGGAGGGTAAAAATCATAGAGGGAGACCAAGAGATGAATACACTAAGCAGATTCAGAAGGATGTAGGTTGCAGTAAGTACTGGGAGATGAAGAAACTTGCAAGGGATAGAGTAGCATGGAGAGCTGCATCAAACCAGTCTCAGGACTGAAGACAACAACAAAACAACAACAACAACAACAACAACAACAAGTGATAAAAGCCTATCTATAAAATGAAACATAAATGTATCATATGCTTGTATTGTATCATGATATTGTGCATGTAATTATCTTGTACATGTGATGTGAAAGAAGAGGAGTTGGAACTAACGAAGAAACTGTAGTAACAGACTCCAGTTAATGAACAATTTTTAAAACTTAAGAAGTTTATATTTGTAGTATAAGCAATGGATGGAATGTCAGCCTTAGGTGTAAGCTAGCATGTTATGTGTATTATTGTAACTCAATCATTTTATGAATTTTCATTGGAAAACAAACTCTATATGAAGAAATGAACTTTAAGGACAAGCAATTTATACAATGTTTTGGACGGCTATATGTGTCTTTCAACAAGTGGACGGTCAAGTGTGGTGACATGAAGATGCGTGTGCAACGAAATAATTTCTGAGTATCACGGCTCACAACGCTTGACACTTTAACAAGTGAACTATAGCTGTTCGAGCAGGTACTTACCTCATCGATGGATGCTTTTGGTCAGGGTTCTCTCCACTGAAAAACTTGAGTACGACAAATAGATCTTCTGCCACAGTGTCGGATTTTGAACATTAAGCGCATACCCACTGCACCCAGAATGAAGACAAACGCCACAGCAATTCTTCGATATGTGACACTCAGGTGAAAGTGTGACACTCAACGTGAAATCAACATTAAGAAAGCGAGTGCACGCATGTGCAACGGTAGCATTTAGCATTTCTTGTAGAACATGGGATAAGCTGACATATCATCATCATCTTGAACAGTTTCCAGCCTCTGACCGGGTCTGTATGGGACAAAGGCCTCTCCATCGTCTTCTGTCTTGCCTCCACCTCTTTGTCTTCACTTTGGTCCAGTCTTTTCCTTTCTTCTGGACACATTCCTCTGCTCCTTTCAGCCATCTGTCCCTTGGTCTTCCTCTTGGTTTCTTTCTTGCCAGTTTCATCTCGTGTATCCTCCTCCTCTTCTGCTCCATTCTCTAAACGTAACCGTACCATCTCAGCCTTGATTTCTCTATCTCCTCTAATGGTTCCATCTTCATTAACTCTCGTCCTCTCATTGCTTAACCTGTCTATCTTTGTAACTCCAATACTGTTTCTCAAGAATTTAACCTCAATAGCTTGTACTTTGCTTTTCTCTCTTCCTTTCATAATCCAGGTTTCTGATGCATATGTGAGGATCGGGCAATAGTATAACCGGTATATAACCTTTTTACTGATTTGGGCTACATCCTTGCTCCGTATCAGGCTTCTGAAATGCTTCTGCTTTTCTCCCCCGCTCGTTTATTTCTCTCTCTCTTTTTCCATCTTCCTGTATCAGGCTTCATCTGCAAACACCATAGCTTTCATCTTCCTTACACCAATTTCTTGTGTTACTGTACTCATTATATCATCCATCACTACAATGAAGAGTAATGGTGAAAGTGCACTTCCCTGCCTCGAGCCACTCTTCTGTTCAATCCAAGCTGATTTCTCTCCTCCCACTTTCACACAGCTCACACGTCCATGGTACACTTCCCTTATTCTCAAAATAATCTCCTTTGCTACTCCTCTGTTCCGCAGGGCTTTCCACACTTTGCTTCCACACACACTATCATATGCTTTTTCAATGTCCAGGAAAGTCATTAGTAAGTGTATTCCATATTCATAGCGCTGTTCCTGCAGTTGTCTAACAGCAAAAATTAGATCCAAGGTGGACCTTCCTGTTCTGAAGCCATGTTCTCTTCTCTCATTCATTCTTCTAATTTTGCCCGAATTCTTGCTTCCAAAATTTTCTGAAAAATCTTTGCACAATGACTCATCAATGTTAACCCCTGATAGTTCTTGCACTCTTTTCTATTTCCCTTCTTAAAGATTGGGACAATTATTCCCTTCTTCCAGTCTTCTGGGCTCATCTTTTGTCTCCACACAATTTTCATTACTTGATATAGTCATTGTATCCCCACCTCTCCTGCTGCTCTCGTCATCTCTACACTTAGCTCATCCAGACCTTGTGACTTTGCTCCCATCAACTTGCCCAGTGCCTCTTCCACTTCTCCCCATGTAAGGTCTTTTTGTATTTGCTGTTCCTCCTCGGCTTGTTCCTTCTCATCCAGGTCTCCATTCGGGTTCAGGAGTTCTTCAAAACGCTCCTTCCACATATTCTTGAGTTCCTCCTTATTCTCTACATCTTGTCCACTTTTGTTTACCATTTGAGCATAATCTGTCATACCGTTGTTCCTCTTACTTATAATCATCCCATATAACACCTTACTTTAACCTTCACTATCCTTCTCCATCATTCTGATCCACTGTTCCATCCACTCTCTCCTTTCCTCTGCCACCACTCTTTTTGCTTCTTTCTTTCTTGCCTGATACTCTTCTCTTGTCTCTACTGTTCTTTTCTGGAACCATACCCTAAAGGCTGTATTCTTCTTCTGTACTATATCTTTTGTTTTATCATTCTGCCAGGGTGTTTCTTTCCATCTCTTTTTGTTGCTTGTCCTCCCACATACTGCTTCTGCTGCACTTACTAATGTTCCCTTGAATCTATCCCATTCCTCTTCTACCATTTTTGGTTCATCCTTTGGGATGCTTTCCTTTACTACTTGTAGGTACTGTAGCCTGCTTTCTTCCTCCTCAAACTTCCATACCCTTATACGTCTTTCCTGGTTTTCTGTCCCTTTATTATCCTTAGTCCCCCTCAGGTTCATTACCAGCAAACAGTGGCCACTATCCAAGGCCTCTGATGGTATTATCTTATTCAGTGATGTTCCTATTCATCTCACAGTAAGTAAACTATCAACTTTCTCTTTAAGTCTTGACTGTACCAGGTAATCTTGTGGTTCTCCCTTTCCCTGAACCAAGAGTTCCCAATCAGCAAGCCATTCCTTTCACATAACTCCAATAGTCTTTCACCTTCCTCATTTCGGCAGCCACAACCCTCTGGTCCAATCACATTTTCGCAGCCTTGTCTTGTTCTTCCAACGTGTGAGTTTCAATTCCCCATTACTATCATATTCTTCCTTCCCATCTGCTTCTGCATTTCCTCTTCAAATCTTTGCTTCTCCTGCAACCCACCTGCGGTTCATATACTTGTAGTACCTCTATGGTTGTCCCCTTGACTGATATTTTGGTCTTCAGCATCCTATCACTTATTCTCTTCCTCTATTAATCCATCTCTTACTACTACTCAGACTCCATTTCTCCTTCCCTCCTCATTTCCACACCAGTACAGTCGGTAGCCTTCCTCAGTTCTCTCCTTCCTTCTGCTTTCCATCTCGTTTCAGCTAACCCCAATAAGTCTAACTTCCTTCTCTCCATCATCTCTACCATCTCCTCCACCTTTCCAGTCAGTGTTTGTATATTTAATGTTCCAAATCTTAGTCCTTGTTTATAGCCAGTTTGTCGTCGATTAAATCCATCCTTCCTGAGAACTGCTCTATTTTTGAAAGCAGAAATCATAATCCACTACTGGCTTGCTGGGCCCCATTAGCTGTCACTTTTCAGGGTTCCTGTAGGATCTTCACAGCTGCCATAGCGGTCCCGGGGTACACACAGTCCCCACTGTAACTCGCTCCCACAGGCAATCCCTTACTTCGTGCCGTTGCCCACGACTTGGACGAGGGGTTGGACTTGTCCATTAAATAAAAAGAGAGCCGACAATAAAGGGCATCGACCCCTATCGGCAAATGTAAATACAGAAAAAGAAGAAAAAAAACACTGTACGTGTCCATACCAACGTACTGTGTGGGGGCAGTTGTGTAGGTACATGATGAAAGAACCCCAGGATATCGTAAAGTTAATAGTTATTAAAAAACAGAAAATGAAACACCGATCATCGACCAGAAGAGTTAGCAAAGACATTAATTATGAATGCGCAGTAAGGCGCAGACAAATGAAAAACATTTAATTATTTGTACAGTTTTTTTTCCTCCACACACTCTCTCATATATAGAAGGTAAATCAAGATGTGCGATTTTAAATATGAAGTATTACGAGTTTTACGTATCATGTGAGCATGAATAATAGTATATTGAACAACAGTATCAACTATTTTTAATTTATTGAAGTGAACTGAAAACAAGATAAGAAGGTTTTTCTTGATTATAACAAGCGCCCATGTTCTCAGAGTCCACTGCCGGCAACTACAATTGAAATGTAAGCAAAGTCTGATAGCCAAGAAAAATTCAAGCAAGCATAGAACATTTCTGATAACGCAATCATAGTATATCCTACAAAAATGTGTTTTCATATGAATATTCAATAACATTTAGTAGTAATATTTTTATTTGTATTTTTTTATTTATTTTTTATTACTACAACGCAATCACTTCATTCAGAAGCAATACCATACCTCGAATTATAAAGCATGTATAGGTTTTGACATGGATATCGTTACCGACTCTTGTGTGTGCCTGTAGAACCAAGAACCCTTTTTATCCAGGGTGACAGTAATATAGTCATTGCGATCGTGTTTTTATTAGATGCTCACTAATAAAATGATTACACCTCTCTTCCTAAGACACATTGGTACCACTCACAAGAAAAACAAATGAAGCCCGCCCATCGATTGTGGATTTTTCGCTCAGTATTGCTTGGTGTCATCAGCATTCAGTTACTGGCGAAGTATTACTAATGAATGTGTGATAGATTCTCTGTAATCAGCAAGCTTATAAGGTATGTGTTAGGATGTAAAGTTACTGTGGTCAACATTCCGACATGTGCAAAGAATATGACGGAGCAACAGATTTGATGTGGAAAATTGCTATTTCTATGCATCAATAGTCATAAGAGGAATGAATGATTTTACATGGAAAGTTATGTCCAGTCACAAGAATGGTATGGATATTGATATTTCCGGAACCACAGTTGTCAGGAGGAGGCATTTCCGATACTTTGCTCATTGTCAGATGTCACCGGGTTAGGGCTACAATCGTAATATTTAATTGTAATTACACTGATAAATATGTGGTGGTTTCGTAGGACGATTCTGCCTGGTGTGCAGGTGTGTGAGGTAGTCAGTGACCAGAATGAATTGACATTTTGGGCTTAAGGCAGCAGCCGTCACTGAGACTCCGAACCAGTCAGGCGGGAACTGGGCACGCAGTTGACCAAGCCATGTCGCCCTCTGTTCGAGTGAATAGCGAGCTAATGCTCAGTATCTGTTGGGTAGCCTTCGTGATTCCATTTGTTGAGAGTATTTTCCTATTATAGGTGGAAATTTGAGAAGATTCAATACGGCAAGCATTAGCACTGGATGTATTGATAACATCCGAATTCCGACAACTCCAGGCATCACGGATACCCTCCACATCCCGGTGGTCCTCTCTGGTAGGCCGACTCCAGCTGCAGACCGGGCGTGAGCATCGATATGCTTGTCCGAGATGTCAAGTAGCAGTGCTCGATATCTGACCTGGGCCACTGCGTGTGGACATCGGGACATGAGCGCATGACATGTACGAGTGTTTCAACAATCCCTGACATCTAGCCATTACAACCACTACTACAGACTGGACCATGTTTTAAGTGTGTCACGTTTAGTGCTTCTCAAGACATCACAGTAGACTCTGTCTTGCAGTGGTATTTGTTGTTGCCTCTGTCCTACCATGCAGTAGGCCCTTCCTCCTCCTCCTGAATGTAGTGAAGAGAACCAACTTAGGCATTCTATAGTGCTTTAAAAACCCATTCACACTGTCAACTTCCCAACTGAAATTTACTGTTTCTGATAGTGGTATTGTGAGCACGCATCTGTGCATCCTGCAAATTGTGTAAGGACATAAGCACGTAACTGAGCTGATATTTTAAATTTTCAGCTACCTCCAACCAAATGACCTAACTGTGCCTATATAGGAAAGAAAATCCAGAATTGGGAAGAGTAGGTTTTGAAAATTGGGCAGTTGTGGGATTGAATCCTGCCAAATGTATGAGTCCTAGTATCCACCAATAAGATGCAAGGAAAAACTGGCTGCATACGAAAGGTATCAATTTAATTAATTAGTTAATCAATCTGATGGAATGAGGGAATATTTTCAAGACATCCATAGCTGGGTGTTTACCAAGTATCCACTACATAGTTCAGAACAAAGGAGGGTTTAGTGTGACACATGACAGACACTACCTACTTCTTCTTGAATGTCTTTGTTCCATCTGTTACAGATTTCCATAGCAGTGGAAGTCTGGGCACAAAGGGATGTACAGACTATCAATGAGAGATGAGGGGGCTGCGGAGGGAGCTGGAAGGATGGCAGGGATATCTTCGTCTTTCTGCGTTTGCATACATTGGTTTAGACAAATAGGAAGCAACCAATTGAGACAGAGAGAGGGAGAAGCAGGAGGTGAGTCTGGCATCAAATTTCAACAGGGTGGCTACTAGTTGATGCTTTGTTTGCGGAAGACTAACACGGTCCCACTGCTGCGGCGGTCCCTGAACAGCGGCATGCATGGTGCGGTGTGATTGAGCCAGCAGTCAGTAATTTGATCGAGAGGGTTATTTTTCCCATCAAATATGTTTAGCACAATCTGTGGCAGTGTAATTACATGTGGCAATCATAAAAATGCCATCTACTAATGTATTTTCAATGTATTTTACAAGGTCTGCATCTCCCAAAGCAGCAAAAAATGGTGAGCTTTTCCCACCAAATAAAAGAGATCCAACCTCCGTGCATTGAATTTCATACATAAACAATATATTCTCTGCCATGTAATTGACATGAATTCAATTTCATATCATGAGATCCTTCCTCTCGCACCCAGATTGAATCTTTCTTCTGCCAATTTCAATATTTGGGGGGGAGGGGAGGGGAGGGGCAGGAGTGGGGGAGGGGAGAGGAGGGCTGAAGGATTTCCCAGGATGGGGAGGGAGTAACTAATTAATCAATTAAAATAATTAGTCAATTAATTTTATATTAAAAGCATGCTTGTATTGGCAAGGTGTAAGAGGATTGTTCTCAGGTTGGATTATCCTCATGGGGTCATAAATCAGCCCTAGCAAACCAATATTTTAAGCTCATAAATCAATCAAGTTTGCCCTGAATCTATGCTTATTGCTCCTGATGTAGGAAACCTGCACTAATAAAATGCCCCAAAGCATAATTCGGCTCCTACTCATGGATATACCCACATCATGCAGTATTAGTTGGTGGCAACTTTAATCTACAAAGTACAGACTTGGCTGTTTATCGATTCACTGCAGGTGGTGTGTACAGACACTCTTATGCACTATTTCTGAACACACTTTCAGAAAACTGCCTTGAACAACTAGTCAGACAACTCACATATGCAATGGAAATATTTTAGACCATTCATCTATAAACAGGCCTAACGTTATTGACAGTGTCATTATACAGACAGGGTTACCGATCATGATGTCATTATAGAGAGGATGGTTACTAAAGAAGGCCAAGGGAGTATTTGTGCTAGAAGAAAGTACACATCCCCCCCTCCCCCCTCCCACAATTGCTGGTACAAATTATTGAATATGCATTGGTAACATTATAGTTAAGATTGTGCTGAATCATACACTAATTTTTTTTTGCTGTACTTCGTTATTTCATAAACTGGTAACGCAAATCTGAAAATTATAAACTAAAACAATATTGAGCTTTTAAATTTGTATGTCTGAGTTGTTTCATAATAATGTTCATTGAAGTCGCCGGCGAGCTAACAGTGGAACCAAATGGTAACTGATGATAAGTGCATTCAGTTTGCAAGTAAACAATGTTAAGTAATCACTGACATATTTTTAAGAATATAATTTTGAATAGAATTTACAACTTTAAAAATATGTCTTTACTCTAGAAATATTTTAAAACAATGATTTACCTAAATTAAAAGATTATAACGGATGTAGCTGAAGTATCTCATTTATGAGAATTTACTGAAATTTTGCTATGAAATTTCTCAAAAAAACCAACATGTACCTTGCCATTCTTTACAGTCAATGTCTTCAAATGTGTAATGCAAAGTGCAGCCTTATGTAACTTAGCCCTGCCCACCATGCCGTTACTGCTACAACGTGGTCAAGCATAAATGAATTCAGTAAATACAACAGGCAGAATAACCACCTAATCAGAAGATCAAACGATCCACTATTCAGAATAGAGTTCAAGACACCACTCTCACTTAAAGAAAGCAAATTGCCCTAACTGTTCAATACCTTGTTATTTGTAGCTGCAGAACACACTGTATGTACCACATTCCTCAAGACAATAGCCACAATACCCTGAGGTAACTAAACTCATGGAATACCTCCTAATATTAAGTAAGCTACTGCTTTCCTTTCATGTTCTTCAGCTCATAAATGCAGTCTGGTTACCAGATAAGCTGGATACAACCTTCTGATTCCTGTGTTTTATCCCTCCTGCCTTCACCATTTCAAAAAATGAGTTCCAGTCAACACCGTCAACAGCTTCCTCTAAGTTTACAAATCTATATATTTATGTTTGCTTTCCTTTAACTTATGTTAGAAAATAAAGGTCAGTATTTCACATGTTCCTACATTTCTCCAGAACCAAAACTCATCTTACACAAATATACAGTCTTCTGCAAATTATTTGTGTCAGTATTTAGCAACCATGACACTGTAAAGTGATAATTTGGTAATATTACACCTTTTAGAATTATTACATTCTTCTTCAAGTCTGAAGGAATTTCCCCAGTCTCATGTGTCTTGCACATCAGGTGCAATAGCTGTGTTATGACTGGCTCTCTCAAGGATATCCATAATTCTGAGGGAATGACACAATCTTCCGGGGCCTTGTTTCCACTTTAGGTCTTTCAGTGCTCTGTCAAACTTTTCTCACAGTATCATATCTCCTATTTCATCTTCATTTACTTCCTCTTCCCTTCTTATACTTTGCAAAGTCCATCTATATACACCTCACATTTTCATTTTTCTCTTCTTTGCTTGGTACTGTCTTGCTATCTGAACTCTTGATATTCATACTTTTACTTCTCTTTTCTCCAATGGTCTCTCTAATCCTTCACAAACACACACACAAAATTCAAGTTTTCGCAACCAACGGTTGCTTCATCAGGAAAGAGGGAAGGAGAGGGAAAGACGAAAGGATGTGGGTTTTAAGGGAGAGGGTAAGGAGTCATTCCAATCCCAGGAGCGGAAAGACTTACCTTAAGGGGAAAAAAGGACAGGTATACACTCACACACACACACACACACACACACACACACACACACACACACACACACACACACACACACACACCCATCCCCACATACACAGACACAAGCAGACATTTGTAAAGGCAAAGAGTTTGGACAGAGATGTCAGTCGAGGCGAAAGTACAGAGGCAAAGATGATGTTGAATGACAGATGAGGTATGAGTGGCGGCAACTTGAAATTAGCGGAGGTTGAGGCCTGGTGGGTAACGAAAAGAGAGGATTTACTGAAGGGCAAGTTCCCATCTCCGGAGTTCTGACAGGTTGGTGTTAGTGGGAAGTATCCAGATAACCCGGACGGTGTAACACTGTGCCAAGATGTGCTGGCCATGCACCAAGGCATGTTTAGCCACAGGGTGATCCTCATTACCAACAAACACTGTCTGCCTGTGTCCATTCATGCGAATGGACAGTTTGTTGTTGGTCATTCCCACATAGAAAGCTTCACAGTGTAGGCAGGTCAGTTGGTAAATCACGTGGGTGCTTTCACACGTGGCTCTGCCTTTGATCGTGTACACCTTCCGGGTTACAGGACTGGAGTAGGTGGTGGTGGTGGGAGGGTGCATGGGACAGGTTTTACGCCGGGGCTGTTACAAGGGTAGGAGCCAGAGGGTAGGGAAGGGGGTTTGGGGATTTCATAGGGATGAACCAAGAGGTTACGAAGGTTAGGTGGACGGCGGAAAGACACTCTTGGTGGAGTGGGGATGATTTCATGAAGGATGGATCTAATTTCAGGGCACGATTTGAGGAAGTCGTATCCCTGCTGGAGAGCCACATTGTACCAGGTCGGGAGGGTAGTTGCGGGATGCGAAAGCTGTTTTCAGGTGGTTGGTGTAATGGTTCAGGGATTCCGGACTAGAGCAGATTCGTTTGCCACGAAGACCTAGGCTGTAGGGAAGGGACCGTTTGATGTGGAATGGGTGGCAGCTGTCATAATGGAGGTACTGTTGCTTGTTGGTGGGTCTGATGTGGATGGACGTGTGAAGCTGGCCATTGGACAGATGGAGGTCAACGTCAAGGAAAGTGGCATGGGATTTGGAGTAGGACCAGGTGAATCTGATGGAACCAAAGGAGTAGAGGTTGTAGACGAAATTCTGGAGTTCTTCTTCACTGTCGGTTCAGATCATGAAGATGTCATCAATAAATCTGTACCAAACTTTGGGTTGGCAGGCATGGGTAACCAAGAAGGCTTTCTCTAAGTGACCCATAAATAGGTTGGCGTACGAGGGGGCCGTCCTGGTACCCATGGCTGTTTCCTTTAATTGTTGGTATGTCTGGCCTTCGAAAGTGAAGAAGTTGTGAGTCAGGATGAAGCTGGCTAAGGTAATAAGGAAAGAGGTTTTAGGTAGGGTGGCAGGTGATCGGCGTGAAAGGAAGTGCTCCATCACAGCGAGGCCCTGGACGTGCGGAATATTTGTGTATAAGGAAATGGCATCAATGGTTACAAGGATGGTTTCTGGGGGGTAACAGATTGGGTAAGGATTCCAGACGTTCGAGAAAGTGGTTGGTGTCTTTGATGAAGGATGGGAGACTGTATGTAATGGGTTGAAGGTGTTGATCTATGTAGGCATTGGTGAGTAGTAATCTATCCTTTTCCGTACTGCTGTTATGATTAAAAATTTCTGTTTCGTGGTTTAGTGGATCATATACATGCCATTAGAAAATGTTTTAAATGAGTTGACATCCTGTGAATTAGTTTAGGAAACAAGACACTAACAGTAGTAGGCATTATATTACTAAGTGACTATCCCAGAACACCACATCAGTTGCAGGTCATCTATCAAACAGCTTCCAGGGCAGCAAAAATTTGATTATCAATACTTCGTGAAATTATTGACCAAATAAAAAAATTTTAAGTATTTTCATAATACGCTCATTGAGAAGTATAGTCCCGAGTTAAAGTTCAACACAATAACAGAAGTATTACACACAGGAAATGTGTGCTTGACCTGAGAAAGCGTAGCTGACGGCATATAAATAGCCACAACTTATTCACCCAATATTTTTGAATGGGAGCAGTTAACGACTCCCAACAAACTTTAAGTAATTTCAAACCTTTTCTCGATGATGCCGCCCCCCTGTGTGTTTCTGTTACTGGCCTACAGTGTTGGATATAGACAATGAAGACTAGCAACTATTCCGGAATCATTTCAAGTTCTTGCCAGGAAGGTGCTACTCTTCATCAGTACATCCACTAAGATTGTACAGCACTAGTGCTTCAATTTCAAGTCTTATATCTTGTTCCTCATATAATCAAATCGTAGGAGAAAGAGCTAAAAATTAAGATACAAAGTCTGCTATTAGTTGAATCACAATAAACATTTAAAATTTTAAACTGAAAGACTGACATTCTTTGCTAAGTATCAACACAAGTGATTCAAGCAAAAGATGTTTACAACAGGAAGAAATGTATATTTAAAAACAATAACAGTGTCAAAAATGGGGATGAGTGACCACTGTGCAGTAAATCAAATTCCTCGAATTATGGTAGGCATACTGCTACACTACGTGCCATGCAGCCAAGAATATTAAGCCCTGCCAGAAAAAAGTTCCATTCTTTTTTATAACCAATTTTTATTTGAAAACTATTCCCTTTCTGTTAGTCAACAAATTGTTAATCCACTGTATCTACACTGACATTCATGCCATTCAGATTTCCTTTGTCTTTAAACTGTCTATGTAATCTTCAGTCATAAGGTCCTTCCCATTAACTTTTAATTCATATCAACTAACACCATAGACCTGTCTGCTAAACATTGCAAAACAGCACGCACATTAATCGCGGGTATGTTCAAAAAGCAATCAGCTACCGTATCATATTCGGTTACAGTGTCAAAGTTTGAATGAAATAATAAGCAAGATTTCTGACTCACTCTCTCAAACCCACTCTCTGCACTACAGCAATTTATTTGAAAATTAAAAGGTTACTATGAAAACTGAGACATACATATATATATAAAAAGATTTCAATGCTTTAATCACCATAAAGAAGCTTTGGTATTCGCATAACTGACATCGACAATAAGTAACAATACTGAACAATTAAAATATTTTCTGAAAATGTTACGGCAAGTAAAACATACAGTAATACAGCAACCTTTTAAGAATCACAAATGTTACTGAGAATCATTTCTATTCAGATTTTAAAATGTACATGTGTCACTGTCAGAAATGATTTTAACTTGTGATATGTGAACATTTTAGAAATGATTATGTTTAAGCTATCAGAAATGTTAGGGCATCCCAAGTCATCTTTTAGTTATTGCTTCAATATATTTGAATCTACACTTGTATAGAGAGAGGCCATTTAAGTAAGCTACATTTAATTTATTTCTGCTTCAAATGCACATATTTCAGAAATGCCCTATTAACATCACCTAGTCACTTTTTGCACACCATATTTTCATCTGCTATCCAGAACATTTCCGAACCAACAGGAACTTGCAGTAAGTCTTTTAAATCAGAAACATATCTTATTTAGATCTTTCAGGCACATATTTTTAAATAAAGTTGGAAATGTGATGACCTGCGTAACACATTTCAGTCCCTCAAACTCTCCAACAAAATATGTATGGCTATAATTTTATCAGTCATATATTTAGCTTTTAAATTCTTGCTGTCTAATGGAGATAACAAGCTGAAAAGCTGCTGAGACTCAGTCTGACTGAATTTCGTATCGCAATACTACTATGTTCACAGAGTATATATCACCATACAATCGAATAATATAGAGTGGAAATTGTTTTCACTACAGTGAAATGTCATTTCACATCATTGTGAGATGTCAGCTTTTCTCAAACACTGTATGCCTATGGGTCAAGAATTTCACCTTTCTAGTTTCAATCTTTCAGTCTTGACAAGACCACTAGGAGTTTCACTAAATTACCTCTGTTTAAGATCAAGTTCAACAAAAACAACAGTAAGTTATCTGCAACATGAGTCAAACAATGGATGTGATTTTGCAGCACACCACCACTGGATCTCCTTGGATGAATAGTAAATGCTGCTGAAAGTCACAGTATGTATAAGAAACTTGTGTGTTCCATTAAAAGCAGCTCACTGAGTCTACATTTACATTCCCTCTTCCATACAAAAAATAAATACTTCTAAGCATCTCAATGGTCTCCTGTAACTTAGCTATTCAATCTGCAAATGTAACCATCCATCATTGTCACACATCTTTGCAGCCAGACAGTATGGATGAAGTACACATCCTCAGAAGCTCATAGAACTTCCAGGTCACAGTGCCGTATTTCCGGGTGTTTTTCCTGTAACAACACATCTTTGTTTAAATCAAGTCTTTATATAACAAAGAAACTAATCCTTTGAGGGCAATGCAAAAAGTTGTGGCCTGGCAGTGAAATATAGAGCTTATTAAGGCAAGAATGAATTTCAATAGTGCCCTCCCCGGTTATGTCAGTGCATACAATCCAACATTTTTCTACCAAGTAGATTAACCCACAAAGTACAATTCTGCAAGGTGTGCAGATCACTACAGTCTGCTCTTCCTTAGATTTGAAACATTTTTCAGCCACATATTCTTCACATGTAACATGCCAAATCAGGTGAATGTTCCAACAATTTGTATCTTAAACCCCTCAGAGTTCCCACTGTAAAACAACCAGCTCAGACTCAGAGTTATTATCTTTTTTCCTTTTCTTTTGAATTCAAGGCTCTTCATACCTATTTTCTATCCAGTTGGTCCTAATGAATTCCATGGTACTCACCAGCTGTTCTTGCAAGGCAACAAAAGCCATGCCCTTCTTAGCAGATGATACCTGACTTCACCTTTATCCCAGTGCACTGTTTGGTTCCATCAGTAACCAATGTGTTAAGTTGACAGAGACATAATTTGCTGCAAACAGATGCACATTAATCACAGTGAGAAAGCAGCTGACAGTGACATGTTTTCAGCAGATAATAGATTAGCCTACTTGCTATTGTGGTTTTATGTCTTGTGTGACGTAGTATACTCCCAGATTGTCCACAGTTTCAAGTTGGTAACTAAATCACTGCATTCTTTCCAATACCACCTGAATGTTCCAAAAAATCTGTTCTGTAATACAGCTCCCATCTTTCACTAGGCTTTCCCACAGTTAACTTCTCAAAGAGAGGGGACGACACTATTTTAGTTCTTTCTTGCCTGATACACCAATGTTGTCAGCTTCTTCAGACATGTTCAGTCACTGATTTTCCAATACTTGGTGCCATAAGTTACACATAAACAGTCTTCAAGAGGAGTACAAAAGTTCAGCTGCCATTAACTGATCATTTTACGTGAACTTTGGCATTAAGCTGTTCAAACTTAAGAGAGTTTTATGAAGGCACAATATTCCATTACCAATTTGGAGGAATTTGAACATATAGCATGAGTACTTTATGAATCTATATCTATTTAGCAAGTGAAATTGCCACTTGACTTGCGTTACTGCACAACATGCACCAACAAAGTTTTAAATAACACCATCTCTGTCATCCCAACAACTTCTCACCATGCCGTCGTACATTTAAAATGCTGCATAAAGGAAACAAAATTTTACTTACACGAAGTTTCATTTCAATCCTATCTATCTCTCCACCCATCATATCTACGATGTTTTCACCATGTTTGAGCAGAAAGTTCTCTAACTCATCAATATTTTTCATTTCTTTCACTTCCTGCAATAAAGAAGAATCACTATTAAAAAAGACACAATGAAGATGCATTAAGCACCAGAATTTTTACTGCTAGAGTACTGAACGTGCAACTTAAATAAAGTACTGAAAAACAAACAGAAATATTCAGATGTAGTTGACTCACTGGATAGTTATTTTGCCTTAGTGAACACATGTCAAACAGAACTTCACTATATAAAACAACCGTTCTTGTTTAATGTGCAGCAGTCCTTCACTCACATATTACACAACGTATCAGAAGTATGATCATATGGGATATCAAGTTAAATTTGTGACTGAATTGAGGACTTCTTGGCAGAGAGGACACAGCATGTCATCTTGGATGACGAGTCATCGTCAGGTTTATAAAAGTAACTTCAGATGTGCCCCAGGGAAGTATGTTAGGACCTTTGCTGTTCACATTGCATATTAATGACCTTGCAGAGAATATTAATAGTAAAATCAGGCTTCTGCAGGTGATGCAGGTATTTATAATGAATTACTATCTGACAGAAGCTGCATAAATATTCAGAAAGATCTTAATAAGATTTCAAAGTCATGTACAGATTGGCAACTTGCTCTAAATGTTTAGAAAAGTACAATTTTGCACTTCACAAAATGAAAAACCATTGTATCCTATGACACTAATATCAATGAGTCGCTGCTGGAATCAGCCAACTCATACAAATACCTGGGTGTAACACTTTGCATGGATATGAAATGGAATGGCCACATGAATTCAGCAGTGGGTAAAGCAGGCATAGATTTCAGTTTATTGGTAGGATACTGGAGAAGTGCAATCAGTTTACAAAGGAGATTACTTACAAATCACTCGTGTGACCAGTTCCAGAATATTGCTCAAGTGTGTGGGACACATACCAGGTAGGACTAACAGGGGATATTGAAAGTGTACACAGAAGGGCAGCACAATGGTCACATGTTTGTTTAATTCATGTGAAAGTGTCGCAGAGATAAAGGAACTGAGCTGGAAGAGACTTGAAGATAGGTGTAAACTATCCCAAGGAAGTCTATTAACAAAGTTTTAAGAATCGGCTTTAAATGATGACTCTAGGAATATACCACAACCCCATATGTATTGCTCACACACAGGTCAAGAGGATAAGATTAAGATAATTACTGCACGCACAGAGGCATTCAAACAATCATTCTTTGAGTGCTCGATATGTGAATCGAACAGGAAGAAACCCTAGTAACATGTACAATGGGATGTACCCTTTGCCATACTCCTCAAAATGGTT
This sequence comes from Schistocerca serialis cubense, assembly GCF_023864345.2. Taxonomy (NCBI): domain Eukaryota; kingdom Metazoa; phylum Arthropoda; class Insecta; order Orthoptera; family Acrididae; genus Schistocerca; species Schistocerca serialis. Next base: position 944,859,220 of record NC_064641.1, on the reverse strand, counting down.
GCGGAGTATTGATGTAGATGCAGAAGACACCAGTGATTCACTGAGTGTCATTTTTGCAAGTGATATTACTGACATTGTCAATTTGAATGGGAAAAAAAATATTCAGTTTAGAGTGACAAAAGGCAGCCCATTGTGTAATGAAACATGAGGTTAGTCTAATAATAAGTTGTTTATCTGGCCATGAGAATAAAGCATCTTCATCAATCATGTTTAACTACGGGGAAAGAAAAGGAAAATTAAACAAAATTGTACATGCTGACCCACTTTATTCATAGACAGTTTACCGAACAAAAAATGAGGAGAAGTTTTCCAAAGACAAACAGCAGATGAAAAATTTAATTCTTTCCTAAAAATATCCTTACAAAATTGTGAGTCTAATTTTCCTTTGCAACAGGTCAGGATGATTTACAGTGGAAGCCAAGAAAAAGGTTGGCTATCATCTCGGATCAAAATAACTTGTACTTGGAAGAAAGTGCTTCATTTACTGCAAAAGACTAGCCCCATTCGTGAATTGAAAATGCGCTACAAGAATTATTGACAATTCTTCACCAAGTCATCAGAGAGGCTAAAACCATCTACTACGAACAGAAAATTCAAAGTTCCAAGAACAAAGTGAGGACATTGTGGAGCACTATCACGTAATGGTGTGTAATGAAAAACTCAACTACGTACACAACACTGAATCCCCAGATACCATTGACCATGAGATAGATTATATGAAATTAAATGTGTTGGCTACTAAATTGAAAAAAATTCTTCCTAACAGAGGCTGAAAACAGAGACACAATATCATCTATGGAAAGCATATAGAATAAGTTTATTTACATGAGCAGTGCACACTCCACCACACTACACATCAGTTTTGCTAACTCATCTGTTAGAGAGAACACAAAAATCATTAGGGTAATAAAAAGTAGTAACTCTTCTGGTATCTTGAGCATTTTTTAAAATCTCGATCATTTTGTGCCTCCAAAGCTGCATAATGTGAATGTTAATAAAAACCAAAATAGCTGGTATTGAATGTGTGTTTATTATGCTGTGACTGATTTCATTCTAAATGAGTATCTTCTGGTGAAAAAATGTGCTTTGCCATGGCCTACCAGACAAAACGCTAAACGGCATACATCAGAACATGGTGAGCACAGCAATTTAGTTTGCCAAGTGCCCAAGACAAGCAGTGAGCAGTATATGCAGGGAACATAACAACACACAACACTATACTGGAATGGCTGCAATGGTATATCAGCCAAAGTACTAAAATTTGTTCCAATTTGGTAGAACCACGCTTGTTTTAGTGTTAGAATCAACCAATGAGTTGAAATACCTAGGTATGCAGTTGTGACACCAGCATGCACAAAAGTGGAGATAAGTGACTGACCTCTCAATGCAGACTGATATCCTTCATCGAGTGTGTTCACAAGTTTTTGAGAAGATATCTTATCTCAGAATACTGAACCATATTTCTGGGAGAAAACTTTTAGTAACAGTTGAGTTTGGTTTCTGCTAAGTCTTCTCTACCGAGAATATATGATCTCATAAACTCAAAGTAGGACTGAACAACGAACATTATCGAGTTGGCATTTTTTGTGATCTTGTCATAATCTCTGACTGTGAAGATGATAAAACTCTGCTACAGAAACTAAAACAGCATAGCAGTAAAGGTCTTCCCCCTGCATGGTCCGAGTCATATCTTGACAATACAAAACACATGGTCACATCAACTTATGATACAACATGAGTAAGATTAAATTCACAGTGGGGAAACATCGAATACGCATGTCGCAGGGTTCGATGCTCAGGTTGCTCCCATTTTTGGTCTACACGAAAGATTTACCGGGAACATTGGAGGATTCTTAAAAAACAGCAATGTTTGCTGATCACACAAGTATTGGGCCCAAGCACATCCAGGAGAATGATGGAATAGACTTACAACTTGTTCACATCCAGCAACATAACCCTTAATCTTACAAAAAATCAAGTTATGCAATTCTAAATAAATAAAATGACTGTAGGTACCAGAAGTACAGATCAATGGTCACACATTACATGAGACTAAATGTGTGGAGTTTCTGGGGATCCAAATGGATATAAACCCAGGTAAATATGTAGATAAGTTAACCAAAAGGCTCAGTTCTACCTGCTTTGCGCTCAGAAATCTCTCCAATCTTGTCTTGCACAAATATCTTTCACAGCTGTCCAGTTGGCTTTCCCTCAGTCTGTTTTTGGCAAACTGAACTTCAATCCAGCAGCTATTTTGACCATCTGCCATCTTTCTTCAAGTGACATGACCAGCCCAATGTCATTCTAAAATATACACTTTTTCAGTTACATCAGTCACATTTATTATATGCCTGATATACACTGTTTTCTTTCTTTCTTTCTTTCTTTCTTCATGTAGTTCCACATCACTCTTTCCACTTCTCTTTCAGTTACTATCAGTTTCGTAACAACGAACTCATTTAACACCCGTATCTCAGAGCTATACATTATTACTCACAGTATACATCGGTCAAAAACAGTTTTTTTCACTCTTACACTTGCATGCCAACATACATACTCCCTAATGGGATTTCTGGTGAATAACAAGAGTTGATTTGGGATGGACCCAATAAGTTACAAACACAAAACACGAATTAGAAATAATTTTCATGGAGATTATGAATATCTCACTGGGGATTCAAAATTGTGTTTTATACTCTGGTGCAAAAGCCTATTACTGGTTGCCAATGGACATCAGACAGAAAACTGAACAACCCCAAATATTTAAAACCAAAGTAAAACAATACCAGCAAGCCATTCGTTACACCATTTACCAGAATACTGGGGATTAAGACTCATTCAGACAACTGATGGTGGTGCGTGGTGGTTTTTTTTTTTTTTTTTTTACCCCTCCTAACACACAAATGTAATGTAATCTAGAAGTATTGATCATAATTATCAGTTACTGTAGACAACTTCTAGCCAGAATTTGTTGCCAATGTACTTTACAGCAGTTGCTCCTGCCTGTTAATGTGTAGCTGAACTCATTTCACATACCTAATCGGCTCTCCTTCATGACAGCATTTGAGCGCACAATTACAATCAAACACGTTTCTACATACCTGTTTCAGGAATATACACCTTCAGTTTCCTATTGAACACCCATGTTTGATTCCTGTGACATGACCACACAACAAAACCTGATAGTGATAACCATATTACAGAAAATTCTTCATACACTTAAGTTAAAATACTTATAACTCAAGAGCAGCACTTTTTTCTAATGCCACGTACATGCAGGTGAATTTGTCCGATGTGGTACACGATCCCACCAGATGGCAGTGTCTTAACCCGAGTCGCCCAACTCACAGGAAACACGTGTGTCTCACAAATACTGACCGAGGTATATTGTTTAATAAGTGTGCAATAATTGAATTCTTTTAAGTTTATATTTGTTAATAACTGTAGATTGGGTAGGTCCAGACCTGATTCCTTCTTATTATCAGTTCAATGATGGTAAGTGGAAAGGAAACTGACAGGTGGCTATTGTAAGATCTGACTTGCAGATACGTCATATTGTGACTAGCCAAAATAGTTTCACCTAAAGTATTTTAAAGTTACATACACATTTTTGGGGAGGGCAACAACAGCTCAGAGACATTATGAATAACAATAACTGTTATAACGTCAAGTTTAACAAATATATTTCAGAACGACACAACACATATAAGTCACAGACTAGGTTGACAAGCAAGACACGTGTACACGTTAGCATTCGAATGAGCACTGAGTCCCAGTCTAGTGGCCGCTGCTCGGCTGGCCGCTTAGGTGGCGCAGCTGCTGCATGGCTGGCAGACAGCACCGCACGTAGAGGACGCACGTAATTGCGCGGCGGCACTTTGAATGATCGGCGAGTCACAACACTTTCCCCCCCTTTGAAATTGTTGCACTGGTCTTGATGGAGGTGTCCTGGAGATGGCTAACGTCCATAGGCGTTGTTTTACTTGCCGTAAAGTCTCGAGGAGGAGGCTTCCCGTACGGACAGAAGTGTCCCCGATTATAACGGGTCGAGATGACACGAGACGTAGGAGTCAAATCTGCTGGGGCCTCCTGCACCAATCTGCCCATTGCGGCAAGTCCAGTTGATATGACGGGAGACACGGGTGAGGTGTCGGCGTCCGTTGGAGGAGGAGGCGAGTAGATTTGCTCAGAGAGAGGATGGTCATCCGGTTCCTGCATGGGCACATCTCCTGGTGGCATCCGTTCTTGTGCTGGCATCGCGATGACAGTGAGAGGGCTGCGTTGTGAGTATTGAGAGATGCCAAGATCCCGAGCGTCAGGTAGGGCCAAAAGTGGTGCAGCGGTATTCGGAACAGGCGTTGCTGGCACATGAGGCCAAAGCTGGTCCAAATGACGCGCTGCAACACCCGTGTCCGTCTGGATTTCATATAGGCATCTGCCACGGTGTCTTAAGATGCCGCCCGGGCTTCATTTTGGCTGCCTGCCATATCCCTGTACCCAGACGAGGTCGTCAGCGGTGAACCGGCCAAGGGAAGGCACCCGTAGCCGTGAGGTGGGAAGCCACAGAAGATGAAGTAGCATGCGGGGCTGTCGGCCATGTAAGAGCTCAGCCGGGGGTGAAACAGTAGGACGCCAGAAACTGCAGAAGCGCATCATCATCAGCAGAAGAAGTCAGAAGTTTCCACCTTAAATGTGCGGACCAGTCGTTCAGCCTCACCGTTGGATTGTGGATGGAACGGCGGGCCGTGACATGCATAACGCCGTGACGAGCACAAAAATCCGCAAATTCAGAAGAGGCAAATTGCGGACCATTATCAGTAACAAGAGTAGAGGGGAGGCCTTCAAAGAAAAAATGCGGGCGAGAGCACTGGTGGTTGCCACGGTGGTAGGCGACGTGCAACGGACAATAAAAGGAAAGTTAGAGTAGGCGTCAATTACAAGGAGACAATAAGTACCTAAAACGGGTCCTACAAAGTCAGCATGAATGCGCTCCCAGGGCTTCTCAGGCGAAGGCCACGGTGACAAAGATCACTTCGGGGCAGCGGCCTGTGACGCACAAGGGCCGCAGGCAGCGACCATGTGTGCTATTTCAGAGTCGCTGCCAGGCGAGTACACATGACGGCGCACCTGAGATTTTGTGCGAGACACCCCAGTGCCCTTGGTGAAGGAGGCGCAAGACCGAAGCACGCAAAGACACAGGTACCACAACACGCAGCGAAGCATTGTCAGTGGAGAGAAGGATAACACCATCACTAGCCGTGAGGTGGTAGCGCAAAGCGTATTAGTTCCGCAACGGATCAGAAGTCTTAGCGGATGGGCAATCAGTCCAACCCTTCTGAATACAGCGTAAAACCCGGGAGGGCGTAGGGTCACAACCCGTAGCAGCCGCCAGCCTGTCCCCAGTGATGGGGAACCCGTCCACAACCCGCTGCTCGGCAACATCCAGGTGGAAACACAAAAGTTCGTCCCTATCGAATGCCTGATCAGGACCCATGGGAAGGCGAGAGAGAGGATCAGCATTTGCATGTTGAGTCGTTGGCCGGAAATGAATCTCATAATTGAAACGAGACAAGTAAAGAACCCAACGCTGGAGGCGGTGTGCAGCCTTGTCGGGAAGTGACATTGATGGATGAAACAAGGAAACAAGGGGTTTGTGATCCGTAACAAGATGAAATTTTGAGCCATAGAGAAAAACACCAAACTTATGAAGAGCATAAACAATGGCCAAAGCTTCTTTCTCAATTTGAGAATACTTTTGTTGGGCATCTGTGAGCATTTTGGAGGCATAAGCAATGGGTTGTTCCGAACAGTCAGAAAAACGGTGCGCAAGGACTGCACCGACCCCGTATTGAGAGGCGTCTGTGGCAAGAACAAGATGTTGGCCAGGTCGATAAGAAGCCAGGCATGGGGCCTGTTTCAGCATAGTCTTCAATTTCTGGAAAGCCGCTTCGCATGACGCGGACCAGTGAAAAGGCACGTTTTTATGCAACAGGCGATGCAACGGCTGAGCCCCCGAAACCGCAGACGGTAAAGACTTGTGATAGTATGCTATTTTCCCCAAGAAGGCCTGCAGTTCCTTAACAGATGTAGGGCGAGGAAGGGGATCGATCGCAGCGACAGTTTGCTGAAGCGGACGAATACCATCCCGAGAGAGTTGAAACCCCAAGTACTTGATAGATGCCTGAAAAAATTGTGATTTCTGAAGGTTACACTTAAGACCGGCAGTCTGTAAGACATGAAAAAGTGTGTGGAGATTTTGAAGATGTTCTTCAGTGGTGGAGCCAGTGACAACAATGTCGTCCATGTAATTGATACACCCAGGGACAGTGAGCAATAATTGTTCCAAGAATCGCTGAAAGAGAGCAGGGGCGCTGGCAACCCCGAAAGGCAATCGTTGGTATTGATAGAGGCCGGAAGGTGTGTTAAGGACCAGAAACTGCCAGAAGCAGCGTCGAGAGGAAGTTGTTGATAAGCTTCTGACAGGTCTAGTTGAGAAAAATACTGGCCTCCAGCAAGTTTAGTGAACAGTTCTTCAGGACGGGGCATAGGACAAGTGTCGATGAGGCACTGAGCATTTACAGTGGCTTTGAAATCACCACAGAGACGAATATCACCATTTGGCTTAGCAACGACAACGACAGGAGAGGACCACTCACTGGAAGTGACAGGAAGCAAGACCCCTGAAGTAGTGAGACGATCCAACTCCCGTTTTACACAATCACGAAGGGCCACAGGAATGGGCCGAGCCCGAAAAAACTTAGGCCGAGCAGTGGGTTTGAGCGTGATATGAGCTTCACAGTCGTTTGCACGGCCTAGCCCAGGAGAGAAAAAGGGACGAAAATGTTGTCGACAAGGAATCCAGTTGAGCATAAGGAATAGCATCAGAGACAATATTGACAGAGTCATCTATGGAGAACCCAAAAACGTGAAAGGAATCGAAACCAAAAAGACTTTCTGCGTTGCTCTGGTCGACCACAAATATGGGAACAGTGCGAGCGACGGATTTGTAAGATACCTCAGCATTAAACTGTCCCAACAGAGAAATCTTCTGTTTATTGTTGGCCCGTAATTGCCGAGTGACAGGTGACAAGAGTGGAGAACCCAACTGAAGATACGTCTGAGAATTAATTATAGTGGCAGCAGAACCGGTATCCACTTGCATGCAAACATCTCGACCAAGGATTTGGACAGTGAGGAATAACTGCCCTGAAAGGGAAGAAGTGCAATTGACAGACAACACAGAATCAGAACCAGCGTCATGTTCATGAACATCATGTATGCGGTCGGATTTGCAAGCGGAAGACACATGACCTTTCTTTTTGTAATTGTGACACGCAGCCCAACGTTGGTGACAATCCTCGCGTGAATGTTTCGTAAAACACCGCGGACATGAAGGAAGTTGCCGGGGGTTTTGCTGCAGTTTCTTAGCGGGCTGTTTACGGCTAGGCCGAGGCTGCATGTGGGAGCGCACTGCGACCACGTCGGCCGGCGGGGACACGCCGCACGCAGGGTCAACAGCGCACAGAGGTTGTATTTCCCCGACATCACCCCACGCCTCTATTTGCGCCCCAGCGGCACGAGAAATTGCAAAAGACTGTGCAATGGAGAGAACTTCATCTAGAGTCGGATTCGCCAACTGAAGGGCATGTTGCCGAACTTCTTTGTCGGGCGCCAACCAGATAATAGCATCTCGTACCATGGAATCGGCATAGGATTCTTTGTGAACGTCAATAACAAATTGACACTTTCGACTGAGGCCGTGAAGTTCAGCAGCCCAAGCGCGATAAGATTGATGTGGCTGTTTTTGAGAAAGATAAAAGGCAACACGAGAGGCTACCACATGAGTTTGCTTTTGAAAATAGACAGACAGAAGTGAGCACATTTCAGCAAAGGACAAAGATGCAGGATCCTTCAAAGGAGCCAATTGCGACAACAACCAATACATTTGAGGTGAAATCAAGGAAAGGAACAGAGACTTACATGGTTGTTCGTCCGTGACATGAAATGCCAAGAAGTGCTGTCGAAGACGTTTTTCATAATCAGACCAGTCTTCCGCTGTCTCATTGTAAGGAGGAAAAGGAGGTACAGCCAACGACGAGAAATGCCCCGCATTTGACGCCGCGACAAAATCGCGAATCGCCGCTGTTAGAAGCATTTGTTGTTCAAGGAGATTTTGCAATAGTTGCTCGACAGTAGCCATGGAACCCTGTGGGTCAACGGTGAAAAGGAAAAATCCACTACCTCGTCACCAATTCTTATAACGCCAAGTTTAACAAATATATTTCAGAACGACACAACACATATAAGTCACAGACTAAGTTGACAAGCAAGACATGTGTACACGTTAGCATTCGAATGAGCACTGAGTCCCAGTCTAGTGGCCGCTGCTCGGCTGGCCGCTTAGGTGGCGCAGCTGCTGCATGGCTGGCAGACAGCGCCACACTTAGAGGACGCGCGTAATTGCGCGGCGGCGCTTTGAATGATCGGCGAGTCACAACAATAACACCACTCAACATTCAGTAACCATTGAAATTATCATAAAAATTACAACAATTAAAAAGTCAAGAATGATGAAATGTTTCCGAAAGCTGCATAGTTGTATGAAAGTGCTTTATTTGTAACTACTGATGTCTCATCACTATGTGTGCATCTTCAGGTTTATAATGATTATATTTCCATAATGTCTGTGGACAGTTACAGAGTCCCAGCTTTCAGGAAGTTATCCACATTAACCACCATATGGAGGCTAGCAATATGTTGGAAGGAAGGAGGCCACATTGTTCTTAGTAAATACAGTATTCTACCTTCCAGTGTATTGCTAATCTCCACAGGCTCTTTAACGTGCATAACGTCCTGAAAGCTGGGACTCTGTAACAGTCCACATACATTATGGAAATATAACCATTATAAACTGAAGATACAGCTATATTGACATGAAACCAGTAGTTGTGAATAAAGCACCTTCATACAGCTATGCAGCTTTTGGAAACGCCTCATCATTCTTGACTTTTTAATTATTGTAATTTCTATGACAATTTCAATTGTTACTAAGAGTTGAGTGTTGTTACTGCTAATTGTATTTTCAAATTATCTCAACTGTGAACTAGACGGAACAAAATTTACGTAAATGCTACCGGAAACAAATGAAACTGTATACTTTCAGCAACATCACTATTTCATCCTCAAAAAATGGGTAACTATGATTACGTTGAGTAAATATCACACAAAGTGTGTGACACTAAAAATTCAGAGTGATAATATGTACTACAGCAAATGCACCATATTGTTATTAAAATTGTGCCAATATGTTGTTGTTGTTGTTGTTGTTGTTGTTGTTGTTTTCAGTCCTGAGACTGGTTTGATGCAGCTCTCCATGCTACTCTATCCTGTGCAAGCTTCTTCATCTCCCAGTACCTATTGCATCCTACATCCTTCTGAATCTGCTTAGTGTATTCATCTCTTGGTCTCCCTCTACGATGTTTACCCTCCACACTGCCCTCCAGTACTAAATTGGTGATCCCTTGATGCCTCAGAACATGTCCTACCAACCAGTCCCATCTTCTCGTCAAGTTGTGACACAAGCTTCTCTTCTCCCCAATCCTATTCAATACTTCCTCATTACTTATGTGATCTATCCATCTAATCTTCAGCATTCTTCTGTAGCACCACATTTCAAAAGCTTCTATTCTCTTCTTGTCCAAACTATTTATCGTCCATGTTTCACTTCCATACATGGCTACACTCCATATAAATACTATCAGAAATGACTTCCAGACACTTAAATCTATACTCGATGTAAACAAATTTCTCTTCTTCAGAAACGCTTTCCTTGCCATTGCCAGTCTACATTTTATATCCTCTCTACTTTGACCATCATCAGTTATTTTGCTCCCCAAACAGCAAAACTCCTTTACCACTTTAAGTGTCTCATTTCCTAATCTAATTCCCTCAGCATCACCAGATATAATTCTACTACATTCTGTTATCCTCGTTTTGCTTTGGTTGATGTTCATCTTATATCCTCCTTTCAAGACACTGTCCATTCCGTTCAACTGCTCTTCCAAGTCCTTTGCTGTCTCTGACAGAATTACAATGTCATCAGCGAACCTCAAAGTTTTTATTTCTTCTCCATGGATTTTAATACCTACTCCGAACTTTTCTTTTGTTTCCTTTAATGTTTGCTCAATATACAGATTGAATAGCATCGGGGAGAGGCCAGAACCCTGCCTCACTCCCTTCCCAACCACTGCTTCCCTTTCATGTCCCTCGACTCATAACCGCCATCTGCCTACTGTACAAATTGTAAATAGCCTTTCACTCCCTGTATTTTACCTCTGCCACCTTTAGAATTTGAAACAGAGTATTCCAGTCAACATTGTCAAAAGCTTTCTCTAAATCTACAAATGCTAGAAACGTAGGTTTGCCTTTCCTTAATCTTCCTTCCAAGATAAGTCGTAAGGTCAATATTGCCTCACGTGTTCCAACATTTCTACGGAATCCAAACTGATCTTCCCCCAGGTCAGCTTCTACCAGTTTTTCCATTCGTCTGTAAAGAATTCGCGTTAGTATTTTGCAGCTGTGAACTATTAAACTGATAGTTTGGTAATTTTCACATCTATCGGAACCTGCTTTCTTTGGGATTGGAATTATTACATTCTTCTTGAAGTCTGAGGGAATTTTGCCTGTCTCATACATCTCGCTCACCAGATGGTAGAGTTTTGTCAAGACTGGCTCTTCCAAGGCTGTCAGTAGTTCTACTGGAATGTTATCTAGTCCCGGGTCCTTGTTTCGACTTAGGTCTTTCAGTGCTCTGTCAAACTCTTCACGCAGTATCATATCTCCCATTTCATCTTCATCTACATCCTCTTCCATTCCTATAATATTGTCCCCAAAAACAACGTCCCTGTATAGATCCTCTATATACTCCTTCCACCTTTCTGCTTTCCCTTCTTTGCTTAGAACTGGGTTTCGATCTGAGCTCTTGATATTCATGCAAGTGATTATCTTTTCTCCAAAAGTCTCTCTAATTTTCCTGCAGGCAGTGTCTATCTTACCCCTTGTGAGATAAGCCTCTACATCCTTACATTTGTCATCTAGCCATCCCTGCTTAGCCATTTTGCACTTCCTGTCGATCTCATTTTTGAGACGTTTGTATTCCTTTTTGCCTGATTCACTTACTGCATTTTTGTATTTTCTCCTTTCATCAATTAAATTCAGTATCTCTTCTGTTACCCAAGGATTTCTACTAGCCCTCGTCTTTTTACCTACTTGATCCTCTGCTGCCTTCACTATTTCATTCCTCAAAGCTACCCATTCTTCTTCTACTGTATTTCTTTCCCCATTCCTGTCAATTGTTCCCTTATGCTCTCCCTGAAACTCTGTACAACCTCTGGTTCTTTCAATTTATCCAGGTCCCATCTCCTTAAATTCCCACCTTTTTGCAGTTTCTTCAGTTTTAATCTACAGTTCATAACCAATAGATTGTGATCAGAGTCCACATCTGCCCCTGGAAATGTCTTACAATTTAAAACCTTGTTCCTAAATCTCTGTCTTACCATTATACAATCTATCTGAAATCTGTAAGTATCTCCAGGCTTCTTTCATGTATACAACCTTCTTTTATGATTCTTGAACCAAGTGTTAGCTATGATTAAGTTAAGCTCTGTGCAAAATTCTACCAGGCGGCTTCCTCTTTCATTTCTTTCCCCCAATCCATATTCACCTACTACGTTTCCTCCTCTTCCTTTTCCTACTGTCGAATTCCAGTCACCCATGAGTATTAAATTTTCATCTGTCTTCACTACCTGAATAATTTCTTTTATCTCATCATACATTTCATTAATTTCTTCATCATCTGCAGAGCTAGTTGGCAAATAAACTTGCACTACTGTAGTAGGCGTGGGCTTCGTGTCTATCTTGGCCACAATAATGTGTTCACTATGCTGTTTGTAGTACCTTACCCGCACTCCTATTTTTTATTCATTATTAAATCTACACCAGCATTACCCCTATTTGATTTTGTATTTATAACCCTGTATTCACCTGACCAAAAGTCTTGTTCCTCCTGCCACCGAACTTCACTAATTCCCACTATATCTAACTTTAACCTATCAATTTCCCTTTTTAAATTTTCTAACCAATCTGCCCAATTAAGGAATCTGACATTCCACACTCCGATCCGTAGAACGCCAGTTTTCTTTCTCCTGATAACGACGTCCTCCTGAGTAGCCCTGCCCGGAGATCCGAATGGGGGACTATTTTACCTCCGGAATATTTTACCCAAGAGGGCCCATCATCATTTAACCATACAGTAAAGCTGCATGCCCTCGGGAAAAATTACGGCTGTGGTTTCCCCCTTGCTTTCAGCCGTTCGGAGCACCAGCACAGCCAGCTCAGCCGTTTTGGTTAGTGTTACAAGACCAGATCAGTCAATCATCCAGACTGTTGCCCCTGCGAGTACTGAAAAGGCTGCTGCCCCTCTTCAGGAACCACATGTTTGTCTGGCCTCTCAACAGATACCACTCCATTGTGGTTGCATCCACGGTACGGCTACCTGTATCGCTGTGGCACACAAGCCTCCCCACCAACGGCAAGGTCCGTGGTTCATGGGGAGGGGGGGCTAAGCTCTACGACAAATTTTTACCATGTATGTTGCTGTCAGATAAAATATTGCCTATTACTTCACGTATTACATATTCCACCTGTCTGTATCTGGAATGTTAAGTAGCTGGTTTGTATTTGCGGCTACTAGATGGCACTTTTGGTATAACGTTCACCTGCCCACAATTGCTAATGGGGGCACCTCAGTCTGATGCTACCCCAGCTCAACATGAGGTGCAACTCTTAGTGGCCTGCCTCTATGTTTTCTATTTTAATATTTTGTGACTAAAGCGTTTTCGCTTCATATTTATTTTATACGTGACATGCCAGTTTTAAATGTTTTATTTCTGACGAAGACACTCTTAGAAGTGGCAGAAACCTAGGTAAAAGAGACTTGATTTTCGTGATCGAGGGCTACAATGTTTTTAATTTTACCTTGTAACAATCTCTGACAATGCAGCCATTTTTAAAGCTTTAAGATTTCTGCCTGCCCAAGCATCCAAGCATGCCTCTAAATAGAGAGATCTAAAGATGAAACTGCTTAGTACAGGTACGGCCATTCAGTTAAATAAGAAATGTGATAAAAAGTGGCTAGTCCTTGATTATGCGAAAGCCTATATTAATTTCGCGAATTGTAAAAAAGATCCCAAGTATTATTAGACACGTAGTTAAACATCTCATTTCTGAACATGTTAAAAAGCTATACGCTAAAAAAGATGTTCTCAATGAAGAGGCATATTATCTGTATTTAGAGCTCATAAATATCTTCCCTATTAACTTTAATGTTGACGATTTCTGGATACAGATTAACGAACATTTAGAAATTTGTAAACAAGGTATATTGCATAAACTTTTTCGTCTGTTTCCTGCTGAAAAATGTCCTCAAAGTACTTTTAAGAAAGAAGTCATGTACTTTATAAAACAATTTTAAATAAGACTAACATTACTTTTACACAGAATGAAACTGTCTTACTCAAAAAAGGCGTAAAGTAAATGACATACCCAAATTGGCAGAAAAAAATGTAATCGAAAATATGCTTGTCAACCTAAAAACTGGTCTTGATTGTATAAAAATGGATAATTCAGGTCGAACTAGAATTGCCTTGACATAGCTGACATTAACAGCACTGGAAATCGCCATTGATGATGCTTCCCAAATAAAAGAAGCGAAATGCATATGGGAACAAACAAACTGCCTTCATTCAGTTGCACAGATGGTACATACCTACACAAACTTGGTTAAATCTATTAAAGAAGCTGATGCTTTAATAGCTAAGTCTGACAAAGGTTGCTCTTTTGTTATTGCCTACAATTCTGAATATATTTCTAAAACATTAGATTTTTTTAACAAAATTAATATTTCAGAACTGCATGAGGATCCAACTCTGGAATTACAAAAAAGAAGTCAGATCAGCTACCAGTGAGGCAAAATATTTAATCAAACCTTTCCATAAGAAAATGCTTATCAACATGTAACCTCAGCCCCCAAAACTTTGTTCTCAATTCAAAATTCACAAACCTAACCATCTAATATGCCCGACTTCTAATAGTATGAACAGCGCGTGCAACAATTTAGCCAAGTTTCTTCATGAAACTCTGAAAAATGTTCATTTTGAGAACAATTATTCCACCCCCAATAGTCATGCCTTAGTCCATAAAACTTAAGATTTAAAATGCAGCCCAGATACCAAGTTATTTTCACTAAACATCAAAACTCTTTTGACAAATGTTCCCGAACAAGAAATGCTACCAGTCATGGAAAAAAATTTATGTAATTTCAAAAAAGAACTTTCAGACGAACAAATCACTGACTTACGAATCTAATTAAAGTTGTAGTCAAATACAACTATTTTGAATTTAATGAACAATTGTACCAGCGACAGTCTCGCTATGGGAAATTTGTTAACTGGTATCCTTGTTGACATTTTCTCTCGAAGAAAAGTTCTTCAACTGTTTCTCAGGTACAGCGCTAGGCATTCTCTCCTATTTCAGATATGTTGAAGACATTCTAATCATCTAAAAGGACCTGTTGATGGCATTGACCGTATTTTCAATCTTTTCAATGAGCTTCACGAGAAAATAATATTCACCAGCGAACTCGAAAATGAGGCCTATCAATTGAAGTTTCTTGATTTGACACATACAGCAGAAGAAAATAAAATCTCATTTCATGTTTTTTGTAAAGGAACATATACCGATCAGACCATACCTGCGTCTTCTATGCACCCACAACCTCATAAGAATGCTTTCTTTCTATCACTCTGCTATTCACAGAGCTACTTCTATTTCACTCTTGAAAGAAAAATTCAAGGAAGAAATTAATATAATCACAACGATAGCAGTTAATAATGATTACGAACCTGCCAAAGTGGATAACATCCTTAAAAAGAAAACTGTAAAAGGAGTTACTACACTCGGCACCTCTATCATTGAGTCCAGCCAAAAGAAGAAGTTTTTTTTCTATTCCTTTCCTGGGGCCCATCTCCTATAAGATCCAATGCCTTCTTCGTAATAAATACAACTGTAATGTTGCCTTTTCAACCCATAATAGTTTGAAAAATATTTTATTTATAATTTAAAATCGACTCGTTCCCCTTAAAGACCACTGGTGTCCATAAGATTCTTGGCAACACCTGCTCTTCTTCCTACATACGACAAACAGGACGTGCCTGTACAGTCAGATACAAACAACATCTTTGAAGAAAAAATGGTAATAACACCCAAAATTCGTCCTTTGCTGACCACCTTCTGGTTACAGGTCACGCACCTAAAGCTGTTCATGATCTCAACATTTTCCACACTGAGAAGAAAGGACATAGATGAGATGTTCTCCAAGAATTAGAAATTTTTGAACATCTTTCTCGAAATGATGGCCTCATTCTTCATGAGCAACTACAATTATTTGTTCATAACATGGTTTATATTAACTACATTTTACGTTATACCATTTTCTACTCGCTGAGATAATTCTGTAATGGCATTTCTCAGCCTTTAAACTGTACTTCTAAGCTCTTATGTAGACAAATTTTTATCATGTCTGTTGATGTCAGGTAAAATATTGCCTCTTACTTCATGTATTACACATTCCACCTGTCTATATTTGGAATGTAAAGTAGCCAGTTTGTATTTGCAGCAACTAGATGGCACTTTTGGTATAACATTCACCTGCCCACAATTGTTAAAGCGGGTGCCTCAGTCTGATGCTATCGCAGCTCAACATGTGGTGCACCTCTTAGTGGCCTGCATCTATGTTTCGTATTTTAATATTTTGTGACTAAAGCATTATTGCTTCATATTTATTTATACATGACATGCCAGTTTTAATTGTTTTATTTCTGATGATGGCACTCTTAGAAGTAGCCGAAACCTAGGCCAAAAAGACTTCATTTTCGCAACCAAGGGCTGCAATTGTTTTAATTTTACCCTCAAAGAAATGTACGAAATAATGGAAGCAGGAGCAGCAAAAATTGGATTTACAGTAAACAAAAACAACATCAAATGCATGGTAATGTCCAATTTTAAGGCAAGTAGGTTGTCACAAGACCTGAAGGCCTCCAACAAATGTTTAAAAGCTGTCATCAGCATCTATTATTTAGGTGTTCTCTTAATTAGCTATAATAGGAGACAATGTAGTAGAGAAAGGATACAAGGAGGAAACAGAGCCTATTATGCAACCTTACAGGTATCCTCAACCAAGTTAAGAGTATACCATTAAACTTGTGTGGCCATTTGTTACATGTGGGTCAGTAATATGCACGATGATAGCAGACATGAGCAATAAGGATTTGAAAGGAAAATCATGCAAAAATTTATGTGGTCTTGAGAGAATAAAGTACAACCAAGAAATACAAGAGCTTACACAAGGGAAAGATATAGTGAAAATTGTTAAATCTCAAAGAATATACTGGTGAGCACATAACGACAAAACAATGAAAGGCAGACTGCATTCCACCAGAAGGAAGGGCCGTGGCTGGACACTGTGGTGGCTGACCTTCTCAAAATGGAAATCTGAGGATGGAAAAGAAAAGCAGAGAACTTAGATGTACAGAGGAAGATTGTTGAGGAAGCTAAGACCAAACAAGGGCTGTAGTGCCGAAGAAGAAGAAGAAGAAGAAGAAGAAGAAGAAGAGGAGGAGGAGGAGGCAAATTGTGGACCTTCACAAAAGTGGCATGTCTTATTATCAAAATGTGGTCTACGTGGTTCACAATGCTCCTTAATGCACAGAATATATTCAGTAATAAGTTTTGGTATAACAGAAAAGCCTGTTTACTATTTTACTTCAGATTTCCCCATGAAATATCATTGTTAAACCATAAAATTTTTGAAAACATAGTCAGCGATCTTAAAATTTGTTAAAATTAAAATTTAAAACAGTTTTATCAAGACTGTTTTAAATTTTAATTTTAACATCGTTAAACCAAGTAAACACCATGCGGTAACAACACCATTGTGACCAAAGTTCATGCAGCACATGATGTGAGGAACACTCATGTATGTAATTTACCTCTACTGTCAAAATTTATGTAAATGGTTGAAACAATGGAGGTTATGGCTAAGTTAAGGGTGTGTTTGATTCGAATATTACCAAACTGTTGCTATAAATTAATTTATCAATCATCATTTTTCATTTGAAGTTCTTCTGTTGTTCTTGCAGTTACATTTTGAATGATATATGGATTGTTATTTAAGCACTAGAAACTGTAGTGTTGAATGAGATGCTTAACACTTATGACTTGACTTTGTTACAACAAACTGTTCACCGGGGCAGCATTGATCACAACTTGCATTTGTTACCAACAACTGAGGTGTCCTTTAGTTGCAATGTAAGGAAAATGACCAAAAAGATGACCAACTGTGACTACGGCTAAAAAAAACACCCACCAGCACTCTGCTGATTTAATAAAACAAATTGTCCAGGAGCTATTGTAGGAAGTCGTCCTTCACAGGGCTTTTTCTTCTCATCTTATGCCCTCAAGTAATTACCTTTCTCACTCTTTGGCATACAGTCATCAAAGAAGTTTCCTTCTTGGAAAAGAGTTGCTTCAAATAAGGGTTGATGACATTTTCAAGCCAATAGGTTTCCACATGCATGAAACTGGGGAACTAGCCTTGTCAGACTGTTTTAGATAATGTGAGAGCATAAACTGTAAATGATTATTTCTCTCTCACGATAATCTGTTGTGTTCAATAAGCTAATGTAAAACACTATAAAAATATATAAAAATGAATTACAACTTACTGTGATAAAGTCTATTTTAATAAAACAGAGTACCCACAAATTCTTATAAATTAGTATAATATTACTCATTTTTGAGTTTGGCACTGGCCTGCACAGACACACAGACCGTTTCATATTCAGTAGCATTAAAGGACTACCGTGCAAGTATAAAAATGTGGCAGTGGGAATAAATGCATAAAGAAATCTAACTAATTACTTAATGCCACAAATTCATCAGTAAAATTGTGTATTCACAAACATTAAAAATATCTTGGCAGTAGCAGAAAAATCCAGGTACCATCAAGTGCGCAATTCTTCAACATCAAGTTTTTTACCATTAGGTCCATGGGGGTACTGAAAATATCCTTATTGATTTTCCATCTGGCTACTTGTATCTCTATCACAAATATGGTAGAAAGCTGCCAAAGTGTCTAAGGCTCCAGTGAGATGGGATCTAGCAGCTAAGGTAGCTTCCACTTCACAAAGATGCCTCATTACCACAAAGCTAGCAGACCACTGCTGCATGCTCTCCTCTTTCGCTGTCATAATTGTCAATAATACAGAAAATTTGTAACATAAAATGAGGGATTAGTTGTATACTCTATGTGTGCAACAGCCTTTCTGCAGTCAAAAACAATTTTATTACCTCAAAATCACACTTTCATTGAAAGTCACTGTGAATATTTAATGGAAATGACAAGAAAATGTTAAGTGACTTTAATAGGATAATTCTGTGGCACTCCAGAAAGTAACTCAATGACACAAGTGTTTGCCAACATGTTCTGTGATGTAGCAAAGTCTCAATTATACTAGCAGCAGGAACAATGTGTTTCTCCAAGCGACATGCTTCTTGAGGGGGTTTTGCACATGAGGTGGTATAAGACTGTAGTTATGAGTAATACTCTGAAGCATTGACTGCAACTGTAACTCCATAAATTAAGACCAAGGGGAATTATTTGGGTGGCCCTCCTCTTCAAAACCTGTTATAATTATTTTTGTATTTCTGTCTTAAGCAGAGTACAAACTAAAGAACTGATTCACCAGAAGTGATTCGCTTTACTGAAGTTTTCAAAACAGGTATTGTTTTAACCCCGACAATACCCCATAACAAAGGAACACAAATGCAATGTCAGCAACACAGTACTGATAGCAAAATGCAATCATTCAGAGGGAAATTTCGGAAGCACCGTTCAGCATAATGAGAGACACATTATTTTACTAATACCACTTCATGTAGAGGTGCACTGTGCAGAGAAATAATGCACATTATCCCACAAACCATGCTGAAAATGCATAAAGAAATAAAAACAAGAATGTAAAGGGGAACACAATATGGTGACAGAAAAATCTTTACCACATAATCCTTAAGCAAAACTGTGGTGTCACCGCCAGACACCACACTTGCTAGGTGGTAGCTTAAATCGGCCACGGTCCATTTAGTACATGTCGGACCCGCGTGTCGCCACTGTGTGATCGCAGACCGAGCGCCACCACAAGGCAGGTCTCGAGATACGGAATAGCACTCGCCCCAGTTGTACGACGACTTTGCTAGCGACTACACTGACGAAGCCTTTATCTCATTTGCCGAGAGACAGTTAGAATAGCCTTCAGCTAAGTCCATGGCTACAACCTAGCAAGGCGCAATTAGCCTTACATAATTTGATAGTTATCGTATGAATTGTCTCATCAAGAGCGATGTACCACAAGGATGGAATAAAGTTAAGTATTCGAGGAGCTGCATACTTTTCTTATGAGCATTCACTAATTATCCTGTTCCAGAATTCACGCCCGTCTGCGTTAGATAGCGTGCATTTCGGCTTCCTCTATCTACAAGGTGTTGGTACATTTGCCAACACATCAAAAACTGTCATTCAGTCTATAATAATCTATCCATAATGATTACAAAATAAATGCTGCTGATACTTTGTCCATAAAATCAAACAGCATCTGATGAATGAGCTACTCAGTTTGCAGTATGATTATGATGGGGATGGGGGACCAAAATAGCAATTAGATATTCACCTACCTAAATGTGAAGCAGATTTTCAGTACAACACATTGCAGTTCATGCTTAATTTATTGCCTGATGGTTTCATATTAATTATGCCTGTAGGCTATCAGAATATTCATAAGAGAATTATGAAGGACTAATTGTTAGAACAGACTGCTATATTAAGTGACATTAGTAAAATAATATGACTCACACTCTGCTGAAGGGCACAATGATGGCAAGATTTCAGATAAAAAGTTAAACAATTGTAGACTGGAACTGCACTAATAAATGCAAAAGAGAGAGCTGATAGCTGGAAAGAGTACACAAGAGAGTCTATGAGGGGAAAACTTGTGAGATGACATGCTAGAGAAAGAAACAGGAGTTTATACAGAAGAGACAGGAAATTAAGTATCAGAGTCATAGAGCTGTAGAACACTTACGACTGAATAAGCCAGAAGTGATACATAACATTCCACCACAATTTCTAAAATCATTGGTGGAAGTGTCAACAAAACAACTATTCATCTCAGCCTGTAAAATACACAAGTTTGGAGATGTACCATCTGACTTTTGGAAGAATATCATTCACAGAAACCTGAAGATTGCAAGAGCTGACGAGTGTGAGAATTATCACACAATCAGCTTAACAGCTCATGCATCCAAGTTGCTGGCAAGAATAATACACAGAAGATGCAAGAGAACATTGAGGATGTGTTAGATGATGATCAGTTTGGATTTAGCGACATGCTTCTTGAGGGGGTTTTGCACATGAGGTGGTATAAGACTGTAGTTATGAGTAATACTCTGAAGCATTGACTGCAACTGTAACTCCATAAATTAAGACCAAGGGGAATTATTTGGGTGGCCCTCCTCTTCAAAACCTGTTATAATTATTTTTGTATTTCTGTCTTAAGCAGAGTACAAACTAAAGAACTGATTCACCAGAAGTGATTCGCTTTACTGAAGTTTTCAAAACAGGTATTGTTTTAACCCCGACAATACCCCATAACAAAGGAACACAAATGCAATGTCAGCAACACAGTACTGATAGCAAAATGCAATCATTCAGAGGGAAATTTCGGAAGCACCGTTCAGCATAATGAGAGACACATTATTTTACTAATACCACTTCATGTAGAGGTGCACTGTGCAGAGAAATAATGCACATTATCCCACAAACCATGCTGAAAATGCATAAAGAAATAAAAACAAGAATGTAAAGGGGAACACAATATGGTGACAGAAAAATCTTTACCACATAATCCTTAAGCAAAACTGTGGTGTCACCGCCAGACACCACACTTGCTAGGTGGTAGCTTAAATCGGCCACGGTCCATTTAGTACATGTCGGACCCGCGTGTCGCCACTGTGTGATCGCAGACCGAGCGCCACCACAAGGCAGGTCTCGAGATACGGAATAGCACTCGCCCCAGTTGTACGACGACTTTGCTAGCGACTACACTGACGAAGCCTTTATCTCATTTGCCGAGAGACAGTTAGAATAGCCTTCAGCTAAGTCCATGGCTACAACCTAGCAAGGCGCAATTAGCCTTACATAATTTGATAGTTATCGTATGAATTGTCTCATCAAGAGCGATGTACCACAAGGATGGAATAAAGTTAAGTATTCGAGGAGCTGCATACTTTTCTTATGAGCATTCACTAATTATCCTGTTCCAGAATTCACGCCCGTCTGCGTTAGATAGCGTGCATTTCGGCTTCCTCTATCTACAAGGTGTTGGTACATTTGCCAACACATCAAAAACTGTCATTCAGTCTATAATAATCTATCCATAATGATTACAAAATAAATGCTGCTGATACTTTGTCCATAAAATCAAACAGCATCTGATGAATGAGCTACTCAGTTTGCAGTATGATTATGATGGGGATGGGGGACCAAAATAGCAATTAGATATTCACCTACCTAAATGTGAAGCAGATTTTCAGTACAACACATTGCAGTTCATGCTTAATTTATTGCCTGATGGTTTCATATTAATTATGCCTGTAGGCTATCAGAATATTCATAAGAGAATTATGAAGGACTAATTGTTAGAACAGACTGCTATATTAAGTGACATTAGTAAAATAATATGACTCACACTCTGCTGAAGGGCTCAATGATGGCAAGATTTCAGATAAAAAGTTAAACAATTGTAGACTGGAACTGCACTAATAAATGCAAAAGAGAGAGCTGATAGCTGGAAAGAGTACACAAGAGAGTCTATGAGGGGAAAACTTGTGAGATGACATGCTAGAGAAAGAAACAGGAGTTTATACAGAAGAGACAGGAAATTAAGTATCAGAGTCATAGAGCTGTAGAACACTTACGACTGAATAAGCCAGAAGTGATACATAACATTCCACCACAATTTCTAAAATCATTGGTGGAAGTGTCAACAAAACAACTATTCATCTCAGCCTGTAAAATACACAAGTTTGGAGATGTACCATCTGACTTTTGGAAGAATATCATTCACAGAAACCTGAAGATTGCAAGAGCTGACGAGTGTGAGAATTATCACACAATCAGCTTAACAGCTCATGCATCCAAGTTGCTGGCAAGAATAATACACAGAAGAATGCAAGAGAAAATTGAGGATGTGTTAGATGATCATCAGTTTGGATTTAGGAAAGATAAAGGTACCAGAGAGGCAATTCTGACTTTTGGTTGGTAATCGAAGCAAACCTGAACAAAAATCAAAACACGTTCATAGGATTTGTTTACGTGTAAAAGTTTCTGACAGTGTTGAATGATGCAAGATGTTCGAAATTCACAGAAAAACAGAGGTAAGCTATAGGGAAAGATGGGTAATACATGATGTGAAAAGGAGCCATGAGGGAACAAAAAGAGTGGAAGGTCAAGAACAAAAGAGTGTAAGACAGGAATGTAGTCTTTAATCCCTACTATTCAAACTATACATTGAAGAAGCAATGATGGAAATAAAAGAAAGGTTCAGGAGTGAAATTAAAATTCAAGGTGGAATGATAGCAATGACAAGATTCACTTATGACGTTACTAACCTCACTGAAAGTGAAGACAAATTACAAGATCTGCAGAATGGAACGAAGAGTCGACTGTGTACAGAATATGGACTGAGAGTAAATCAAAGAAACATGAAAGTAATGAGAAGTAACAAAAATGAGAACAGTTAGAAACTTAACATCAGGATTGGTGGGCTTTGGTGTGATGTCATGTGTGCTGGATTGCTGCTGAAACTGCTTGCCAATATTTTATAAGGTTTTAGCCTTCAGTTAACCATTTTAAAGTTTATTTGTGTTAATATTTGCTGTAAAAGTAACTTATTAGTGGGTTTTCATTAATCTCAGTCTTTCTTCCTGTGTTATCGACTCGTGTGGTCTGTTATTAGTGAGTGTGCTTATATTGTTCGTCCAAGGCTCAAGTCTCAGTAGCGTGTTTACATTTAGCGGCGTGCAGTTGCAGCTGTAGCGATTGTAAAGTTATTTGTGCACTGTTACACGGTTCTTAAATATAACAGTTTTCAGCAGTGTTTTGTGCTGTTTGTAGAAAAATAATGATTTAATAAACTTCTGGAAACATTCACTCACTGTGTTTCCTAGAGTTTTTTGTGCGTTGAAGTCGTTTAGTAAATTTCGTGCTTTTGTTTTCAGCTGAGGTTTCTTATTGTTTCTCGTGAAATATTTCAGTAAAAATTTCATTCAGTGTTTTAACTTTGTTGAGTGGTCCAGTGGTCGCTTGAATTTTTGGTTTTAGCTAATAATTTTGTGAAGTTTTATCGGTATTGGAATTAGCTACACTGTAGTAGTATTAATACAATTAGTTGCTTTCTTAGTAGACAGGGAATTTAGAGACCACTATTGTTAGTTCCATAAATAGTTCTGCTGGTGTACCTGAACTTACATAATGTAGGCATATAGTTTTTTTTTTTTCAGTAACTGTAAAATTTTACCGTGAATGTGAAGTGTGGGCTCTGTCATAGATTTGTGAGTAGTGGGATATGGAGTGGGATTTGTTCAAAGCATTTTCACTGGGGGTAACGCAGTGGGGAAGCCAGTGGGCATTCTAGCAAGATCCTCTCCTGGGAATGCAGAATCTGTAGTAGTAATAAGTTGATAGAGGGGCAGAAGTGTAAGATCTGTGCCCTTCAGGTGCAGTTACAACACGCAAAGGAGGAACTACATAGGTTCAGGAGGGTGAAGGGTGGTGGGGAATGGGAACTGGTAGTTGGCAAGAAGGCAGCTAGGAGCAGGAGGTATTCAGACAGTTATACTTTGCATATATGCGATAGATTTGACCAACTGTTAGAGTTGAGTGGAGAGGAGCCTCTTGTTGCTGTAGATGTAGGGAACATGCAGCAGTCCTCAGCAGTTAGGTTGGTTGGTTGTTTTGTTTAAAAGAGGGGGGGAAGGGACCAAACTACAAGGTTATTGGTCCCTTGTTCCTAATAAAACACTGCCACAAGTGAGAGAATAAAACAGACAAGACATATAAAACGAAACGGAAAGAAAGGAAAAATCGCAATAACGAAGGAAAGGCAATGAACACTAAAAGGAACAAAAGAGGACAAGAAAACAACAGAGACACTAGAAACAGAAGAGATTAAAACAAGAAAGCAGATTACAGTGGCTGGCCGACCACAAGAAGAAAAAGGAAATGCCAGCCATTCTGCAACACATTAAAACCTCCACCCTAAAAGCACTAGGGTGGAGGACACAGAGGGAGACGGATATGTGCAAAAACTTAGATAAAATGATAAAACCCACCCTAACAAATAAAACTAAATCAGCCAATGAGGCGTTGTCAGATAAAATGAGCAGCAACGAGTCCGGTAACCCAAGATTTCGTCGCCAAGCGTGGCCAATGCGCAGCCGGCAGAGTGGGTTTTTACCGGGTTTGAGCACCGGAATGATGCTGTTCTCCCGCCATTGCGATGGAAAGACACCATCGCACCAGATCCAGTTGAAGATGATGTACTCAGATGAGAGATGTTTAATCATCTGGCTATGTCGGGGCAATGTGCAAGGGCACTGAGGAGCTCCCACACTGTAAATGTGGCGTTATAGGATTCACTGTGGCGTGTAGTGAATAAGAGGACTTTCCCTTCCAGCCATCGTTTGAGAGTGCAAAAGGCTGGGGGGTAGTTCTCCGATGCAGAGGATCGAGCAAAGTGCTCAGCAATCGCGTTTGCATCAATAGATAACATGCCATTTATGGTAACACCGGGAACACCTGTTGGGGTCTGCTACTTGAAAGTACATTTAATCTTTGCCCAGACTTGGGAAGGCGACGTATGGCACCCAATGGTCGAGACGAATCTCTCCCAACACTCCTGCTTCCGTCGTTTGATAAGTTGGCAAACTCAGGCACGGAGCCATTTCACGGCTATGAGGTGCTTCAGGGAGGGTGCCACTGTAGAGCTTGCCAACGCTCCTTAATTGCTTCAGTGACTTCCTGCGACAACCAAGGGACTGCCTTATGCCGAGGGCACCCTAAAGAGAGAGGGATCGCGTTTTCTGCTGCAGAAACAATTGTTGTAGTCACCTGCTCAACCATCACAATGATGTTACCATGTGGGGGAGATTCACCAGTGATTGCAGAGGTGAAAGTTTTCCAGTCTGCCTTGTTTAACGCCCATCTGGGCAGGAGTCCGTGGGCCTGACACCGGGGCAGTGACAGGAAGATGGGGAAGTGGTTACTACGACACAGGCTGTCATGTGCTCACCAGTGGATAGATGGGAGAAGTCCAGGGCTGCAAAATGATAAATCAATGGCCGAGTAACTACCATGAACCACACTGAAATGTGTGGCGGCCCCAGTATTTAAGAGTCAGAGGTCGGCCAGTAAGCACGATGCCACCCCACAAGGAGTTATGGACCTTAAAATCTCCCAAAAGTAGAAAAGTTGATCAATCAGTGCAGCTAATGAATTCAGGGGTACTGCACCATCTGGAGGAAGATATACACTGCAGACAGTTATTTCCCGTGTCGTCGTCCTCCTGACAGCCACAGCTTCAAGAGAGGTTTGAAGGGGCACAGAGTCACTACAGACTGAGTATGGGACATAAATGGTAACTCCACTTGACACTCCATTATAGTTGCTACGGTTCCTATAATATCCCTGATAGCCAGGGAGGGCCTGGATCCGCATTGCCAGAAACCAGGTTTCCTGGAGGGCAATGCAGATAGCAGGTGTAAAGCTTAACAGTTACCGTAGCTCAGCCAGGCGGTGGAAAAACCGCCACAATTCCACTGGAGGATGACGTCATCGTGAGACTGGGAAGGCATGGAATATTCAATGAGGCAGTTTACGCCTCAGTGTCACCTGCCTCCCACCAACATATTGCCTGAGCAGTCTATATCCATTGTGTCTGAGGGTCTGCTGAGATCTAGGTCCTCAGGAGATGCCAGAATCTCCATCCAGTCCTCAGACGCAGAACTTGTAGGTAGCGGTGGTGTGGGTGCCATGGCAATTTTCTTGGTCTTAGGGGTCTTCTTTTTGGATTTCTCTCACTGCTCCTTCGGTTTCCCTGACTGAAAGGACTTCACTGGCTCAGTCTCCGGGACTGAGGATGAGCGTGAGGCCCTGCAACCAGTTGCTTTTGTGCTCTTCAGCCACTGGTGGGTATCATCTTCCCACTAGCAGAAACCGGGAAGGGAGTGACCCAAGGGACCCCTTCCTAGTGAGAGAAGCTGAAGAAGACTTAAGCTTCTCCAGCTTAGAAGTGGAGATGGACATCCCCGCTGGTTGGGAGGGTGTTGCTCCTGAAGTAGATGGTGCAGGAGCAACACGGAGGGAAGTGACCCCCACCATCAAGGGGGCAGGTGTAGTCTTCTGGCTCGGACAGGTGACTGGGGTAGGCAGAGCTGATTGGGCTAGAACTGTTGTAGCGGCAGCATAAGACGATGTCACGCATGTAGGATATAGGCGTTCAAATTTCCTCTTAGCCTCAGCGTAGTTCAGTCGGTCCAGGGTCTTGTACTCCACGATTTCCCTTTCTTTCTGGAGAATCCTGCAGTCTGGCGCACAAGGCGAATGGTGCTCTTCGCAGCTAACACAGATGGAAGGCGTGGAACATGGAGTATTAGGATGTGATGGGCATCCACAATCTCGACATGTGACACTGGAAGTACAACGGAAGATATATGGTCGAACTTCCAGAACTTAAAGCACCGCATCGGGGGAGGGATATAGGGCTTTACATCACACTGGTAGACCATCACCTTGACCTCCTCAGGTAATTTGCCAGACTTGAAGGCCAAGATGAAGGCACCAGCGACAACCTGATTATACCTCTGAGCCCACTGGACACACCAGACACTGTACACCTCGGCACTCTAAATCGGCACGCAGCTCATTATCAGACTGCAAAAGAAGGCCTCTGTGAAATATGATACCCTGGACCATATTTAAGCTCTTATGGGTTGTGATGGTTACAGAAACATCCCCCCAGCTTGTCACAAACGAGTAACATCCGTGCCTGGGCAGAGGATGCTGTGTTGATCAAGACTGACCCAGATCTCAATTTGGACAATCCCTCCACTTCCCCAAACTTGTCCTCTAAATGCTCAACAAAAAACTGAGGCTTCATCATCATGAAAGATTCCCCTTCAGCTCTCGAACATACAAGGTACCAGGGCAAATAAGATCCGCTGCCATCCTTAGACTGACGTTCCTCCCATGGTGTCGCCGAGGAGAACGATTTGGGGTCGTACTTCTGTGCATTGAATTGAGCTTGTGAATGCTTAGAGACTGCTGGTGTTACAGCACCAGCAAGAGATGGTGGACTACGCTTCATCGCGTGTCATCTGCCCTGATGCCATCCCCTACAACCAGGGGCCCTCCCCACGGGTGCCACCCAGCCACAGCAAAGGCCACCTGGCAGGATGGCCATTGTCGGGAGTCCCGATGCCCCAGGGGTATGGGCATCTACCCCTTGTCATACGTGGGGAGTCAACGGCACAGGCATCAGCAGAGCGATCCCCATGTGGTCAGGGGGCTACAGCCAACAGGGTACACGGCAGCCCCACCACAACGGACTGGCTGCCGTGCTGGATATAAGGTGCAAAGAAGTCCATGGTCATCGTCGATGAACAAAGTAACACTGCATAGTTCATGGTGGAAAACAGACCAAGGAAAGTGTCCTCGCCCAAGAGATGGAGAATGAGTGGGACTGAATTGCAATGATGAGAAAGTGGACTAAAGATCTCAATGCACAGTGGACACAATGCACCATTTATGGTGCCTTTCCTCAATGGGCTCGCTCTTTGGGATAATGGAGGTCAAACCCTACAGGGGGACCATCACATAAAGGTCGAAATGTGTGAAACTTCTTTTAGTCACCTCTTACGACAGGCAGGAATACCTCGGGCCTATTCTTACCCCCGGACCTGCAGGGGGTCAGCAGTTAGGAGGCCTAAGTCAGTTGCAAAGTCTAACAAAAAGAAGAAGGTTCTGCTGCTAGGTAGTTCGCACGGTAGAGGTGTGGGATAGCAGTTGCAGGAATTGGGTTGGTTGCTTGGTTGTTTGGGGGAGGAGACCAGACAGCGATGTCATCGGTCTCATCGGATTGGGGAAGGACGGGGAAGGAAGTCGGCCGTGCCCTTTGAAAGGAACCATCCCGGCATTTGCCTGAAGCGATTTAGGGAAATCACGGTAAACCTAAATCAGGATGGCCGGACGCAGGATTGAACCGTCGTCCTCCCGAATGCGAGTCCAGTGTGCTAACCACTGCGCCACCTCGCTCGGTGCAAGAATTGGGGAGTGAGTACCAGGTCACCAGCATTGTGAAGCCTAGTGCAAGGTTGGCTCAGGTGACTGACAGCACAGGGGAGTTATGTAGGAATTTTGCGAAGGAGGATCAGGTAGTGATAGTGAATGGAGCAGGGGTGGGGAATATGATGTAGGTGGTGACCTGGTGCTGCACTAACTGGTGGCACTAATGTGCATTCCGTGCAATTGTTTCAGTGTCATGATCAGCCTCATCTTAATGTGGCTGTTAGGCACCTTAACATAGGGCTGGAGAGGTTGCTGACGGAAGAGGGCATGGGTCACATTTAAGTGGTGACAGTTGGGTCTGTCAGAAGATCGGGTTACACTAGGCATAACCTGCACCTCAATAGCTATGGGAAAGGGAGGCTGGTAAAGCTTGTAGGTGACAGTGTAGTGGGTGGTGGTGGGATCACTCATGGAAAAATTCCTGTAGTAGTTGGGTGTTAGAGTTGCATCTTTTTTAGATTGAAGTCAGCTGATAGGTATACCTGCTCAAAGGAAGTCCCTCTAAATAAGGGCTCGCGTTCAGAGGACATCATGTTTCCAAATAGAGAAGGAATTAGCATATTTCATCAAAATATAAGAGGTATCAGAGATAAAGTTAGTGAACTGCTTATAGATGTTGACTCTGAAATTACTGGTATGTCGGAGTACCACTTAAATAATTTGACAATTCAGAGGCTTCCTTTACCAGTATACAGATAAGCTGGCTGTTTTTCAACAAGTTCCTTATGGGGAGTGAGAGTGGCTATGTACGTTAAAAAAAAAAAAAAAAAAAAAAAGTATTCCATTTGAGTACATAGACTACCACAGCACCACACTGAACAGATATTTGAATGAAACTAAACTTCTAATTGTTGTTGTTTATGGGTTCCCCAACTCTGACTTCAGAGCATTTCTGCTCAAGTTAGAGAGGGTTCTTGATTCACTTTATAGGAAGTACCAGAAATAAGTTAAATGTGGTGACTTCAATATAAATTTTGTATATGATGGTGCAAGAAAAAGGATGCTGGTAGATCTCCTAAATCCATATGATCTGATGCAAACTGTGTTTTTTTCAACTAGGGTGTAGGGGAACAGTAGCACAGCCATAGACAATATTTTTATTCATTCTTTAGTACTAGATGGACATTCTGTTAGTATAATGGTGAATGGCCTTTCAGACTATGAAGTGCAAATTTTAACATTAAAAGGTTTTTGCACTTGAACAAATGTCACATATAATTACAAACAATGTAGGAAAGTTAATCCAACAGCAATAGAGAGTTTTTTAAACCTTGGCAAAGAGCAAAAGTGGCAGGACGTTTATAGTGCCAATAACATAGATGATAATAGAATGCTTTCCTTAACACAATTCTCATGCTCTCCGAGAGTTGCTTGCATTAGAAGATTCTAAATGGGGTACTAACAGTAATAGGCAGCCCAGGTGGCTGACTACTGGGATAAGGATATCATGTAGAAAAAAGTGGAAATTTTATCAAAATGTAGCTACAGCAGCCCATTACAATCAGTATTGTAAAGTGCTTAAAAATATTATTAGGAAGGCAAAGAATATGTGGTGTGCAAATAGAATAGCTAATTCACAGGATAAATAAACTGCCTATTGGCTTCTGTTTCGGGTTCTTCGGCCGACGTTCATCTAATGATTTTTCTGACGTTTCGCCAGCACGAGTGGCTGGCATTGTCAAAGCTTCACCCTCCATTGCCCCACCGGCAACAAGTGGCCACGAAAGCCTTAACAATTTCACAGGATAAAATTAAAACCATATGGTCAGTTGCGAAGGAAATGTCTGGTCAGCAGCACAAGGTCGATGATATAAAGTCAGTTCGTAGTAAAAATATTTCTGTTACTGATAAATCAGATATATGTACAGCATTTAACACTCATTTTCTGAGCATTGCTGGTGAATCAAATAAAAATTTAGTTTCTACAGAGAATTGTATAACTTTCTTGGCAAATGGCTTTCTGAGATTGATGTCTGAAATACTCCTCTGTGATAGAGACAAGGGGGAGATTGAGTCAATAATTAAATAACCGAAGACTAAGGACTCTCATGATTATGATGGAGTGCCTAGCAGAATATTTAAGTACTGTACTGCACATGTTAGCCCTCTATTTAACATATTTGTAATTAATCCAACAGCAATAGAGAGTTTTTTAAACCTTGTCAAGGAACAAGAGTGGCAGGACGTTTATAGTGCCGTAACATAGATGATAAATACAATGCTTTCCTTAACACATTTCTCATGCTCTTTGAGAGTTGCTTTCCATTAGAACATTCTAAACGGGGTACTAGCAGTAATGGGCAGCCCGGGTGGCTGACTAGTGGGATAAGGATATCATGTGGAACAAAGCGGGAATTATATAAAATGTTAGAAGTAGTCACAATCAAGCTACAGTAGCCCATTACAAACAGTATTGTAAGGTGCTTAAAAATGTTATCAGGAAGGCATAGAGTATGTGGTATGCAAATAGAATAGCTAATTCACAGGATAAAATTAAAACCATATGGTCAGTTGTGAAGGAAGTGTCTGGTCAGTAGCACGAGGTTGACGGAATGAAGTCAATTTACAGTAAAAATATTTTGGTTACTGATAAATCAGATACATGTACAGCATTTAACAATCATTTTATGAGCATTGCTGGTGAATTAAATAAAAATTTAGTTTCTACAGGAAATCATATGACTTTCTTGGCAAATGCCTTTCTGAGATCGATGTCTGAAATACTCCTCTGTGTTACAGACAAGAGGGAGATTGAGTCATTAATTAAATCACTGAAGACTAAGAACTCTCATGGTTATGATGGAGTGTCTAGCAGAATATTAAAGTACTGTGCTGCACATGTTAGCCCTGTATTTAGCCATATTCGTAATTTTTCCTTTAGGAATGATCAGTTTCCTGAACGATTAAAGAACTCAGGAGTAAAGCCGCTTTATAAAAACGGAGAAAGGTATAATGTAGGCAATTTTAGACCTATTTCTATTCCATCAGTGTTTGCTAAAGTTATAGAAAAGGCTGTGTATGTAAGGATAATTGATCGTTTTGTATCACACGATTTGCTATCAAATGTACAGTTCGGCTTTAGAAGACATTTAACAACTGACAATGCTTTTCATTGTGACGTATTGGATGGGTTGAACAAAAGGTTTCGAACACTAGGCATATTTTTTGATTTAACTAAGGCATTTGATTGTGTTGATCACAAAATATTGCTCCAAAAGTTGGACCATTACGGAATACAGGGAGTAGCTCACAGTTGGTTCACCTCTTACTTTAGCAACAAATAGCAAAAGGTCATTATTCACAATGTTGAGAATGGCTGTGATTGTGTGGTTCTAATTGGGGTACAGTCAAGTGGGGGGTGCCTCAGAGATCAGTGTTGGGACCACTCCAGTTCCTTATTTATATAAATGATATGCCTTCTAGTATTACAGGCAACTCTAAAATATTTCTGTTTGCTGATGACACTAGTTTGGTAGTAAAGGACGTTGTGTGCAACACTGGCTCAGTTTCAAATAGTGCAGTTCATGACTCAAGTTCACGGCTTGTAGAAAATAAACTAATGCTAAATTACAGTAAGACTCCATTTTTAAGTTCCTAACACACAATTCAACAAAACACGACGTTTTAATTTCACAAACAGTTCAAATTTCTAGGTGTTCAGATAGAGAGTAAACTGCCATGGGGAGCTCATGTTCAGGATCTTGTTCAAAGACTTAATGCTGCCATTTTTACTATTTGAACAGTATCTGAAGTGAGTGATTGTTCGACAAGAAAATTAGTCTACTTTGCTTATTTTCATTTACTTACGTCATATGGGATTATATTTTGGGGTAACTCTTCTCATTCTAAAAGGACATTTTTGGCTCAGAAATGGGCAGTTCGGGCAGTAAGTGGTGTAAGTTACGAATATGTATATTACTGTCATTTCTTGTTAACAATATTAGCTTATTCCCAAGAATAAGCAGCTTTCACTCAGTTAACACTCGGCAGAAATCAAACCTGCATTTGGATCGGGCTTCCTTAACTCTTGTGCAGAAAGGTGTGCAGTGTACCGCTGCATCAATAAACTACCACTCGAATTCAAAAATCTTAGCAGTAATACACACACTTTCAAATCGAAACTGAAGAGTTTCCTCAAGGGTCAATCTTTCTGTTCTGTCGAGGAGTTCCTTGACCTTGAAGATTTGCTCCTCAATTTTGTCCTACGGAACTTGACTTGTAAATAAATAAATAAATAAATAAATAAAATCATGAAGTAGATGAGTTAAGGAATTTTGCTACCTAGGCAGCAAAATAACTGATGATGCACAGAGCAAGGACATCAAAAGCAGACCAGCAAAAAGGGCATACCCGGCCATGAATAGTC
Source organism: Schistocerca serialis cubense (assembly GCF_023864345.2). Lineage (NCBI taxonomy): Eukaryota > Metazoa > Arthropoda > Insecta > Orthoptera > Acrididae > Schistocerca > Schistocerca serialis. The sequence continues at coordinate 944,826,281 of NC_064641.1, read as the reverse complement.
TACTATTATCAAAAATAGGGCTTAAGGGGAGATGTAATAGATTTTGGACCAAAAAATCGATTTTTCAAAAATTATGTTTTCTTGGTCTACACAGTTCAGTCTATGTTGTGTGAGAATTTTATCGTGATATCAGCTTTAGAAGTGCCTTTAAACTGTTAAACTGATTAACTCTTCACTGTTGGCCATTCCCACCTTTTTCCGACATCTGAGAAACTGCTTGCTTCAATGGAATTTTTGTAAATTTGAAGGCTATTTTCTTTCGATATCTTTGGCTGGCATCTACATCTTTGCCTGAAAACTTTCTTCCATATGGTTTATTTGCGTTTTGACAATACTAACACACATTAGTAGGTGGAAGGTTGAATTCACAAACCGTTATGTAGCAGTGAAGATTTATGCATAATGGGTGGTGGAAAAACTGTGTTTAGGAAATGGAGGTTTCATGGAAATCGGTTTACCAACAAAAAAGAGGGTGCAGGTCCAAATGAAGAACATAAGCTCTCAGCTTCAGCATCGAATTGTACAGGTGCATGAATGGTGTTGATATGGATTCCACAGGATTCAGACATAGTGCCGGCTATAAAGATTTCATGTTCATGTGTTGGCTGTGAAAATATCGATTGCATGATTGTTGTTGAACAAAGAAGAGAGGGAATAGCTTGTGATTTTAATTTAATTTGTAATTCGTGTGGCTGTGAATTTTGGTTTACCTCCTCCAAAAAATCTGACACTAGTACGTTCTGAGATGCCTTGGACAGGGCAGGGAAGGAAGTAACTTATTGTATGGTTTTCTAAACATGCCTCAGTCTCGTGAAAGGTTTGAAAAAATAAATAAAGAAATGTCTGATGCTGTGTGATACTGCCAAAGTCTCTATGAGGAAAGCAGTGGAGGAATTGGTGAAAATAAACCAAAAGAAATAGATCCTGGGGAAGATATTCAATACAGTGAATCTCCTACAAATGTTACTGACCTGTGTGTGCCTGTAGATGGGACCTGGATGAAAAGTGGTAACACATCTCTATGTGCAGTTGCATCTGTTATTGCTATTGACTCAGGTAATGTTTTCGATGGAGAAATTGTGTAAAAATACTGCCATCAGTGAGCAACAGGCAAAATGTTCAGCAATGAAGACAGTGAGAAACTGTGGCAAGAAAAAAAATTACAGTGGATCAAGTGGAGGCATGGAGGCTGCTGCAGTTGCGAGGATGTTCTCCAGTTCCGAGGACCTGTACAGTGTTAGATACACTAAATACCTTGGTGATGGGACTCCTCTTCGTTCAAAGATGTAACAAATAAAAATCCATACAATACAACAATAGAAAAGTTGGAATGTGCTGGCCACATCGAAAAGAGACTTGGTGGTAGGCTTCGTTGCTTGCTGAAAGAGAAGAAACATGAAGTACCTGAGGACAGAAAACACTAGGAGGAAAAGGCAGGCTTACTCTTAAAGAAACTGATTGTCTTCAGTTATTTTACGGGAGAGCTAACAGGAAAAACACACATAATTTGGAGGCAACGAGGCATGCTGTATGGGCAATTTTTTTCCCACAAACTATCCACTGACCAAACACCAATGCACAATCTGTGTCCAAAAAACGATTGGTGGTAAGTTCAACAACAGAATGAGACGTATTCACACAAACACTCATTACTAGAACCTGTTGTGAATGCAATTAAGCCCACATTCTGGTTTCTTGCAAACCTTGATTTATTGAGGAAGTGTCTTCACAGAAAGACACAAAATGCAAATGAAAGCCTCAATAACTTAATTTGGATTAGATATTCAAAAGGGCATTCTGTGGACTTGAAGTACTCAAAATAGATGCCTATGATGCAGTTTTATGTTACAATAATGGAAATAATGGCAGAATGGAAGTGCTGAAGAGAGTTGGTATAGATCCTGGTGTGTTTACAACAAAAGCATTTTAGACCTTCGATGAGAGCTGGGTCAATAAAACTAACAGATCAGTGTCTCACCTCGCATATACAGGCCAGACAGGTTCGAAGAGGAGAGAAGAGAAACCTGGAGGATGAGGAGTATCAGTATTGAGGATTTTAAAATTGAGGTAAGCTTATTACATGTAGAAGTATGAGAAGGAAATCTCTGAACCTCATTTTCTGTTTTACATTTTTTATGTTATTAGAAGCCTTTTCTCAAATAGAGTATGTGCTACTGCTATGAAATTCTGTTCGCAACATGCTGCTGTCTCCCTGGAACTAAAAAATACGAGATTCTGCAATTGCATCTGATTTTTAGATTGTGTTTGTGGGGGGAAAAAAGTTAAGTTTGGATGCGAAAATTAAGAACTCTGTTAATGATACAATTTGTACCATTAATTAATAACTGTAGTTCAGTGGTCTTATACCTTCTCTGGACACTACAATAAAATTTTCAGATTAATTGCACGATTGGAATTTGATTTATAGCTTTTTATAAAGAAGACAATAAAAAAATTAAAAATTCAAATTTCTGGCAAAATATTAATCCTGCATATTTTATTACATTTTCCCATTAAAACACAGCTCTTTTGCATTACACATGCACAATTTTAGATTTGTACATTAATAAATATGGCTGTAATGATATTTTAAATAAATGTTTACATTTTCCGTTACATCCCCCCTTTATTTGAGGAAGAAATTTCTGAGAATGTATGTTTGGAGTACAGCATTATATGGTAGTGAAACACGGACTGTGGAAAACCAGAACAGAAGAGAATCAATGTATTTGCGATGTCGTGCTACAGAAGAAAGTTGAAAATTAGGTGCACTGATAATGTAAGGGATGAGGCAGCTCTTCGTAACATCAGCAACTAAAGGAATATACGTAAAACACTGACAAGAAGATGGAAGAGGGTTGTAGGATGTCTGTTAAGGCATCATGGACTGACTAACTTCTATAATACTAGAGGAAGCTGTAGAGGGTAAAAACTGTAGAAGAAGACAGAGATTGGGATACATCCAGCAACTAATTGAGGATGTAGGTTGCAAGTGCTGCTCTGAGATGAAGAGGTTGACAAAAGAGAGGAATTCATGGGCCACATCAAACGGATCAGAAGACTGTTGTCGCCCCTCCCCCCCTCAAAAAAAAAGGGTGGGGGTGTGGGGGGGGGGGGCTGGAATATCTTTTGAACATTTGACCCCAAGACCAAAAATAGCATTTTTCACAATCTATGCATTAACAAGAGAGAGAATTAATCATCAACAGTACTTACAACAGAAGCTCCTGGACATCGTCTATCAAGAAATCAGCAGAGTGCTGATGGGTGTTTTCTAGCAGTAACAACACTTAATGTAATCTTCTTTATTGTTTTTCTTACACTGCAATGGAAGGGCATCTCATCTGTTGCTAACAAATGAGAGTTGTGATGAATGCAATTCTGGGGATAAGTTCATAATACACAGCAACCAGTTAGTGGCAATGGAGACACATACTGTCCTTTGCTTGAGGAGATGTTTTTTAAAGTCCAGCCATTAATTGCCTTTTATGAAGTTACTCTAAAATAAAGGCACAATGTCTATTCACCAGAAACAGCATTGGATATAAATACTCGACTAGAAACTGGTTACGTTCAGACAAGTATCCAGATGTGGCCATCCCACTGATTTTTGTTGCTTCGAATTAAAACATGCGGCTGGAGTACACCAAACTTTTCAATGGTAAATAATCAACGTTGATCACATTTGTCACTTATTGGATGCCTACAGAAATGAGAACACCACTTATTGGTGTGATTTCTGCGATGGTAGTTGCCTCATACACAAAAGAAATGTGTGTTATTTTTTGTTTAATCCATAGTTTCACCCCTCTATTAAATCCAAAGCAAACTCAAGTCACAAATATTAGGCTTTACCCATTTAACACTCCATTTCCCAATGCTTAAAACCAGCTAATACACTCCTGGAAATTGAAATAAGAACACCGTGAATTCATTGTCCCAGGAAGGGGAAACTTTATTGACACATTCCTGGGGTCAGATACATCACATGATCACACTGACAGAACCACAGGCACATAGACACAGGCAACAGAGCATGCACAATGTCGCCACTAGTACACTATATATCCACCTTTCGCAGCAATGCAGGCTGCTATTCTCCCATGGAGACGATCATAGAGATGCTGGATGTAGTCCTGTGGAACGGCTTGCCATGCCATTTCCACCTGGCGCCTCAGTTGGACCAGCGTTCGTGCTGGACGTGCAGACCGCGTGAGACGACGCTTCATCCAGTCCCAAACATGCTCAATGGGGGACAGATCCAGAGATCTTGCTGGCCAGGGTAGTTGACTTACACCTTCTAGAGCACGTTGGGTGGCACGGGATACATGCGGACGTGCATTGTCCTGTTGGAACAGCAAGTTCCCTTGCCGGTCTAGGAATGGTAGAACGATGGGTTCGATGACGGTTTGGATGTACCGTGCACTATTCAGTGTCCCCTCGACGATCACCAGTGGTGTACGGCCAGTGTAGGAGATCGCTCCCCACACCATGATGCCTCATGTTGGCCCTGTGTGCCTCAGTCGTATGCAGTCCTGATTGTGACGCTCACCTGCACGGCGCCAAACACGCATACGACCATCATTGGCACCAAGGCAGAAGCGACTCTCATCGCTGAAGACGACACGTCTCCATTCGTCCTCCATTCACGCCTGTCGCGACACCACTGGAGGCGGGCTGCACGATGTTGGGGCGTGAGCGGAAGACGGCCTAACGGTGTGCGGGACCGTAGCCCAGCTTCATGGAGACGGTTGCGAATGGTCCTCGCCGATACCCCAGGAGCAATAGTGTCCCTAATTTGCTGGAAAGTGGCGGTGCGGTCCCCTACGGCACTGCGTAGGCTCCTACGGTCTTGGCGTGCATCCGTGCGTGGCTGCGGTCAGGTCCCAGGTCGACGGGCACGTGCACCTTCCACCGACCACTGGCGACAACATCGATGTACTGTGGAGACCTCACGCCCCACGTGTTGAGCAATTCGGCGGTACGTCCACCCGGCCTCCCGCATGCCCACTATACGCCCTCGCTCAAAGTCCGTCAACTGCACATACGGTTCACGTCCACGCTGTCGCGGCATGCTACCAGTGTTAAAGACTGCGATGGAGCTCCGTATGCCACGGCAAACTGGCTGACACTGACGGCGGCGGTGCACAAATGCTGCGCAGCTAGCGCCATTCGACGGCCAACACCGCGGTTCCTGGTGTGTCCGCTGTGCCGTGCGTGTGATCATTGCTTGTACAGCCCTCTCGCAGTGTCCGGAGCAAGTATGGTGGGTCTGACACACCGGTGTCAATGTGTTCTTTTTTCCATTTCCAGGAGTGTATATTGACACGTGGAATAATCGGGTCTACTGCCGGATGTTTGTTTCGCTCTGGCACAATATTTCAGCCACGTAACAGGTAGCACCTGAAGAAGGCAATGAGTTACATGGCCAAAATATTGTGCCAGAGTGACACAAACATCCGGCAGCAGACCCGATTATTCCACATGACAAGGTCTTGCCGGGAAATCCTGAAGAGTTACAGCTAATATATTGTTCAATATGTCACCATAAGAACAATGGTAGAATGTTACATTAAAAATGATGATTGATAAACACATTTATAGCAACTACATGGGAAAAAACACAATAACTTGGGCACCCCCTCCCCTCCCTGCCCCCCTTACACTTTCAAGCAAACTTTGTCTGCAACAGTAAATTACATACTTCAATATTCCTCACATTATAGGCTGTATGAGCAATGGTCACACCACTGTTGTTACTCCACAATTTTCATTCACTTTAACCAAGACATTTAATGCAGAAAAATAAACTACACTAGTAAGTAATCTTCTGGATATGTAAAAACTTACACTGCAGCTCAGTGGCAGAAGGTGCATAATTCATAGCCACCTGAGCAGACACCAGCTGGTACAAGATAGCTGGTGGTCAGTGGATGGTGTACCATGCATTAATAGGGAACTCATGAGTGGACACTTATTTTTTTGGAAAGAATATGATTTCCACAATGGTGGAGTGGATGGTGTACCATGCATTAATAGGGAACTCATGAGTGGACAGTTATTTTTTTGGAAAGAATATGATTTCCGCAATGGTGGGACTGAGCCACAACATCGGTTTTATGACCTGGGGTTAGCTGGTAATGGCCAAAATTGGTCATTTCATTCTGAAATTGGTGCAGTTGTGATGCACAATAAATTGTTCTAATGTCAAGAGTCATTTGGGACAAATTCGAATGGAAGATATTGTTATTATTGGCAGGTTAGAAAGTGAAGTAAATTATCTTTGATTTTCAATCATAATGATTCTTTCAGTAGATAGACTAAATGCCGTTCGAAAAATGGGGCAAGGAATGAGCTCAAACCCTCGACTTTATCTTTACATTGCGTGATTCCAGCCAAGAGACCACATGCAAATAAGGCCCCTGACTAACTCACGTAAAATACAACACTTCCTCAAGAAATTTCTGCACTCTACTGTGTTACAAGTTAGTGCAGATAGCTGGACTTAGGATTCCGAGGGGGCGACCAATTTTAGTGTCACCTTAAGTAAATGAATCGGACTCTGTCCCTGAACTGAATGGCTGGCTTTAAGTTATACAGTGAGGACTTTACATAACACATAATTATCAGTTTTAAATTTGTGTTGTGATTGTTCTGCATTTTGAAGTCTGCCAGAGAACTCTTTTTTTTACAGTACCACTTACTGGTAAAGAAATTTTACTTTTTATTTAGGCGAAAAAATGTTCTGTACACTTGTGTAAAATAACAAAATTGTCAGCACAATAATAGTCAATACCAAAATGAAACATAAACACTCAATTTCCAAACACTAGCAATATTCATTCAAAATTAAGGAGCGAGCACTGATGCTGAAATTCCTGAGATGAGAAAATATACTGATATTTGTAGGGTTACGTTGGTAAGCTGCACCCTAGCTTTTTGTAGTGTGACCTATATTTGAGTTTCTACAGTAAATCACCTACACTAATTCTTAATTTAATGTGACAACTAATTTTCAGTGGTGTACCTCTAGCAGTGCATTCAAGTCTTGCTTGTCCAGATAGCTTCTTGTCAATTCCCTTCCATCAAAATCTAGTTCAGCTTTGTACCTCACTAGGAAATTTCCTATGTCGATTCCTTTTACATCATGAATAGCTCTAACCATAACATCTGATTCCAGCTCTGCATTGATTACATCCAGTCTCTCCTGGGGTATGGATCTGTAAAAGAAAGTACATAAAATGAGGCTATGTTCTACAAAAAGTAATTTCAAGCAAAGTAATAAACGTTAATAGCAGTAGTTTGTAATAGGGTACATGAAAATATGACCATCAGCTATAGCCAAGTATCAATTCAGAGTTCTGCACCTTGCACAAAATACAGAATTTACCCAAGGCACAGCTTGCTCTACTGTTTTTCGCTTACACATTACCTGGTCTCCCTTCCAACATTATCAGGAACATTTCCTCTAGTGTTCCAATAAATTTTAGAGTTTTTTTAATGCAGTGCGTAAATGGAATCAGCTAAAACCAATGCCGCTCACCATGTGTTTCAAAGGACATGCTGCACTGACAGGAAATATCTGTCTGTACCTCATTACAAACAAAATATTTTTTAAAAGTGGAGTTTTGTGTGCCTATTCGCTAAAGCAATTCCAAATTAGTCTAGAGTTCTATTCAGTTTAACGCTATTTGTGAACAGGGATAACAACACATGACAAATAGCGATAATTCCAGCAGCAGCTGAGCAGTGCTGCTGCACGGTGGTAGCAGACAGAGTAGAACACGCCAGCATGTGAGGCGGCTGGGTGAGCAAGTCATTACGAACACACGATTACGGGTATTTTAGTGTGTGTTGTTGTCAACTAACAGAGTGTCTCACACCCCATACTAATTCAGCCCACTGTAATTATCACTTTTTGACTACCCAGTGAATACGTCTCAGATGTACCCAATTTGCCTTATTTCATGCGCCAGACTGTACCACACTATTAATCTGCTAGCTCTGATACGACATAGCACACTAAATTTGGAAATGAGCTTTCGAAGATGAGCACTTCCACCTTGAAAAGAATTGTTTGCAACTTGAGGCAAACCCACATTTTCCAAAAATGATCTGAGTTTCACCTAATAGTATTTGTCTGAAGTGACTTCATCTACACATGGTATACATGAAATTAATGAAAAGGCCAGTCTAGTTGCTCTGTAGAATATTACTGCGTCCACAACCAGTTTCGGCTTTTTTGTTAATCCTTTCTCATGTTGATCTGAAAAATGACAAAATAATATCCAAAAAATTATAAGAAAAAGTCTGGTGGATTTAAAAGCCTGCTTCTCAAATGATGTCAGGATCATGATCCACTTGAGAATGATCATGACATCATTAGACAAGCAAGATATTAAATCTAACAGACTTGTTCTTATATACTGTGGATAGTAGTTCATCACTTTTCAGATCAACTTGAAAAAGGCTTTAAAAAAAAGGCTGAAACCCGTAGTGGACTCAATAAAGTTATACAGAGCAGCAGCCTTTTCATTAATTAAACAACTGGTTGTGGAGAAAATGGAGATGCTAATAAATGAAACTCCACATAAAATGCATCTGACAAGTCTTGGCACGCGGGTGTGGCAAGTGTGTGAGCATGACACACCTACCACAGGAAGTCATTAGACATGTAAATGTCTTTACAAATCAACAATACTGTGTAAGATCAAGGGAGTTTCATTCTAAAGAAATAACCAGTAAACCCCCAATTTCGTAAAGAATCAAACTCCATATGATTACTTTACAAAAAGGTTAATGTGTTAAATATTTGACATAAGCATGCAAGTGATAAGAAGTTTAACCATGTTTGAAGATATGTTAAATGCTACCATTATCAAACACTATATGGGCGTAGTCTGAGCAATTTGTGCTCCGTTTTTAACAAAAGTGTGTTTTTCAAACATCTCAATGTTTATGCTGTCATATCTGCTGAGCCAATTGTCATACAATGATATAATTTTCCAGGTACACTCCATGGCATTTGTGGATACTGTCTGCAGACTGAGCTGTGAAAGCAATAAATCAGAATATCATAATTGATGATACTGTACAAACAGCGGAAATGTAGTAAGCAATAAACTTCTTTCCTTACACCATCTTTTGGGGGCTGGCAGCAGGAAAAAGTTTCAAAAAGCTTTGAAATTAAGTGTACACTTTATCTCTAAGTTCTTTCATTCTTAAATATTGGATGGATATAATTTAGCTAATATGAAAGTCATGAGCTATGATGCCTGAGGATAAACAGTTTCTAACTGTAATACTTATCATGTCAAACTTTTAATGTAAGATTATTCTATCAATAGTATATTACAGGACCATTTTAAATTTGAGGAATAATTAGTCACATGAAACAGCAAAAATAAAATTTTCGTTGGTCTCAAAGCAGTCAGATATGCAATCTGCAACTGGGGCCATGGACCACAAACCTGGTTGGCAATTTAGCAACATAAATGTCATACACACAGATTTCCTCTACTTCCCACTTTCAATTCTGTCTATGCACCACATTACAATAGCTCCAATGAACCTGAAGGTTGGTTTTACCACCACAGTTTATTGATAGTTACGGTGGTAATGGATACAGTATACCCTTTTCTCCTAGCCTCTAAACTAATGCCCAACCAGTAATTGAGGGACCTACAGTGTAACATAGGTGATGAAATAGAACTTTTTCACATTTACACACCACTACCATGCACAGGTGACTGTGAACAAGTCCAGCAGCACCTGGGGACTGAAGCCCAGATACTTGAATTGGTGGTCTAGCACATGCTCCACAAAGTACACGCTTCCAAGATGCTAACTTTTCATGAGTGAAATGTGTTTTGACATTACATATTAAAAGTACATTAGAAATGTAAATAAATATAGCAAAAACCCATGCCTAGATTTTTTCTGCTTCTTTATAGCATTTGTACAAAAAGGTAATTAAATCCTTGTTGCTGTTGTGGTTTTCAGTCCAAAGCCTGGTTTGATAACAGCTCTCCATGTTACTCTATCATGTGCAAGCTCTTCATGTCCGAGTAACTACTGTAACCGACATCCTTCTGAATCTCTTATGTATTCATCTCTTGGTCTCCCTGTATGATTTCTACCCTCCACACTGCCCTCCAATACTAAATTGCTTGATGCTTCAGAACATGGCCTACCAACCAATCAATTCTTCTAGTAAAGTTGTGCCACAAATTCCTCTTCTCCCCAATTCCATTCAGTACCTCCTCATTAGTTACGTGATCTACCCATCTAATCTTCAGCATTGTTCTGTAACACCACATTTTGAAAGCTTCTTGTCTAAACTAGTTATCGTCCATGTTTCACTTCCGTACACGGCTACACTCCATACAAATACTTTCAGAAAGGACTTCCTGACACTTAAATCAATACTTGGTATTAACAAATCTCTCTTCTTCATAAGCTCTTTCCTTGCCATGGCCAGTCTACATTTTATATCCTCTCTACTTCGACCATCAACAGTTATTCTGCTCCCCAAACAGCAAAACTCATCTACTACTTTAAGTGTCTAATTTCCTCAGCATCACCTGATTTAATTCGACTACATTCCATTATCCTTGTTTTGCTTTTCTTGATGTTCAGCTTATATCCTCCGTTCAAGACAATGTCCATTCCGTTAGACTGCTCTTCCATGTCGTTCCCTGTCTCAGACACAATTACAGTCATCGGTAAACATCAAAATTTTTATTTCTTCTCCCTGAACTTTAATTCCTACTCCAAATTTTTCTTTTGTTCCCTTTACTGCTTGTTCAACATACAGACTTTATAACATCAGGGATAGGCTACTACCCTGTCTTACTCCCTTTTCAACCACTGCCCCCCCCCCTTTCGTACCCCTCGACTCTTCTAACTGCCATCTGGTTCCCGCACAAATTGTAAAAAGCCTTTTGTTCTCTGTATTTTACCCCTGCCACCTTTAGAATTGCCAGGAGAGTATTCCAGTCAACATTGTAAAAATCATTCTCTTAGTCTACAAATGCTACAAACATTGGTTTGTCTTTCCTTAAGATGTTTCCAATGAGAAGCCATAGGGTTAGTATTGTGTCGCGTATTCCTACATTTCTCCAGAATCCAAATTGATCTTCCCCAAGTTCGACTTCTACCAGTTATTACATTTGTCTGTAAGGAATTCATGTTAGTATTTTCCAACTGTGACTTATTAAACTAACAGTTCATAGTTTTCACAACTGTCAGCACCTGCATTCTTTGAAATTGATAGTATTACATTCTTCTTGAAGTCTGAGGGTCTGTCTCATACACTTGCTAACCACATGAAAGAGTTTTGTCATGCCTGGTTCTCCCAAGGCTATCAGTCGTTCTAACGGAATGTTGTCTATTTCCAGAGCCTTGTTTTGACTTAGGTCTTTCAGTGTTCTGTCAAATTCTTCATGCAGTATCATATCTTCCATCTCATCTTCATCTAAGTACTCTCCCATTTCCTTAATATTGCCCTCAAGTACATCTCCCTTGTATAGACCCTCTATAAACTGGGTAGATCACATAACTAATGAGGATGTACTGAATAGAATTGGGGAGAAGAGGAGTTTGTGGCACAACTCAACTAGGAGAAGGGATCGGTTGGTAGGACATGTTCTGAGGCATCAAGGGATCACCAATTTACTACTGGAGGGCAGCGTCGAGGGTAAAAATCGTAGAGGGAGACCAAGAGATGAGTACACTAAGCAGATTCAGAAGGATGTAGGCTGCAGTAGGTACTGGGAGATGAAGAAGCTTGCACAGGATAGAGTAGCATGGAGAGCTGCATCAAACCAGTCTCAGGACTGAAGACAACAACAACAACAACAACAACAACATATACTCCTTCTATCTTTCTGCTTTCCCTTCTTTGCTTAGGACTGCTTTTCCATCTATGTTCTTGATATGCATAAAGGTGGTTCTCTTTTCTCCAAAGATATATTTAATTTTCCTGTAGGTGGCATAGATCTTACCCTTAGTGATAACTTCTACATCGTTACATTTGTCCTCTAGCGATTCCTGCTTAGCTATTTTGCAGTTGCTATTGATCTCATTTTTGAGACGTCTGTATTCCCTTTTGCCTGCTTCATTTACTGCATTTATATTTTCTCCTTTCACCAATTAAATTCAATATCTCTTGCATTACCCAAAGATTTCTACTTGCCCTCTACTCTTTGTTTATTCAAAATTGTAAGCTCTAACAACTTTACCAACACTCTTCATTCAACACTAGGTGGAAGAGAAACTGGCAATGTGAGAAACTATATTCAGCATTACAAATACTCACCATATTATGAAAAGCGTAAGTTGCTACTCAGCATATAGCGGAGATGTTGAGTCACAGATAGGCACAACAAAAAGACTACTAAACACATAAGCTTTCATTCAGAAGGCCTACTTCTGTAATAGACGAAAAACACACACACACACACATGCATGCATGCAAATGCAAATGCAGTTCACACACACAGGACCACTGTCTCTGATTGCTGAGGTCAGACTCCAAGCAACTGCACATGATGTGAGAAGCAATCTGAGTGGTGGGGTAAGGAGGAGGCTGAGGCAGGGAGGGGGAGGAAGAGCAGGGCTGGGTGGAGGTTTGGTAAAGTGTTGTTGAGGGGTCGTACACAGGAACGAGGTGGAGACAGGGTAGGGCAGGGCAGGGCAGTTACATGCAGGTTAGAAGAAGGGGATGGGTGGGGTGGGGGGGGGGGGCAGAAAAGGAGAGAAGTAAAAAGTAAGAAGACTGTAAGTGCGCTTGCGGAGCAGATGGCAGTGGAGTGTGAGCAGGGAAGGGGATAGATGGGTGAAGGGCAATGACAAACAAAGGTTGATGCCAAGAGAGTTACAGGAATGAAGGATATACAGCAGGGAGAGTTTCCAATTGTACAATTCACAAAAGCTGGTGTTGGTAGGACGGATACAGATGGCACAGGCTGTGAAGCAGTCATTAAAATGAAGAACACTGTATTGGGCAGCGTGCTCAGCAACTGGGTGGTCCAGTTGCTTCTCGGCCACAGTTTATCGGTGGCCATCCGTGTGGATAGACTGCTTGTCGGTTGTCATGCTCACATAGAGCGAAACACAGACATTGTAGCTTAGCTTGTAGATCACGTGACTGGTTTGGTGCACAGCTCTGCCTTTAATGGGATAGATGACACTTTTTACTGGACTGAAGCATGTGTTGGTACAAGGATGTACTGGACACGTCTTGCCCACACCTCTCCCCATCCACGAATTTCTCCTACCGTGCAATGCCAAATTCGTGGATCCCATCTCACACATAGAAACTCTTGCCCTCCTGGAACTAGAGCAGCATGCACAGCACTACCTTAAAAAATTCACCAAACTGTTCACTTCCTACTCCTGCCTTGGACTACCACTATCCACCACCTCTACAACACCTTCCAAACCTCTCCCACATCCCCTCATAGCTGACAAACTCTGCTTCACAGGCCTACCACATTTACCCCACCCTCAAAAACTTCCTCGCACAGAAATCAGAACCTGAACAGACCTGAAACAAGTCGTGAACCTTTCCTCCAAAAGCCCCACAGAAATATCAGTCCTACCCAAAGGCCTTATGTTTCGCTACACTCACAAATTCAATCACGCTGGACTTCGTTAAACACTTTCTCCTCTCCCAGTTCCTACAGTGGAAATACTTCTTCATCGCCAACCCTACCAATCAGACAAAGAACATACTGCAATCCACTACCTAAAATCTGATCCCGAATTCATAATACTACCTGGTGACAAAGGCTCCACTGCTATTGTTTTGAACTGCAAAGATTACCTAGCAGAAGGACGCAGCCAGCTGTCAGATACACCCACCTACAAACCCTGCCACAGTGACCCCATTTCATAAATCCAGCAAGATCTACAGTCCCTCCTCAAATCCTCTGGCCCATCCCACAATCTCTACCTAGAGTTTCTCTTTCCTCACCCCTACCACTCCTCACACTACTACCTTTTACATCATTCCTTGAGTCCATATACCCTGCTACCCTGGACCTCCATTGTAGCTGGTTACTGTGCCCCAACTGAGAGAATCTCTGCTCTCACAGACCAACACATTCAGCCCATTACCCACAACCTACCCTCCTGTACAAAAGATACCAACTATTTCCTCCACCAACTCCCCACAGTTTCCGTTCCTTTACCACATGGTGCCCTGGTCGTCACTATTCATGCCACCTCCCTTTGCACTATCATCCCTAATGCCCATGGCACAGCTGTTCTTTAACACTACCTATGCCAATGCTCAAAGGATTCCAAACCTACAACTTCCTTCCTGGTCACCTTAACAAACTACATCTTCACCCACAACCACTTCTCCTTTGAAGGCATCACCTACATACAAATCTGGGCTACAGCAATTGGCATTCGCATGGCACCATACTATGTCAACCTTTTCTGGTGCCATCTAGAGGGATCTTTCCTAACCACCCCGAACTCAAACCCCTCACCTGGTTCAGATTCACTGATGACATGTTCGTGATCCGAATTGAGGTGAGGACACCCTATTAACTTTCCAATCCTCCAGACCCTCAACACCTTCTCCCCCATTTGGTTCAGCTGGTCCTTTCAACCCAACATGCACCTTCCTCAATGTTGACTTCCACCTCGAAGATGTCTACATCAGTACCTCTGCCCATATGAAACCTACCAACCAACAGCAATACTTCCACTTCGATAGCTGCCCCCATTCCATATCAAGAAGTCCCTTCCATGCAGCATAGACACCCGCGGCCATCGCATCTATAGTGACGACCAGCTCCTCTCAAAATATACCAGGCAGGTCTCACTGTGGTCATCACAGAACTTAAATCACCCTCCCAATCTTGTACAGAAACAGATCTCCTGTGCTTTATCTCTCCAGTCGCCCATTAACTGCCGAAGTCCCACTGTCTGGCCACAGAGGAGCATTCTTGTCGTGACTCACTACCACCTAGAACTGGAGCAACTAACTCACAGTCTCCACCGGAGTTTGGACTACCTCTCATCGTGCCCTGAAATGACGACTGTCTTATCCACAACCCTCTTACAGTGCCGTCCACCAAACCTATGCAATATCCTTGTCCATCTCTACACAGCCTCTGCTCCCAACCACTTGCCGTATGGCTCATATCCCTGAAATACGACTTAGACCTGTCCCACGTATTCTCCCACCACCATCTACCACCTATCCCAACAAAGGCAGGGCTACCTGTGAAACCAGTCATGTGATCTCCAAGTTAAGTTGCAACCACTTCGTTTCACTCTATGTGGGCATGACAACCAACAAGCTGTTTTTCATCATGAATGGTCATCGACAAACTGTGGCCAAGTAACAGTTGGTCCATCCAGTTGCTTAGCACGCTGCCCAATATAGTGTTCTTAATTTTAATGACTGCTTCACAGGCTGGGTCATCTGGATCCTTCCCACCAGCTCCAGCTGTTCTGAATTGTGCATGTGGGAACCCTCCCTGCAATATATCCTTCATTCCAGTAATCCTGTGGGCCTCAAACTTTGTTAGTCCTTGTCCTTCACCTACTTATCCTCTCCCCTGTTCCCACTCACAGCCTTCTGCTGCACAAGTGCACCCATAGTCCTTTACCCTTTACTTCTCTCCTTTTCCACCCCACCCCCAAAACCCACCCTGCCCATCACCAAATTGCACCTAGCTGCCCACCCTGCCCTACCCTCTCTCCACCTCATCCCTGTTTATGCTCCCATAAACAGCACTTAATGTACCCCATCTGTACCGTACTCTCCCTCACCCTCCCCACCCTAGTCAACTCCTTACCCCCACTACCCACACTGTTTTTCCTAGCATGTGCAGTCGGTTGTAGTCGGAGTTCAGCAGCCAGAGCTGTGACTGTGTGAATGTGTCTGTATATGTTGTCTATTTCAAAAGAAAGCATTCTGAATGAAAGCTTATGCATTTAGTAGTATTTTTGTTGTACCTGTCTGCGACTCAACATCTCAGCTATGTGGTGAGCAGCAATCTATCCTTTTTGTAATATTGTCATTATTCCAGCCTGGCTTTTCCATTTTTTGATTTTGCCTATTGGCACTTCTTTCACCCCATAATCCAGTACTGTTTTCCTTTGTTACTATTTTCTAATTCTACTATTCTCATTGTCTATCCTTTTCTTTCTCTACTTTCCAGTGTTTTACATGTCGCCCTCGAAACCTCACCACATGCTCTTACTTATGAGCGACACTGTACCAACCATGAAGTCTGTGCTCAACATGTTGCTACAAGACCATACTGATTGCACCGGTGTTGCTGCTCGCAGTGTGCCCTCAGTTGCCTGAGATTGCAGTCGTGTGTGTGAGTTGCGTTTGCGTGAGTGTGTTTGTGTGTGTCTGTTGCCTGATGTTGACAAAGGCCTCACGGGCAGAAAGCTATATTTGTGACAGTCTTTTTATTGTGCCTATCTGGACTCAGCATCTCCAATCTACAGTGAGTAGCAACTTTCCTTTTCATAATATTATAACATTCTATTCTTTATTTTCCATTGTTTCATAATATTGTCATTATTCCATCCTGAATTTTCCAGTGTTCAACTTAAAATATTCAATCTGACATAGTAGGGGTTTCATTGCGAACCCTCCTGTTAGATCAGACTTTTGGAAATATTTACTGAGTACAGAAGATTTAATACTCATCAAACAATACTGCATGGATGAAAGCTGTCATTGCTTATGTTATAGTAAGTAAACACTACTACTACTACTACTAATAATAATAATAATAATCTGTTACTTCTGCTGGTCTTCATCCTGACATTCTTCTTTTCAAGTATTGACTGGGAATTCATTTTAACTGCACTAGGCCTTCTATTTGCAGGTATATCCTCCTCCAGTGGTCTCCTCCCCTTGTATTTTGTAGAAATCTCTGTAGCTGCTCTCAGGTAGAGTACTGCTCTGCCCTCTTCCATTTCTTCATACTTATAGGATTTGATGGTCTGTGTCCAAACACAAATTTCCTAAAGCAGTACTACTTCATTCTCAGAACAGATGTGAATATTTTTTTTTTTTTTTTGCCTTTTTAGATTAGTAGAATTCCTAGCACTTATGTCAGACACCTGCAGATTTATAAAAGATTTGTTGAGACCTCAGCATTTGGCATAATCATGTTGTAACCACAAAGTCTCCAGTTCAAATCTCGCAAGTAATATAGCTTCTTTACATTTTTTTAATACCATACTTATCAATCAATGGAAATCATCATTTTTAATAAAATATTTATTCTCTTCCTCCCCTCCCCCCCACCCCCCTGCAACTGCTAGTCACACGAAAAGAACTCCAACTTTGATATAAGTTTGTGAGACACTTTTTTCAAATGAATTTATTGAGAGTATTTGGCTGCTAGCAAGAAAGAACTGAACCCAGTTACTTCATGTGTTTCTTCAGTTTCTCCCAGCATATTTGTTGATAGAACAGTCCACAGTGTACTGCCAGTCCGTAGTGTCCAATGGGCACAATATTTCGTCAATCAGATATTTGGCCATCATCACGAACTCAGTATCTGAGGGCACGTGGCCAACTAATAGCTCCTTTCGCCACAAACTGTTCACTCTGCAGCCTGTGTCTGAGGCTGTGTATCAGCAGTTACAGAAATGCTGGGGCATCTGCGTCTGTGGTAGCATTGATGTAGTAGCTCTGTAAGCCCTGGTCGCCAGATCATTGTGTTTTCTGAGCATCTTCTTAATTAGACTCAGTGTTGGCTCCCAAGCTTGCTGAGATCATACCTGTCATCTCAATTGATAAGATTATCCCCAGCGCAAATTTCAAAGGCTTCTCTAATGGCTCGGTCCCAGTGCTTGGAAGTCTGATAAAATCCTGGTATATTCATATTCCATTGCACAATTTTTTGGCAAACAAGTGCTCTCAGACTGCCAACCTGTTGGGGTATATTGGTCAAGTGTGCCACTGGTGTTCTCGGCATCAATCATCGATGGTATGCGCAGTTTGTCCAATATACAAGGTGTGTTCAAAAAGAAACCAAACTTTTGCTGTATCAGCTTTATTGCTTATTGTACATCATTTTAAGCACAGTCCCGTTCAAAATCCATCGTTTCTCCCACTTTTGGAACACCATCTGGAACACACTTCGTGGGATGGCACACAGGTTCCTCACCACATTGTCCTGTATCTCCTCTATGGTTTGGAAATGACGCCCTTTTAACATGTTTTTCAGTTTGTAAAACAGGAAAAAGTCTGCTGGGACTAAGTCCAGAGAATATGGTGAATGGGGCACAATGGGAATGTTGTGTTTTGCTAGATAGCTGCACACTAGGAGTGACGCATGAGCTGGCGCATTGACATGATGCAACATCCAATTCTGCTCTTCCCACAATTCAGGCTTGCTTCTGTGCACTGCATCCCTAATGGGCACTAGGATTTCCTGCTAGAATTCCTTGTTTACCGTCTGACCATGTGGCACAAATTCATGATGGATAATGCCTTTGTAGTCAAAAAACACAACCAACGTCATCTTGATCTTTGACCGACTCATGCATGCTTTTCTTGGACGAGGTGACTCTTTGCCTACTGACATGATGCATCTCAAGTATTTCATTCAAAATTTGATGGTATGATCCTATGCTGATGCCCATCTCCTCAGCAACTTCCTGAACAGTTACACGACGATTTCCATGAATCACAGCATGAACGCTACCCATATGGCCATCATCTGTTGATGTGGAAGGAAATCCAGACTTGGAATTATCACAGACCCACATTATGCCCTGTTGGAAATATTTAAACCACTCGTAGCACTGCAGCGACTCATACAGTCCTCCCCATATTCTTGGCTGAGCATTTGAAATCTGTCTGTTTTGCCAAGCCTGTAGCAGAATTGCACACACACACACACACACACACACACACACACACACACACACACACTGTTCTTCAAACTCCTTCAATGCACTAATCTGACGAGGAGCCTGTACACATGCTTACTTCAGCAGCTGTGGTTTGCTTGCTAATTGTCCAAGCGACTCGAGGCAAAGGGCGTTTGTTGCCTAAACTTGCTACTAGGTGTGCTCTGTAGCAGCAGCGCACTCTCTCTGCTGATTGGTGCGCTATTTCAAAAGTCCACTTTCTTTTTGAACATGCCTCGTATGCCCTGCCACACTAACACAATCTGATATACCCTGGTCTTTTGCAAACCAAAGCCATTTTTGACACTTGTCAATAATTTCTGTATTTTACTGGGTGGGCACAGCACATTCTTACAAAGTGCTTTTTCAGCATACACCTAGCTTTTCACAACAGCATGGCGGTGTACGGTTTAAAGGCTGTGGCTACCTCTGCCTCCACGATTTCCTCCATCTCCATGTCTTACGGTAGTGGCAGAATGAAGAATACACTTACTCTACCATCCTGAGTATTGGCCTTTTGTGAAAACACTGCTGAGAT
The DNA here is from genome assembly GCF_023864345.2 of Schistocerca serialis cubense. Taxonomy (NCBI): domain Eukaryota; kingdom Metazoa; phylum Arthropoda; class Insecta; order Orthoptera; family Acrididae; genus Schistocerca; species Schistocerca serialis. The sequence goes on along the minus strand of NC_064641.1, from coordinate 944,806,831 downwards.
ATTGCACTTCCTCAGGCAGACCCTCTGCATCTGATATGATGTGCACCCAGTGTACTAGTGTTTCTAGTACTCCATTCCTCTGCACAGAAGGTGGCAGCTATCTGCGTTCAAATACAGATCAGTAAGCATTTTCTTGTGATACACATCATGGCTCAGGCTGCCATCAGCTCTTCTCATGACCATGACGTGGTAGTATTCCTTCTTTAGTCTCCACAGTGAATTTGATGTTGGGATGTATGGAGTTCAGATCTACAAGGACGTACTTAGGTATTGTTCCAATCAGCAACTAAAGACAGGTCAAAATACAAGCAATCCCATGATATGGACAATTCGCAACAAATTGTAACACAATTTCCAAAGGATTTTGTTAAATAAACCAACAACTTACTTTGTGAATGACACAGTTCATTGTCAAATATGCCCCTCATTGAGTTAAAAATCCACACTATTTGCGTTTTATCCAACCCAACCCAACCGAACCAAGTACGTAAATAAACTTCTGTATTTGAAGTATAATTCACACCTGAAGATCAAATTCTTCTTTCCATTATTAAATAAATACTTGTTTGTCACAGACTCTTCAAGAACCACTGTAATGACAAACTACTCTTCTCGCCTTCGTACCTGCAGAGGTTGACAGCAGAGGTGTAATGTTACGTATGCAACTGGTGTCGAGCTTGTTCAGCCTGTCAGCAAAGTGACCACGCTAGTAAGGGGCTCAGATTTCCTGAGTTCGGAAACAGCCAGCAGCGCATCCCATAAAAGTCCCCACTGCTTTTATCACATGTGATGAGAACACGGTGCAGGAAAGGAATTTTGTACACAGAACAATTTAAACATTTTTAACACTTGGTTTAAGAATCATGAAGTCAGATTTTATGTTTTGAAGAGACCTTAAACATTGCAATATTTCAGATAGATTATGTAACGGTAAAACAAATATTTCCAAACCATATTTTAAACTGCAACATATTTCCATGGTCCAATGTGGACTCTGCGCATAACTTATTGGCTGCAAACCACAGATTCAAATTGAGAAATTGGGGATAGGACCTGGGTGAATTGAAAGTTCCTGGAGTAATTGAAATTTTGAAAGGGAGTGTTAAGCGACTTTATGAAACGGGAAAGGAGGGCAATGCAAGACAAATGGATAACTTTGAAAGTTGAAGTAGTGAAGGTGTCACAGGCACAAACAGTCAAAAAGATTTCGTCCAGTAGAAATCCTTGAGTAACACAGAAGATACTGAATCTAAATGACAAAAAGGAAAAATATTAAAAAGCAACAAATGAGGAAAGTAAAATGGAATATCAGCATCTAAAAATGAGACTGACAAATAAAACTACATTGAAAATGCAGGAATGGCTGGGAGGAGAGATCCAAATCTGTAGAAGCATGCAAAGACAATGGGAAAATTATGGAGGTACCTTCACGAATATTGAGAGCTCACTTGAGAAACCAGCAGCACCATACTAAGCAAAAACAGAATGGCTGAAAGGTGAAAGGAATATAAACAAGAGATCTATAAGGGAAATTAAACTGAAGGCAATGTTATAAAAAGAAAAGAAGAAGTAGATGAAGAGAGATGAGATATAATACTGAGAGAATAATCAGACACAACACTGAAAGTACCAGGTGATCAGAAGTCAGTATAAATTTGAAAACTTAATAAACCACAGAATAATGTAGATAGAGAGGTAAAAATTTACACACATGCTTGGAATGACATGGGGTTTTATTAGAACAAAAAATGTCCGACAGATGGCGCTGGGCAGTGGAACATCAGTGACTGCGCATGACAATCGTGTATAAAAGGAGCTGTAATGAGAGAGAGAATCAGATGCGCCAGCAGTCGCAGCATGTTGACGTTACCTGAAAAGGCGCTTTTAGTGAAGCTGTATTATCAGAATGGGGAATGTGCTAATTCAGCATTACGATCCTATCGCCAAAGGAAGGGGATTCGAACGGGTAAAGGTCCGTTGACAAATGTGGCGAGAATGGTTTCGAAGTTTGAAGCCACGGGTTGTTTAGACCATAAACCCCGTAGTGGCCAACCGAGCACAAGGCGTAATGCTGCTGAGGCAGTTAAGGGAGAAATAGAGACTGTAACAGGTTCGTCTATGCACGGGGAAGTCAGGTACTTAGGCGTACCCTCCAATGCTATCCATACAAAATCCATCAGCATCATGAACTGTTACCTGGCAATTTAGTGAAGCGGAGGGCATTTGCGGTGTGGGCGTTCACAAGATGGCGAAAGATGACGATTGTTTGAGTAAAGTGTTGTGGACTGACGAAGCTCATTTCACGCGCTGAGGGTCTGTCAATGCCCACAACTGCGGAATTTTGGCTACCGAAAATCCTAGAACTGTCGTGGAAACTCCATTGCATGACGAGAAAGTCACGGTATGGGTTGGATTTAACACATCTACCATTATTGGGCCTTTTTTCTTCGAGGAAATGCGCGATTCTGGTTTTGTAACTGCAACCATGACGGGTGAGAGGTACGCCGAAATGTTACAGAATCGCATCATCCCCAGCCTGGTTGATAAACATCTGCTGGAACGTACAATGTTTATGCAGGATGGCGCTAGACGCGTGAAAGATCTCTTGCGCGCGTCGTTCAGTGATGATTGTGTGCTCAGCCGCCACTTTAATCGTGCTCGGCCTCCCAGGTCCCCAGACCTCAGTCCGTGCAATTATTGGCTTTGGGGTTACCTGAAGTTGCAAGTGTATCGTGATCGACCGACATCTCTAGGGATGCTGAAAGACAACACCTGATGCCGATGCATCACCGTAACTCCGGACATGCTTTACAGTGCTGTTCACAACATTATTCCTCGACTACAGCTATTGTTGAGGAATGTTGAGGAATATTGAGCATTTCCTGTAAAGAACATCATGTTTGCTTTGTCTTACTTTGTTACGCTAATTATTGCTACTCAGATCAGATGAAGCGCCATCTGTCGTACATTTTTGAAATTTTGTATTTTTTTGGGTTCTAATAAAACCCCATGTCATTCCAAGCATGTGTGTCAATTTGTACTTCTCTATCTACACTATTCTGTGATTTATTCAGTTTTCAAATTTATACTGACTTTTTGATCACCCGGTAGGTCAAAATAAGGCACCTGGAGTATACAAAAGTATTTGAGAATTACTGAGATTATTGGGACAGTTAGTCATGACATAACTATTCCACCAGTTATGCACGATATGTGAGACCGCTAAAACACCACCAGACATCAAAAATAATGTTGTAATTCTAATTCAGAGGATGGCAGGTGATGAAAGCTGTGAGTATTACTGAACCTTCAGTGGAATAAATCACGCTTCCAAATTTCTGACAAGAATTATTTACAAAAGGGGGGAAAAACTGGTGGACTGTCACCTAACAGAAAATTAGTCTCAGTTCCAAGGAAATATAAGAACACTGGTGGCAATACTGACATATGGCTTCCAGAATGAGGTACTGGCGGAAGTAAAGCTGTGAAGACGGAGCGTGAGTCGTTCTTGGATAGCTCAGTTGGTAGAGCACTTGCCCGCGAAAGGCAAAGGTCCCAAGTTCGAGTCTTGGTCCAGCGCACAGTTTTAATCTGCTAGGAAGTTTGACATACAGCTTATTAGGCAAGCTATACTTATAACATTTGTAGATTTAGAGAAAGCTTTCAACAATGATGATCAAAATATTCTTTATGAAATTCTGACAGTAGCATGGCCACAACAAAGGGAGTAAAACATTTTCCAGAACATGTACAGAAGCCAGACTTCAGTTATAAGTGTCAAAGGACATGAAAGGGAAGCCCCAGTTCAAAAGGGATTCAGAAACCCACATTACCCCAATTAAAATTCTGGGACACAAAAATTTAAAGTTTCAGGACTTATATTGCAGAGACGTTGCAGCTCTATCAGAAAAGTCACAGGATGTGGAAGACTAGCTGAATGGTATGGACAGAGTCTCAAAAATGGCTGAATACCAACAAAAATAAAATGAGGGCAATCAAATATAGCCAAACTGAATCAGAATCAAAGCTTCCTGGCAGATTAAAACTGTGTGCCGGACCGAGACTCTAACTCGGGACCTTCGCCTTTCGTGGGCAAGTGCTCTACCAACTGAGCTACCCAAGCACGACTCACGCCCCACCCTCACAGCTTTACTTCTGCTAGTACCTCGTCTCCTACCTTCCACACTTTACAGAAGCTCTCCTGCTCAAAAAGCCAGTCCCGGATGATGTGAACTACGTGAACAGGGCCTCTCCTCCCTTGGGACATAGCATCACAATATGGGAACAAACACTGTATGTACCACGATATGGACCTGCTCAGTCAAAACTGTCACATAATCCTCAGCAGGAGTGCAACCTAGCAGAGTAGTGTGGGGCCCTTAGAATACTACGATAAGGCTGCCCAAATTGTCACCAAACCGCTCTCGGGACATAAACTGGGCCAGAAGTTGGAAACAGTGTGAGGCAAGACTGATCTGACCAAATGCAATTCTTCCATTACTCCATGTTTTACAGCTTCAGCACAACGTTTTCCTGCTATAGGCATTTCCAACAGTGATGAGTGGTTTTGGAATTCCAGATCATCCTGTGATTCCCAGCTTATGAACTTTCCCTCATCTAGTTTTGATGCTGACAGGGTTCACTAGTGCAACATTTAGTTCTGCATTGATGTTTGCAGCTGTTGTCCTCTTTATTTTTCGTCACAATCCTCTTCTGAAACCATCTGTCACAATCACTCAACACAGACTTTTGTCCTCATTGTGACTTAGCAGATGACGTTTTTTTGGCTTTCCTTGCACGGAGTATCTTCCACACAGTGCCTCTCGGCACATCAAACATTTCGGTTATCTCGTTTAAGGAAGCACCGACCGTATAAGCACCGACAATTTGCCCACTTTCAATCTGAATTAGCTCCAACATAGTGCACTCCTAACTAAACAGAACACTATTCTGACAATGGTGGACACCTCTAAATGTTGAGGTAATTGCACAGGTGCCATTCATGAGGAAATAAAACAGCACAACCTGCAGGCATGGCTAGCACCGGCATTTATGTTCAAGCAGGTATTACTCATGGTAACAATCATATATTAAATGGCCCAAATATAAGAATCAGAAGTTAAATGAGATGCTGATAAAATACATACCTTCCAACCAAAGCAGCCACATTGCTGTAAATAAGAAATGATGCAACGCCACCCAGAATTCCACCGACTAAGAGGGAGCCCATGGCATCAGGGATGGGACTGTTGTAGAGCACAGACAGTCCCATGCAGGCTCCGGCCACACCGACACCGAGGACTGCAGCTAAGTCTTCCATCAGCACTACGTTAACACTGGGATCTTGCCCACGGAACACTGCCAAAAGGAGCATCACAATCGTTCAGTTTTACTTACACACTATTTCCCTGTTGAACTTTTTACTTCTAGTATATTCTTCATCCACAACATAATTCATAAAAAACCAATAATTAACACCATCTTTACAAACATTAAAGAACGGTAAAAAAATAAAAACATTGCAGTTCCATTACATGTGACAACTCCACAGCCAAAACTCCCCATCAAGATGTATTAGGAAGTTGACGCTGTTGCTGCCCCACAGTGAAAGACATCAGGCGAGTAACAGTCTCCAGAATCTGAAGATCAGTGCCAGGCACACACTAAAAGCAGGTCATTATGCAAAGTGTCTATGAGAATGACATTTTCTAACTTATCTTGCCTAGCTGCAATGTACAACACCAATCTTGTTATAGCTCCCAAGTGAAATTGTTGACAATTAGTGCGACATACACCAAAACTAGACAATATCATGACTAATCGGACAAACCATCTTTGAGCACAACTCACCCTTCTCTCTCTCTCTCTCTCTCTCTCTCTCTCTCTCTCTCTCTCTCTCTCTCTCTTTTCATGAATAAGTCCAGCAACAATTTTGTAAATGATTTTAATGGATAAGTTACTCTGTCAGTATCTTTCTTCATAACTATTTTTGTGGAGTCATTCCACATTAAATCATTGTGAATAGCAACCACTATCTTTCATCTCTTGTTTACAATCCACACTGCTGCTTCTTTGATGATAAAATTTTAGACAAAAAATAAGTTTGTTCAAAATAATTCACATAAGAGAGGAAGAAACTAAGTTGTATCAATACATTAGAAGTTTCATAATGAAAATAATGCTGTAGCACATAATATGTAAGTTTACTTATTTGCATATGCCATCCTACGACTTGTAAATTGACAGTTCTATTCCTCTATAACGAAGAACACAGCAGAGTGTAAATGATTCTTGGTTTCTAATTTCCTGTTGCATTTCTGTGGCAGACAGGCACACTGAAAAAAAGACTTCTACATATTATCAGCTATCGAACAACTCCCTTCTGTCTATGTCTGACGAGGAACTTAGTACAAAAACTGCTAAAATCTGACAGTCTTTTTTCAATGTGCCATTCAATGCATCATCTACTGTATGTGGTGAGCAGCAATGCATCCATTTCATATTGTTGTTTAATACATGTACCGCAAGAACTACTAAGTCAGTGCCTGAATTGATAGAAAAAGCTCTAGAATCTGCATCTTGCTTTACATGTAAAGTGTGGAGACCACCCTGTTGTTGAAGAGTTCTACATGGTGTGACAGGTGGTCTAACAAATGTGAATGTGATAGAGAGAGCTCTGTGTGGCCCCTCTTTGTACATGACTGTTAGTGAAAGGAGTGCATTAGCATGTTCAAATCATTTTGTTGAGCGTAGCTCGTCACACTGCCCCCAGGCCCCTCCTGTAACTGAGTCTATTACCACAGTTCGCACAGTTACAGCAGCATTCTGTGTTAAGTTGATGTAATGCCGTAGATTGTCCTTGCAAGCACTTCAGTGAGTGTACCAAATGTGTGGCTTTCTGCCACACAGTTATTTATTTGTGTATTGCCTCTATGTTGAGACATTGAAACTTTCATTCTCCAGTTGTGAAATGATTTCTAAGTAATATTAGTTCTTAAAAGGAGAGACAATTAAACATTTTGCATGCAATGTTTTTTATGCAAATTCTGAATTTAGTGATACTGCAGACAATGCTGGTGATCTTTCCTTCTAAAGTTTATGAAAAAGACAACAATTTCAGTGATGAAAATAGCAAGAAAAATGCAACAAAGTTTTTTTCTATATTCTGGATATAAGCCTATTTTATGCCTACATTGTGTATGATAAATTTGCAATTTCTTGCAAACATTGCAGAACAATGAACCATTCACTGCAGCTCCTGGAATATGCATTTATAATTATAGGACTGGAAATTGGTGCCTCTGAAGAACAGAAGAATCCAACCAAGTGCTCAAAAGTATTCAGTACAGAAAAGAAAGTGAAACTGTGTGGCAATGCAGAAACATGTTGCATCCCTCCACATTTATAGAAATGTTTCAAAACCTACTACACAAAAACTCCATTCTCAACCAACTCAGAAGGTAAGTGTAAAGTTTCTAAAATACAAATACAAAATTATGAGGCAAAACTAGACTTTTTAATGATTTGTTTAAGTGTGTGTGTGCCCTTCAACCAGCTGAGTGCCTATTTAAATCCAACTCCTGTGGTATCTGCACCACATTTGAACTTGGCATGAACAAGTTAATACTGTAGAAGGAAGGGAAGAACTGTGCCAGTCAAATACGATTAGTCTACACCGGATAACCTTAGATGAGGCCTAGGGATGGAGGGAGATTAGGAAATTACAGCTGACAGGAAAACAGGCAAAATAAAACCGTAATCACAGAGTTTTATTATTATTATTATTATTATTATTATTATTATTATTTTATTATTATTTTTTTTAAATTTTATATACAAGAACTAGTTCTTTCAGGCATGTCCAAAAGAACAGATACCATCTTGATATATAGATAAGGCTTATTGGCCAATGATCTTCTTCAGTGCGGATGCTCTCACATTGCCTGAACTCTTATGAGAATTAGTAGACTGCCGCAAGTAATGAGTATAGTGGGCAGGTGAGCTACAGATGTAGTGTGTGGACAATAAGTTGGAAATGTGGGTCTCACAGGGAGCGTGTCAGAGGTAAGTCCCTGCAGTCGCACGATCCTCTGTGTCCTTGGTGGCTCAGGTGGATAGAGCGTCTGCCACGTAAGCAGGAGATCCTGGGTTTGAGTCCCGGTCGGGGCACACATTTTCAACTGACCCCATTGATATTTATCAACGCCTGTAAGTAGCTAAAGGTCTGGATTTCATTGTGATTTCAGTTTCCACTTAGGTGCACATTGAAAGACGAGGAGTATCAAGCAAATTTAGGTGCAAGTAAGTTCTACCGTACTTAAAAATAGTGGGATAACATCAGGCATTACAATGTGGTTAAAGATATATTGTTCTTGTAATGAGGGCTCAGGATTGTTGCCTAATTCAACTGTCTGGTTGGTGGTTTCTACCACTGTCCATGATCACTGCACTTCAATACTGGGGTGATTTCTAGCAACATGTCTTTGTTACAATCTTCCATTCCATTCCCCTTTTCAGGTACACTGGGGCACCCTGTGGCTCTGCATACAATGTGGCATGACGTCAACCAATTTAGGACAGTCTAAAAACATCTCTTCATGCCAGAATAATGACAGTGCAAGCAGTAAATCTCCAAAATTTGCCCAATTCATTTTTTATTTATTTAAAAGTAGTGAGCCACCCCAGCTTTGCAAGGGTAACACTGAGTATCAATGGCCAGACGATTCAACCAGTGTAGTGGTAATAAATTACATACACAAACCTTTCTCTTGAGTCACTCTACCTACTAGTGAAAACTGTACCAAAACATCTACAGTACTTCCTGAGACTGACCGCCACATACTTACAGAAAAATTTGGCAGAGGATTTTAATTTATAGTACGTACAGATGTTTTCAATGGTTTTAGTGGTAGGTGACCAAAGTGACAATCTGACATGCCAGTTATTTATTGTTTCACAACTTTTGAAACAAAACTCTTCTCAAGTTCCTCAAAAAGCAATACACATACTACTTAATAACAAAACAACAAATACTTGCTACAAGCACCTCACCACAAAGCAGGAGTGCAGTTTGCAGCATGTACATGTAGGTAATACATGTTGCTGCCAGGATGGTTCAGCACAAATATTTAAATTTGAGAAAATGTGTATCCAGATAAGCTTTTAATGTTTCAATACTGACAGATATTTCTGTGGTTTTGAAAACCTCAACCTCCTCTCACTGCACACAAACCGAGTCTCTCCCATCTACTCAATCTCCCACTTCCAGCTCCACTCCCTCCAAAACCTCAAAATTCCGATCAACACAATCTGGAACCACAACACCCTAATTCAGTAGTTAACCTTTCCTCCAAACCTCTCTCCCAATCCGAAACCTCTGTCCTATCCAAAGGTCTCACCTTCAGCCCCACTCCCAGATTCAACCAAACAGCCCTCGTCAAAGATTTACTGTCCTACACTCGTACTCTGTGCTGGAAATATCACTTTGCCATGAAGAAAAATGATCCTAATCCTACTCCTAATGATCCAACTTCCCAAGACACCATCCAAATTGAACCCTTCCTGGAACAGTTCCGTCCTCCGTCACAGCGGGACCCACCTCCTCTTCCTCAAAATCACCCTCTCCAAACCTTCCAGGAATTTCTGACTTCCAGCCTTGCATCTCAATCCTTCTTAAAAAACCTTAATCCTACTCCCAACATCACCACTGCTGAAGCCCAGGCTATCCGTGATCTGAAGGCTGACCGATCCATCGTCATTCTTCCGGCGGACAAGGGTTCCACGACCGTGGTACTTGATCGTCGGGAGTATGTGGCTGAGGGACTGCGTCAGCTTTCAGACAACACCACATACAAAGTTTGCCAAGGTAACCCCATTCCCGATGTCCAGGCGGAGCTTCAAGGAATCCTCAGAACCTTAGGCCCCCTGCAAAACCTTTCACCTGGCTCCATCAACCTCCTGACCCCACCGACACCCCGCACCCCTACCTTCTACCTTCTTCCTAAAATCCACAAACCCAATCATCCCGGCCGCCCCATTGTAGCTGGTTATCAAGCCCCCACAGAACGTATCTCTGCCTACGTAGATCAACACCTTCAACCCATTACATGCAGCCTCCCATCCTTCATCAGACACCAACCACTTCCTTGAACGCCTGGAATCCTTACCCAATCTGTTACCCCCGGAAACCATCCTTGTAACCATTGATGCCACTTCCTTATACACAAATATTCCGCACGTCCAGGGCCTCACTGCGATGGAGCATTTCCTTTCATGCCGATCACCTGCCACCCTACCTGAAACCTCTTTCCTCATTACCTTAGCCAGCTTCATCCTGACCCACAACTTCTTCACTTTTGAAGGCCAGACATACCAACAATTAAAGGGAACAGCCATGGGTACCAGGATGGCCCCCTCGTACGCCAACCTATTCATGGGTCGCTTAGAGGAAGCCTTCTTGGTTACCCAGGTCTGCCAACCCAAAGTTTGGTACTGATTTATTGATGACATCTTCATGATCTGGACTCACAGTGAAGAAGAACTCCAGAATTTCCTCTCCAACCTCAACTCCTTTGGTTCCATCAGATTCACCTGGTCCTACTCCAAATCCCATGCCACTTTCCATGACGTTGACCTCCACCTGTTCAATGGCCAACTTCACACGTGCGTCCACATCAAACCCACCAACAAGCAACAGTACCTCCATTATGACAGCTGCCACCCATTCCACATCAAACGGTCCCTTCCCTACAGCCTAGGTCTTCGTGGCAAACGAATCTGCTCCAGTCCGGAATCCCTGAAGCATTACACCAACAACGTGACAACAGCTTTCGCATCCCGCAACTACCCTCCCGACCTGGTACAGAAGCAAATAACCAGAGCCACTTCCTCATCCCCTCAAACCCAGAAACCCCCACAGAAGAACCACAAAAGTGCCCCACTTGTGACAGGATACTTTTCGGGACTGGATCAGACTCTGAATGTGGCTCTCCAGCAGGGATACGAATTCCTCAAATCGTGCCCTGAAATGAGATCCATCCTTCATGAAATCCTCCCCACTCCACCAAGAGTGTCTTTCCGCCATCCACCTAACCTTCCTAACCTCTTAGTTCATCCCTATGAAATCCCCAAACCACCTTCCCTACCCTCTGGCTCCTATCCTTGTAACCGCCCCCAGTGCAAAACCTGTCCCATGCACCCTCCCACCACCACCACCACCACCTACTCCAGTCCTGTAACCCGGAAGGTGTACACGATCAAAGGCAGAGCCACGTGTGATAGCACCCATGTGATTTACCAACTGACCTGCCTACACTGTGATGCATTCTATGTGGGAATGACCAGCAACAAACTGTCCATTCGCATGAATGGACACAGGTAGACAGTGTTTGTTGGTAATGAGGATCACCCTGTGGCTAAACATGCCTCGGTGCACAGCCAGCACATCTTGGCACAGTGTTACACCGTCCGGGTTATCTGGATACTTCCCACCAACACCAACCTATCCGAACTCCGGAGATGGGAACTTGCCCTTCAGTATATCCTCTCTTCTCGTTATCCGCCAGGCCTCAATCTCTGCTAATTTCAAGTTGCCGCCACTCATACCTCACCTGCCTTTGAACAACTTCTTTGCCTCTACACTTCCGCCTCGACTGACATCTCTGTCCAAACTCTTTGTCTTTAAATATGTCTGCTTGTGTCTGTATGTGTGGATGGATATGTGTGTGTGTGTGTGTGTGTGTGTGTGTGTGTGTGTGTGTGTGTGTGCGCGCGCGCGCTCGAGTGTATACCTGTCCTTTTTTCCCCCCTAAGGTAAGTCTTTCCGCTCCCGGGATTGGAATGACTCCTTACCCTCTCCCTTAAAACCCACTTCCTTTCGTCTTTCCCTCTCCTTCCCTCTTTCCTGATGAGGCAACAGTTTGTTGCGAAAGCTTGAATTTTGTGTGTATGTATGTTTGTGTGTCTATCGACCTGCCAGTGCTTTCGTTCGGTAAGTCACCTCATCTTTATATATATATATATATATATATATATATATAGAAACACACACACATTCCACGTGCGAAAAATATATCTAAAAACAAAGATGATGTGACTTACCGAACGAAAGCACTGGCACGTCGATAGACACACAAACAAACACAAACATACACACAAAATTCTAGCTTTCGCAACAAACGGTTGCTTCGTCAGGAAAGAGGGAAGGAGAGTGAAAGACAAAAGGATTTTGGTTTTAAGGGAGAGGGTAAGGAGTCACTCCAATCCCGGGAGTGGAAAGACTTACCTTAGGGGGAAAAAAGGACAGGTATACACTCGCGCACACACACACACATATCCATCCACACATATACAGACACAAGCAGACATATTAAAAGGCAAAGAGTTTGGGCAGAGATGTCAGTAGAGAAGGAAGTGCAGAGGCAAAGAGGTTGTTGAATGACAGGTGAGGTATGAGTGGCGGCAACTTGAAATTAGCGGAGATTGAGGGCTGGTGGATAACGGGAAGAGAGGATATATTGGAGAGCAAGTTCCCATCTCCGGAGTTCGGATAGGTTGGTGTTAGTGGGAAGTATCCAGATAACCCGGACGGTGTAACACTGTGCCAAGATGTGCTGGCCATGCACCAAGGCATGTTTAGCCACAGGGTGATCCTCATTACCAACAAACACTGTCTGCCTGTGTCCATTCATGCGAATGGACAGTTTGTTGCTGGTCATTCCCACATAGAATGTGTCACAGTGTAGGCAGGCCAGTTGGTAAATCACGTGGGTGCTTTCACACGTGGCTCTGCCCTTGACTGTGTACACCTTCCGGGTTACAGGACTGGAGTCGGTGGTGGTGGTGGTGGTGGTGGTGGTGGGAGGGTGCATGGGACAGGTTTTACACCGGGGGCGGTTGCAAGGGTAGGAGCCAGAGAGTAGGGAAGAAGGTTTGGGGATTTCATAGGGATGAACTAAGAGGTTACGAAGGTTAGGTGGACGGCGGAAAGACACTCTTGGTGGAGTGGGGAGGATTTCATGAAGGATGGATCTCATTTCAGGGCACGATTTGAGGAAGTCGTATCCCTGCTGGAGAGCCACATTCAGAGTCTGATCCAGTCCCGGAAAGTATCCTGTCACAAGTGGGACACTTTTGTGGTTCTTCTGTGGGAGTTTCTGGGTTTGAGAGGATGAGGAAGTGGCTTTGGTAATTTGCTTCTGTACCAGGTCGGGAGGGTAGATGCGGGATGCGAAAGCTGTTGTCACGTTGTTGGTGTAATGGTTCAGGGATTCCGGACTGGAGCAGATTCGTTTGCCACGAAGACCTAGGCTGTAGGGAAGGGACTGTTTGAGATATATATATATATATAGAGAGAGAGAGAGAGAGAGAGAGAGAGAGAGAGAGAGCTGAATCCAAATCTAGCCTTTTTTTTATCACCCATAGTTTTCAAGCAATATGCTTTTTATTGTAAAGTATAAAACGCCTATGCTATACGGTAAATGGGGAAATTAATGAAGTGCTTTGTTACAAAATAAGCATGGTCCCTATTTACAATAAGCTACTTGAAACTGATATGTGTTAATAGAGGATTGACTTGTCAGCTGTAATTGGTTTGTATTTTCTCTCTCTTTTTTCTTTGGAGCTTCTTGTTGAGCTTTTTCTACGGTGAGTCGCTTGCTGAACTTCTCGGTGAAGTGACCAACAGTAATGCCCCATAATGTTGGTGTTCCAGTGGCCTTGGTAACATTTTTCAATCACTTTAACGTCCTAGTGAAAACGCTTTCCTTGCTCCTCGCTAACATCTCCCATATTGTTCAGGAAGTAATCAAGGTGACTGTTCAAAAAGTGAAATTTCAGGCTCATTAAACATCCTAAAGTTTTAAGCTTCTTTTAAACATTGTAGTTATAACAGAAACATATTCTGGGTCTTTTTCATGTCCTAAGAACTTTGTAACGACTTGCTTGAATGATACCCATGCTGCTTTCTCATTTAAGGTCATTGTGAATTCAAAGTTAACATCAAACAACAATTTTCTAATGTCAGGTCCGACAAAGACGTCTTCTTTTAGTTTAGCTTCTGAAGGGTGTGGAAACTTTTGGCAGAGATACTTAAAACATGGTCCATCTTTAGGCAAAGTCTTTACAAACTGTTTCATTAGGCCGAACTTTATATGTAGAGGTGGTAGGAGTATGTTTTCTGGATCTACGAGGTTTTTGCGTAGAATGTTCTTCTCACCAGGTTTTAAAGACTCCCTCACAGGCCAGTTCTTTCTGCACTAGTGTTGATCCCTAGCCCTACTGTCCTATTCACACAAGAAACACGGAAATTTGGTAAAGCCACCTTGCTGACCAAGGAGCATCCATGTTACTTTTAGATCGCCGCATATCACCCAACCATGAGCAGAATAGCCTATTTTATTTAGCACTATTTCTTGGTTTTCATAGCTTGCTTTCATATGTACAGAATGTTCAACAAGTATAGATGCAGACATGTTAACATTGTGTAATAAAACAGTCTTTAAACTAGTTTTGTATGAACCAATAAACAGCCTCCAGTCTTCCTTTCTGCATTCAATATCGAACTTATTCATCAGACCGGGAATGTCTCAGCAGTACACACACACACAAACACACACACACAAAAGGAGGGAAGAAAAACCTTGGTCTGAGTAAACAATTTGGGCTCTAAACTTTCTGTATTACAATGGAATTAATCATCATCTGTTTCATCTAAATCACATTGTACATCAGAAAACAAATCTGTTGGAACAGAATTTGTTGGATGGCAGACAAAAGGTTAAGGTAGCTTATTACCTTCTTGTTTTTCGAATTATGACCAGTAATATCAACACTCAAAAGTAGCAATCATTGGTATGATTTCTTGGTTCCCTCCATATCGTAGAAGCAGTAAATCTAAAGGTTTTTTTCTCCTTTTTGGACCATTTTCTCAGATTTTCAACACACACATAACAAACCTTATGCGGCGCCCACGATTTATCTTTATCAACAATTTAGATCCAAAGTATGATAGATAAGCCTTTTTCACAAAGTCTGTAATGATTCTTTGGTGTTTTAAATCACTAATTCACCACAAATATAACAAAAACTGTCAGCAGAGTTTTTACAACCATTATTAGACATTGGCCTGCGTAATCTGTCTTCCAGTCAACTGTGCCATATGGCTAATTAGTCAATGTGTTTATTTTTATCAACTTTCTCTTACTGTCTACTGTCTTACTGATTTTGGGCATGAAGTTAAAATGTAGATCTCCTTTTCAACCATTCAGGGAGATTTTCAGATTGCATGATATAACTTACAGATGGTAATCAGGCAACAAACCATAATCATAATCTTTATCTATGTGACACTCACTAGATGGTTGTCAGTATTTCAGGATAACGTGGAGCTTCTGAATCACTAAAGGCACAAGAATTACAATGTGAGGTGATTTTAATATAAATTTAGCAGCAACTCAACTGACTTAAATACTGAACACACTGTATTTTCAACTCAGACTGCACATGCCCCTTATCTCTGCCTCATTGAATTTTAAATCAATCTCACGTCAGATGATAGATAGCAAAAGCCAAGTTTCTGTCATTATCCACTACGTGAAGTATATAGCTTTATAGCCGAAATCAAGCATGAATTTTAACATGTGAATGTTTCTTGTGTTAATACTACACATGTGCAGCATGAGGAGCCATGGTGGCACTTGAAAATAGTGAGAAGGTTACAAAATATTTTAGAAAGACGACTAAAAGGTGATGAAATATTTTTAATGATTAAAAGATGACTAATTCAGGGTGTATACGACCCAGGACAACCGGGAGATCCAGGAAAAACGCAGGAATTTTTTCATCCGGGAGAAACCTGGGAAAAACCCGGGAATTTTTTAGGATTCCGGGAATTTTTCATTGTTTTAGTTTTCAGTTAAATTTTTGTAATTTTGACTGGTAAGAACCTATACTCTAGCAAAGGATATTACTGTATCCCGCTACTACAGAATAAAACTTCAACAATAAAACATAAACGAGAGAAAAATACGAAAATTGCAAAGGAAATGCTCCATATACAACGACGACACACAGTGCGCATGCAAGAGTCTGTCAACAGCAAAATGTGTCAAAGGCTTTAGGAAGATTATGCAATGCTCCAATGAGCGTGAAGTCACAACTGTTTACATAAGGTTTGTTTTAGCAGTTACGGGCGGGCTCATGCACATGCGCAGTTGAGTCGTGTTTGAACAGTAGATTCTCCTACTTCTGGCTACAGGAATGTGGCTGTTGGCTGTGCAAGCAGACGCAGCAAGCAGCTAGATGCTACCAGGAAAAGGGGGCGCCAAATTCATATTCTGGAGGGAAAAAAACTTGTTTCATGAAGTGCCTAGCATCCAGCACAAGCCTGTCTATCGATTATTTTGAAACGCTTCCTGTTGGTTTTTGAGCAAATTTTAAGTTGATTTCTGAATGAATCATAAGTTGATTTTTGAAAGGATGCATAGTGTACGTGATGTCTCCGTCAGGAGAATCCTCGTCACATCTAGAAATAAACTTTCCGCAGACGAAAGGGGTCGGGGCTGTACGAGCTGAGCGGAGTAAAGCCGAACGAATGAATGCCAATCGCTGTCTGATTATGTGGTTGATAGGGTTTGCGAATGATCAGCTTTGTTATAATTACTAGCGAAATCCATAGATTCAGACTACCCCATTGGAAATAAACGACTGACAGGAATAACAGGTGAGAAAGATTACGTACTATCTTCTCGGTGTACCCAAGAAAATAAAATACTGACAGAAAGTTTTTGGCAAGGTCACTACACTAGTGAGGACCAGTTGTAAAGTCCCCAGCTAGCAGCCGCTTAAGTTCTATTCTGGAGGTAATGGGGAAAACTTGTGGTACGAACACGTAATAACGCCTAACCGGAAAACAATCGCGGGATAACTAAACCTGTGATTCTGGCATGGTTAGTGAAATTAATCGGCAAACAAATTTTGACAATGGTAGGAATAGCTACAGAATTGGTGATGACAAGATTGTTTGATAGAACGAGGAAGGAGAAGAAATGGGGACATCACACAAATTATGGAGAATAAGACGATTCCCAATTTATATAAAAATTTCGCAATACTGGTTTTCGATCTCATGCTTGAGAAGCTGGTGCGTATGAATGAAATGTGAAACTGTTTCCTAACATAAAACTTTTTGCTTGTAATAGGCCTAGTAGGCATTTGATATTGGCACTTCATGAATTATATTCTGTCGTGTTATAAAAATGACCATTTGTGCCAAAACAGTCTCGTATATTAGGTGTGTCTTACAAAACTGCTCCAATATTAGACAGGCCTCTTTTGTTTTATCCAGCAGACAGTGACAAAATAGACATAATCAGATCAAGAAACCACACCAGTCGTGGGTATCATTTGTGTTTAACAGCTTTTACAGTCTTAGATAACGACATTTCGATTTTTCATGTAGTGAATCGTTTGACGAGCTTTGATGAGGTAATAGATTCTTTCACAGAAAGGAAAGCATGCCATGTAAAATTGTAGCAAGCAAGACTAGGGAGGAAAAATGCTAGGAGCTAAGGCTTGAAGAAATGTGTACTTTTTAGCTTGTCTCTTTTCTTTATTGGTTTTTTGTATCCTATATTTAATTTTATGTCACAAAAACAGCAAGTTATTAGCTAATAGGCAATAAAGAGTTCAAATTTTCTGAAGAGGTCTTGTTCTCCCGATTACAAATAATCCCATCTGCTATTAATTGGGAGATTTTTTTTTAAAGAGGGGCAGGCTGTCAAACCGGCAACTGGGAGCAGGAGAGGCACCACAGAACATTTCAACTTCCACTGTCCTGAATATAGTCTGATGGCATCCAGTAAAAAATATACACTTTCCAATTCCACAGATCGAAATACAGTGACGTGCGATAGAAGAATGCTTTATGAAGAGGCATGGCACTGCACTTTGGCACACTTAAGACCAAATAATATGTCTTACATTTCCTCAAACACATATATTTTAGGTTTCCGAATTTTCAGAAAGATGTGCACTACAAGATGAACATATTTTTGAAAATTCAATTTTTTTAGTATTCACCGGGTTCGCAAATATCGTAGATCCGAGGCTGATGCGCAGAGCAGTCTGAATTATAGTGAGCAGTCTTCATGTGACCCGTGTTTACATTTAGCGATTTTGCAGTTTCCCCTTCGTTTACTCTCACGTCAAATGAAAACAAAACAGATATCTGTGGCCGGGAGCTATCAAGTGAATTAAAATACATTCACAACCTTACGAAAGGCTAAAATATGTCATTAATTCCAGATTTTATTTTATTTTATTTCCACTTTTATGACTGTCAAGCATTAATCGCCTTGCAGAACAATGAAGTTATTTTTGTCTGTTTGCTAAAGAAATTTGACTTTCCTTAACCTTTTCCGCAGAGGCAGTCAATGTATTTGAAATGAAATGTTTAATTCCACAGTACTGGGTAGTTTCACCAGTTCGCTGCATTTCACATGCATGTTTTCACCTTCTAGCACGTATAGCGTTATGCCATAATAAAGAACCAAACATGATATAATACAGTAGTGGTGCTCCAAGAAAATTTATATCCCGAAAACACACTGAAAAGCTTTATATCAGGTCGAGGTGTACTTGATTGGGAATCCGGACATATAAATGTGCACTTGAAGTATGCACTTTAAATGTGAACATTTTAGTTATGGTTCACGAAATTCCAATGCTCTTGGAGTATTCTCTGATGTCTTGTTTCTTTTATGACATAATGTATGACCTTTCAATGTTTTACACGTACGTACATACAGTCTTCCTGCATCATGGTACCTGTGCAAGCGCGGTGACGCCAGTTATCTGCGCTCTCTGGCAACTGCTGAAACGAACCTATTTCTAACAGGTCACGGAAAAATATTGCGAATAGTGGTTTGAAAAGCATTACTTTCAAAGTAAATACCCATTTACGTAAGTTGAACTATGTGCGAAAACGTACCATGAATTTCTTAAATCACAGAGCGTTTGACTCTCATTTAAAAATCAGCTCTTTGATGACGAGCCATTTAGAATAATTTCGAACCCTGAAGATCGGACATTTGTCATTATTAAAAATTTTACTGGCACATTTGTGTGATTCCTAAAGTGTAACACGCACAAAAAAGACCAACATTATATGCAAAATCATAGCTTCTCTTGCAGCTTATTAACCTTAGAGACCAATATTATACGTGACAGCTTTGCTTTTCTTGTAGCAACACTATGTATATTAATTTAAACTATTAACTTTCCCTGTTTGTGTGTTCGTTCTACATAACAGTGATGATGCTGTTGGCTGACTACATCAAGTGTCCTATGCTCTGAATATCCGCTGTCATCGACTGCCGAGATCACGACATGAGCTTTGACCGGCTTAGAGAAAAGCATCGCAATCTCCATTTCAATGATTGGGAAAGTAACATGCGGTGTTTGGTGGAATTCCAACGTATCCTTCACAATACGAAAATGCGCAACGTATATGTTGCTGCACATAAAAGATAGTTCCAAAACGCGTCTTATTCTCTGAGTTTCATTTTCGAAAGGGCCGGGAAATTCTATGCCCGTGTATAAAACCTTAACCATTCAAAGGATTGATAAGGGAAAATATACTGTCACTTAACACGGAAAAAGCGTGTTTTCACCCGGGAGAAAGTTTATTTTTAACTGGGAAATTCGGGAAAAATTTGAGAATTTTTCTTCCTTGTCCACGTATACACCCTGCAAATTATTTAAACAAACAGATAAGTCAGAAATGAATTGTTCTCATTTTTGATAATCCCCTACCAAAAAGGCCAGTTACGACCACAACAAATTTCTCTATTATGATTTTAGATAGGGTAGGCCATTCTTTTACTTCATACAAATTTATTAACACATGCAGATACATTAGTAATTCAGTTCTGGTAATCCTAATACAAGAAATCTGCATCACACTTTTACAACTTATCACATTCTACACACCAATACTGGAAAAAGATCAACAAAATACACTGGTGTCCAAAATTAAAGCAACAAACTGAAGTTCTGCAAGGTAACATTTATTTTGCCAAAAAAAGGTATAATCAGGTGATAGTAAGGTAGAAACAATATACCTGCAACTTGCTAATGGCAGAGAAAAATGTTCTTGGCTTTTTTCCATCTTAAAGGATTTACACACACATTCCATCAACTGGTTAACATGCTCAGAATGGAGTGTGACCAGCACTGGCATCAATGCAGGCCTGAGAAATGACGGCACACGCTGTCAATGATGTCATCAATACCATTTTTAGGCAATAATGCCCATTCTTCCTGCAGCTGCTCACAAGTCTTGGAGAATGGTCGGCGGATGCTGACACGATGCAACCCGTGTCCTTACTGCATCCCAGACTAGCTCTTAGGGATTCAAATCAGGAGGGCAAAATAGATGCAACGGCTGTGGTTAAGGTCTTACAGTTTTGTGTCCTGTCCAGTTTGTTGCCTCGGATTTTAGGGAGAGGATTTTAATGTGCTGCTGGGTGACTGGCTCACCCAGGTTTTAGGTAAGAGGTCCGCCAGTCACGATTACCTACTTGTTTCACTTCGATTTCTGTTCCCTTTTCCTTGTGTTTCCTTTCCTTTTTTAGTGCATTTCTTCTCCTCTTGTTTTGCCTCTGTACGTGAGGATTTGGAACTGCGTCAGGTCTGTGTCTTTTAGCCGTTCTCCTTGTTCGCTGTCCATCTTGGTCCCTTCACCGCATGTGTTCCTGTTTCTATGCGTTTGGGCGCTGATGACCATGCTGTTTAGCACTCGAAAACCTCAAACCCCCCCCCCCACACACACACACACACACACACACACACACACACACACACACACACACACACACACACACACAAAAATCGGGAGAACGGGCAGGCCATGCCATGTGTGCAATATCTTCTGTTTCCAGGAAAACGTCGACCACCTTTTCTCTATGAGGTCTAGCATTCTTGTCCAGCAATACAAAGTCTGGCCCACAGCACCTCGCAACAAATACAAGAGGTCCCAAGATCTCATCACGATACCTTATAACAGCTGAACCTTGCCTATTTAACCATACAATTTCACAAAGAGGTGTTCGATCAGTCAACATAATACCTGCCCAAACAATTACGGACATCCTCGATATCAGTCCATTGCCACAATGGTTGTGTCCTAAAATCGTGTTCCATGTTCCCTCCAGATGCAAATCTGTTGAGAATCACTGTCCAGACCAAATCGGCACTCATCTATGAAAAGAACATTGGCCCACTGGTCAACTGTCCAGTTGGCATGTTGACAGCTCCACTCTAGATGTTCCCTTCTGCGACGACGCATTAAAAGTACACATACAGCAGATCTCTGACAAAGGTCACTCTGCCACGCCTTCTTCACACCATTTGTCTCGTTATAATACGTCCAGTGCATACTGTGAGGTCAGGTGTCAGTTGCCCTGCAGTACTAAGGGGGTACCATCATGCCCTTACAGCCAAGACACAGTTCTCTCTTTCTGATGCTGCATGTGGTTGGCCCTGTCCTGGTCTTTGGGATACACTTTTGATCTCTTATAACATGCCGCTACATCCAAAAAACAACAGAACAATTCACATTAAGCCATTGGCTCACATCAGTTTGTGACTGTCCTGCTTCCATTCTTCCCATGGCCCTCCATACTGTGTTCACAGCAACTGTGTATGTGGGACTACTGTTTGATAGGTGCCCTGATGTCACTGTTGGCACAGTTGTCCGTTGACCAAAATGCTATCTTGCGTACAGGACACAATCATACGCGCCTTTCTCGACAATTTGTATGATAATATCATGAATTAGACACAGGATGGAGAAATAGTGGTTTTTTACTTTAATTTTGGACATCAGTGTATTTTTTGATTACTGTGTCTTAGGAATCTCAGCAAAAAATAATCATACAAGAGTACCTTTTCTCAAGATTCTTCTTCACAATTTCCCTGTCTTTCTTACACTATTTCTTCTAATTTCTTGATCTGAGCATTTTGAATTATACCCTGTGCCCATTTTGCTGCCTTTGAATCATTTCTTTGAGTGGTTTCTTCTGTTTACATCTATGTCTACTCTGTGACAGATGGTACTTTCTGTACCACTAACTGATCCCTCTAACCCTGTTCATTTCGCAAATGGTACGTCGGAAGAACGATTCTTTGTAAGTCTCCGTATTGGCTCTAATTTCTCGAATTTTCTCCTCACAGCCATTAAGCGAGACATGTGGCGGGAGGTAATCTGTTGCCCGAGTCTTCCCGGAAAGCGCTCTATCGAAATTTAAACAGTAAATCTCTGTGACGCACAACGCCTCTCTTGTAACATCTGCCAATGGAGTTTGCTGAGCACTTCCATAATGCTCTCATACCGAGTAAACGATCCCGTGACGAAACGTGCCACTCTCGGTCGGATCTTCTCTATCTCTTTTATCAGTCCTATCTGGTAGGGATCCCTGATAGATGAACAATACTCAAGAATAGGTTGAACAAGCACCTTATAAGCCACTTCCTTCAGAGACAAGATACATTTTCTCAATATTCTTGCTACGACGGAGTCTGGCATCCGCTTTTCCCACTGTTTGTTTTACGCGGTCATTCCACTGCAGATCGCTCCAGATATTTTACGGCAGATACTGTTTCCAATAGTTTGCTATCAATAGTGTAGCTATATAGTAGTCAATTTCTTTTCCTATGAATGCGCAATATGTTACAGTTATTTACCATTGGGGTCAACTGCCAGAGCCTCTACCATTCACAAATTCTCTAGAGGCGTTTCGGAAATGGTTACTATCTTCTGGCATTGCTGGTTTGTTATAGACAACTGCATCATCTGCGAACAGCCTTAGAGAATATTTGACGCTTTCTACAAGATCATTTATATGTACTGTAAACAGTAACAGCCCTATTACACTTCCTTGGGGTACTTAGGATATTACCTTTACATATGTCAATTTTATTCCATTAAGAACGACATGCTGAATTTGTCTGCAAGGAAGTCTTGAATCCAGTTGCAAATCTGCTCCAATACTCGATACAATCTTTTTTTTTTTTTTTTTCCACTAAACGGCAGTGTGAGACGGTATCAAATGCCTCCCTAAAGTCAAGGAACATGGCATCAACCTGAGCACCATTGTCTATGGCACTATGGATCTCATGGAGGAACAGAGCAAACTGAGTTTTGCAGGATCTTTGTTTGTGGAGCCCAAGTTGATTTTTATAAAGGAGATTTTCCTTCTCCAAGTACTTCATCATTCTTGAACATAAAACAGGTTTCATAATTCTACAACAGATTGAAGTCAACAATATAGATCTAAAATGGTGTACGTCACTCCTACAGCCCTTCTTAAAAATGGGAATGACTTGTTTTGTTCCAGTCAATAGGTACCCTTTGCTACTCGCTCCATCTACAATTAATTACTATGAAAGGTAAGCAAGTTCTTTTGCGTTATCTTTGTAGAATCTTGTAAGTTCATTATAGACTCTTATAGGTTCCTCATCTGGTCCCGACACCTTTCCAATACAAAGCAACTTAAGCTGTTTCTTTATTCCGCAATCGGTTATCTCAATATCTATCATTTTGATGTTCGTACGACGACTGGAAGGAGGGACTGTGTAACGATTTTCCACGGTGAAACAATTTCGGAAGACCAAATTCTATATTTCGGCCTTCTCTCTGTCATCTTCCATTTCGGTGCCAGTACGGTCACTGAGTGAATGAACAGATGATTTTGACCCACTAATAGATTTTACGTATGGACAAAACGTCTTAAGGTTTTTACTCACATTGGTTCATAAAGTTTTACTTTCAAAGTCATTGAATGCTTCTCTCATTACTCTCCATACACTCATTTTCACTTTGTTCAGCTTTTGTTTGTCAGTTAGGTTTTTACTGCTCTCGAATCTGCGGTGAAGTTCTCTTTGTTTGTGCAGCAGTTTTCTAATGCGGTTATTATATCACGGTGGGTCTTTCCAATCCCTTATGACATTACTCGAAAGGTACTTGTCTAGGGCATATTGCACGATTCCTTTGAATTTTTTCCATTTCTTTTCAATTGTCAACTTCATCACCGACGATTTGATGCTGGCTGCTGAGATACTCTGAACTTTATATCCTGTCATTCTCCCTAAGCAAAAGTATCTTCCTACCTTTTTTAACATTCTTTGTCAGAAACATTGTCATAGATGCTATCACAGCCTTACGATCACTAATACCTTCCCAATGACAGGCTTACCTACCCTTTGCACTTGTCCGGACTGGGCTGGAAAATCAGCCACTGGCCCGACGGGAGACGCATCCTGCTCTGGCTCAGAGTTATCGTCAACACTGGGTAGCACTTCGTACCTGTTGCTAAGGTGTAGGGAGCCAGGTTTTGTTCATCTTTTAGCATTTCTTCTAATTCAACCAATTTTCTGTTCCTACACTATCTGTGCTTTATAACCTTCAGTAAGAGATATTAAATTCTTGAACCTTTCCTCGGATGCTCCTGCAATTTAATAAAACCATATTAACCTTTTCTATTCCTGATGTGCGATGACGAACATTCTCTGAGGATAATGTGGCTAATTTCTCAGGCACATTCTTCCTTGTAAGCAGTATAATTTGCATGTGCTTGCCGTGAGTCAATGGGACAGCAAGTAAATGAGGGTATTGTATCAAAGCATCCCTCATAGTCAAAACACTATTTAAAAATCTTTTCATCAGCGTTGTCTTGTCTTCTCCTAATGTGCACTCTGAAATGGAACATATTTTTTCTATGTCCGGATTTAGACTGGACACTGTTTACCAAGTTTTTGAAAAATTTGGACACTTTTAACTCTCTTTTTAGATGTGCTGCTGCCAGTAACTGTCAATACCTTTGTTATCTGAAGCTGGGCCATCTTTTTCAACTGTACAACCTTCCATTCATTTAATAAGTAATCTTGCTAGATATCGAACGGCATCATTTTTGTCACCTTTAACATGCTACTACGGCTTCTGCTCTTTAGTCTTTCTTACATGTCCAAATATCTAAAACTTTTCATTGGTGCACTTGATAAGCAAGACTTTCCCATCACGTCTGCAAGCTGTGACAATGCTGTTGGGCATCCTTTAGAAACCACAATTTGTCACCTCCTTCCAGTCCAATAAACTCTTCGGCTACTTACCGTCTAACAAATAGTTTTTCAAAAGGAAGCAGATTATACAATGTAATGAGTTCATTATGTAGACCTTCAGACATACTCTCAATCTGAATCAAAGTTGGAACTTACAAAACATGAGATAAAAAGATCTGAAATACTTAGTATCACCACCACCAGGTGTCCCGATGGAGGCAGATGAATTGTCATGAAAAGAACAGTGGAATAGTTCAGGAACTTGCCATGGAGGGCACATGTGTAGTCTCTCAGGGGCAGACCCTCTGATGTCAGTGTTTACTAGTGAGTGGCAGTAGCCGGAGTGGGCCGATGGTCCTGTGGAGTTGGACCACCGTGGACCTCTCTCACAGTGAGAGCTGTCGCGTGCTCAGTTGTTAGCCTCCCATACCAGCCGTATGCTGTGCTATAGTTATGAGCATATATCTGTGGGTACAGGTGCTCAATTTCCCATAGTTCAATTCAAATGGGAAGCTAGTCCTGTTCACGAGGTCCTGCTCCTCAGTGGTTGCCAAGTCACTGTTGGCCAGAAGTACTGCTCACTGTCAAGTAGTGTCGTTGCCAGGTCTTCTGCAGATACTAACAAGTATGTTTTCTATTTCTGTATGCAACTTGTGAATCAAAGATGTTAGGCCCTGAAAATGTTGTGAGAACTTACTGAATGGTTCTGTAGATGACGATGTGCAATGACATTCTGCTTTCATTAAAGTATACAGTGTTGTGGGACTGAAATGGATGGTAGCAGAATTTGTTTTTAGAGGTATACAGCTAAGAAAGTAATATTGAATACCATCCCACTGTTCCAAAATACTGCTGACTGAAGGTGCTAAAACAAGTCAGGTTTTGACTGTATATCTTAAAATGTATGATGTGGTTCCTTAAACTTAGACTAAATTACTTCAAATTCTTCCCAGTGAGCAGACCAACCACCAAAATAATGGTAAATATTGGCCAGAAATTTGAATGCTTCTTCACTTAAACACTCCAAAGTCTACACACAGACATTATGCACTGCATGAATGTTTCAAGACTGATGTTAGTAAGTTGCCTGCCTCAGCTCACCTTGACATCACTAGGTCTATCTACAAGCCTAAATCCTCTTTTTTCGATATTAGGTCCGTCTGGTCCCAACATTAGGCATTTATTTAGGGACAATTTGGATTCAGAAAGCACTTCACATAATTTCTGATACAGCATTTCACCACTGACTCATTATTATACAATACTCTCTGACACATTATTATACAATACTCTCTGACCAATATGTAATGATTGTTTCCATTCTTTTTTATCTTTAGCATTAGTAGTTTCATCAAAACTCAATGTATAATACGATGAACAAGCTACTTCTAACATGTGTTCCCAGAAATATGGTGGCAGTTGTAACACCTCCGATTTATGTATCCCGCTTGATCGGGATCTAATAGCAGCCCAAATAATAATTAATTAATGTGACCGTATACCTAATGGGGCTGGCAATCGGATTTGACTGCTACGGAGTTGTTACATTCCATTTTGTCCTTCTCAAATGCTGTAATAATGAAATGTCTGGTGACAAGAAGAACGCCAACACAGCTTCACTAATCAAGACCTATATTCGTCTCAAAAACACAAGGAAAAGGAGACAGCCACTGCCTTCGTCATACATATTTAATGACGGCTAATCTCAGCACAGGCTTCCTTGCTATTCATTATCGTCGCACACAAATTCAATCACTGCAATCCAACACTGCAATCCAACACTGCAATCCAAATGATGCCGGTGTGGTAGACGCGAAACTACAAATATCGGCACAGAAATATCACTGATCACTCTCGTAATTGTACTTCTTCACTTTCCCGTATTATTCTAACACAAAGGGGTTAAACCGCGGTGATAGCCACTCCCTTTGTCGGTAAGCCTTGCATTACATCAACAGGCCTCCACACGGCTCGGCCTGCAACCTGGGAACTAACTCCTCTCACACTCGCTCTCGCAACCCGACACTATCGATTGTTTGCCCTACCGACCTGTGCCGAGTGCAAACTTATAGTAAGGGCCTACGGACCCCTTACACAGTCCATCAGTTATTAGGTACCTCATTTTCTTAGACAAAAGTGAAAAATGTTCAGGAACACTATCAAGGATCATCGTCTTAAATATGTTACAAATATCACTTGACAAATTCACAGAGAAACTATAGATTACTGATTTCATTGTATAAATCAGTTCAGGGGTAGTGTAACTACCCTTGGTGCTTAACACCTCTGTTGTTGGCGAACATATTGAACTTTAAGGTTGTGACTGATCTGAAAGTTCTAAACGTAATTTCAAATTGAAAATGAGTGGTTGAAAATTGCCTAAAAACTTTTTGTCTCAAAATTAACAGAGCGAGAACACATGCTGCAAAACAGTTCAATTTCACTAACATTTTCTCCACATAGAAACTATTTTTCAAACTGTCGAGCTTTTTAAGCCCATTGTGATGACTGTTACAGGAAGACCTTCTATCACAAATATCCCTGTCAAGGCTTGGATCACACATGTTGAAGACGTAGAGGACATCAGGGACATGCAGGGAAAACTAGGTCTAGCATTGACCGCAATGAAACCCACGAAATCCAAACTGAGCCACGACCACAGTGTCGATGCCTCTGGCTATGGGACACAGCAACTTGCCATAGCCACTTGCTGGCTTTGGCAAGATGTGCAGGGTGCAAACATGGTGGCAATCGCTCCCCAACACACACACACATGTTGACCAGCCATGCATTTCATTAGCGCGACATCCCAATGACCGCAGTGAAGCAGGTGTAGGGTGCAGTGCTGAGGCGAGGACACAATGATGGCCTGAGTCCACCCATTTTTGCTCTGGAGCAGTAGAACACCATTAAAAGGCAGAGAATTCATGCCTGCAACGCCAATAATTCTGAACTTCTGGGTTGAGCACCTCTCGGCAATTTTTATGACCATCCCACTGGACAAGGAGCAGGAGGAGATCGCCAAGAATCAGGTCTGCAGAACACTGAGCCACCAGTTTGGCATCGATAGGGGGTAAAGCGACGGCTTCATCATCACTGTTGTCTGAGTAGCAGCATACTTCCAGATTTGAGTCAAAACAGGAGTCCATACCCAATGACAATTTTTTAAGTGAACACTATGGCCAGAGCCTCCTTTTCGATATGTCCATAGTTGTACTGGACCAATGACTAACATTTTTGAGATTAAAGTAAGAGGCTGTTCCATGCCGTTGATAATGTGGTGGAGGATACCTTCTAGTCCATAATGAGATATGTCTGCTGCGACACAGGGAGCGAGGAATCTTAAGCCATTAGACAAGTGGGTCAAAACAATGCCTGTTTAAGGTCCTGTAAGGCATGGTGGCATGCCGCGTCTAAATTCCATGCCACGTTTTCACATAAGAGATGGTAAAGTGGTTCTGCAATTGTGGCAGCAAGGGGGATGAACTTGCAATGGTAATTAAGATGGCCTAAGACAGAGTGAAGTTGCTTCACATTCATCTGAGGTTGCAAGTTCTGCACAGCCTGTATATACTGTGGCACTGGCCAGATACATGTGGCACTAAGGATGTTGTTGTTGTGGTCTTCAGTCCTGAGACTGGTTTGATGCAGCTCTCCATGCTACTCTATCCTGTGCAAGCTTTTTCATCTCCCAGTACCTACTGCAACCTACATCCTTCTGAATCTGCTTAGTGTATTCATCTCTTGGTCTCCCTCTACGATTTTTACCCTCCACGCTGCCCTCCAATACTAAATTGGTGATCCCTTGATGCCTCAGAACATGTCCTACCAACCGATCCCTTCTTCTGGTCAAGTTGTGCCACAAACTTCTCTTCTCCCCAATCCTATTCAATACTTCCTCATTAGTTATGTGATCTACCCATCTAATCTTCAGCATTCTTCTGTAGCACCACATTTCGAAAGCTTCTATTCTCTTCTTGTCCAAACTATTTATCGTCCATGTTTCACTTCCACACATGGCTACACTCCATACGAATACTTTCAGAAATGACTTCCTGACACTTAAATCAATACTGGATGTTAACAAATTTCTCTTCTTCAGAAACGCTTTCCGTGCCTCATTTCCTAATCTAATTCCCTCAGCATCACCCGACTTAATTAGACTACATTCCATTATCCTTGTTTTGCTTTTGTTGATGTTCATCTTATATCCTCCTTTCAAGACACTGTCCATTCCATTCAACTGCTCTTCCAAGTCCTTTGCTGTCTCTGACAGAATTACAATGTCATCGGCGAACCTCAAAGTTTTTATTTCTTCTCCATGAATTTTAATACCTACTCCGAATTTTTCTTTTGTTTCCTTTACTGCTTGCTCAATATACAGATTGAACAACATCGGGGAGAGGCTACAACCCTGTCTTACTCCCTTCCCAACCACTGCTTCCCTTTCATGTCCTTCGACTCTTATAACTGCCATCTGGTTTCTGTATAAATTGTAAATAGCTTTTCGCTCCCTGTATTTTACCCCTGCCACCTTTAGAATTTGAAAGAGGATATGTCCCAAATATACAACTTGAGGAATGAAAAACTTACTTTTCTCCATGTTACAATGACGATTACCTAGCTATAGCATGAAAAAAAGGGCATCTTAGACAGCTGCCAAGTGGACAGAGTGGCCGGCAACGATGTTGTCCAGGTAATTGGCCACACCCAGCACTTAAAATGTAAAGTGTTTCAAATACCTCTGAAATATCTCTGCGGTGTTCACAAATCCCAAAGGGCAGGTGATTGTAATAAAGAGACCGAAGGGTGCGTTGATCACAAGCAAGTCTTGCAATACCGCATCCAACAGACACTGTAAATATATGTCCTTGAGATCAATTTTCGCAAAGATTTTGCCTCCAGCCAGCCAAATAAGACTCTCTTCCGCCTTTGGGATAGGGTAAGAATCAACAACAGACTGCACATTAATGGTGTTCTTGATGTCACCACATATGCAGAGGTAGCTGTCTGGTTTGTCGACAAGCATGATGGGTGTTGCCCACTGACTATTGGAACAGCTGTCATGATGCCAGCTTCTTGCAAATATTGCAGCTCCCCGTCAGCTCGAATGGGATATTCCAAGCCTTGAGAAAGTGGGGCATAGCCATTGGTAGGACGGTGATGTGGGCTTCAAATCCCGCAATGCCTGTTGTAGAAGGCTCAAAAACTGAATGAGACAATGAAGAGCATGTAAGAAAGAATTTTTCATAATCGACTAGATGCTATTGGTTGCACCGTGCACTTCTAGTCCCAAAGCACTGAAAAGATCAAGTGCCAATAAGTCCATCACCCCAAGAGTATTGACGATGAGAAGGCACATCCTCAGGGTGTATATGTGGGCAAAAATAAAAATCTAGGATTTTTCCCATATTTCTCAGTTAAAAGTACACTTTTTCCTGGGTGAAGATACGTTATAACCCTCATGAAAGTACATTTTTTCCCATGTTAAGTAACTATATACTTTCGCTCATAGCTGTAAAACTAATCAAATCTTCTCGAATAGTGAAGGTTTTATATACCTGCATAGAACTTCATGGCACTTTAGAAAATGAAACCCAGCAAGAAACATGTTTTGAAAAGATCTTTGATGCATGGCAACATTTACAATGATTATTTTTGCATTATGAATGTATAAACAGGAATTCCACCAAATACAGCACAGTAACTTCCAAAGCACTGAAATCACGGCTGCAATGCACTTTGGTCAGCCAATAATAGCTCATGACCAGTGGTTTTGCCAGCCACTGACAGCAGCTATTCAGAGCATAGGAGATATGATGTAGTCAGCCAATAGCAACATCACTGTTAAGTAGTGCAAACACATATATCAAATCAGAAAAGTTAATGGTTTAAATTAATATGAATACATATAGGCACAAGAGAAGCTCAGTTTTCACATATAATACTGATCATAAAAAAGTTTTTGCTCTTTTTTCCCAGTGTGTAGTCAGGTGGAACTCTAAGAGCACAACTGAAATTGCAGCAGCTGAATATTTCCGACAAGCATGATTATAAATTTCACTGCTGTGCACCGAACATTTAGTACTTACTTTTCATAGAAAATTGCACAAGGGCTCACTTCACACTTTTTTTTTTTTTTTTTTTTTTTTTATATAATTATACTTTTTGTCAATGACATATGCATAATTTGTAATCTATAACAGAACTAAAACAAATATGAAAAATTAACCTCAAAACTTGGTCTTTTAAAGTGTGTGTTACCCTTTGAGAGGTATCAAACACAAATGTGCCAATAAAATATTAAATAACAGTATAAATGGCTAGTCTTCTGGGCCATAATTTTTTCTAAGTGGTTGGTCCTCAATGCTACATTTTGAATGAGAGTCTAATGCTCCATGGCTTAAGAAATTCATCGCACATTCTCACAAGTAACATAATTCATCTTGCATAAAAGGAAATTTACTTTGGAAGTAACACTTCTCAAACCACCATTTGCAATATTTTCCCACGACCTATTACAAATGTAAACAGTTGTGATGTCACACTCATTGAAACGAGGCCCACGAGAATATTTGATTGAAAGCAGTTAGGTGTTATGAAGTTGACACATTTTGTTGCTGGCAGACACTTTTCTGGGCACTGTGTTTTGTTGTTGTAAATGGGACATTTTCTTTGCAATTAAAGTTTTATTTCAGTGTTATTCCTTCATTTATGCTTTCTTACTGCAGTATTATTCTGCAATAGTGGGCTTAAGTGGAATTCTATGTTTCAGTCATCTGGTCTTACCAGTCAAATTTACAAAAATTTAACTGAAAACTAAAATAATGAAAAATTACCAGAAGTCTAAAAACTTCCCGTGTTTTTCCTGGATTTCTCCTGGATGAAAAACTTTCTGGATTTTCCCAGATTTCTCCAGATGAAAAAATTCCTGGGTTTTTCCTGGTTGTCCCAGAGTGCATACACCCTGATCCTGCCCTTTGTGACCTGATTCTGCATGCTGTGGCACGATGTTGGATGAGGGCTGTGAACTGTCCACAGACCACCACTATGTCTTTGCTGTAACTGCGAAGGTGCTTACTGAACATTTGGTGAGGAGAAGAGTCCAACTGCTGGTAGGTATTCCACACTATGATTGATGATGTAGAACCAGTGTCCACATGGAAGTTGACTGGGTGACCACTGACTAACACCTGCAGGGACAGTTGTTGATCCTGAACATTCTGGGCAGAGAGTAGCACACGGACACAGAGGACCTCTGGGTTTACCAGGTCAGGTTGCTCTACCCGAATGTAATCCACATGCATTTCGGAGAAGGCTCAACAGACCTCTGCTTTGTGACCTATTTTGCCACATGCTGCACATTTGGCAGGGTGAAACTGACATTGGTGCCTAGGATGCATGATAAAACAGTGAATGCAAGGGGCCAGCTGCCGAGGGCAACAGGCTATTTCAATTTCTCATATGGCAGGGATTCCAGCTCAAGTCTGGGATTTAATTGCTGAGGAAGGCAGTAGATACCTGGTCAATGTAGGAAACGAGGAATGTCCGACAATAGGCGTAGCTCAAGGCATGCTCGAGGCAGACCAGAAAATTTGGACGAGGATCCTTCTTTCCTGTCACACGTGGGACACAGCAGAGGAGCCCCGCAGAGTCCTTCACCCACAGAGTCCATTCGAGACCAGAGTTGCGGTCCGTCACGGATGTCACAGTAATGTCCACCTACATATTTACCAGCCCCTGTATAATGTGCTCCATGTACCACAGGAAGAGGAACATCATCCGTGTCGTATCAAGTGGGTCAGGAACCTGGTGTTTGGCCAAAGGGAAGCGAGAAGATCTGGTCCATCTGTGGACCTGGAAGGAGTAAAAAACAGAAGGGTCCACAGACAATCTCATCACCAAGCTGCTATATCTCTTGTAGTGAGATGCCTGAGGAAGAACACATTCCAAATAAACAAGAGAATGGGTCATTACCACACAATAGGATATTAGCTAAACAAAAAACTATTTCTTACAGACTTCATGCAAAACTCATAGAAACTGATAAGGTATCTGCCTAGAAAACACCAACTTAATTAAGACGAAGGGAGGTAAAGACTACTTCAATGAAGTTTCCCACGAAGGAAGGAGAGTGCACTCAGCAGCAGCTGGCCAAAGATACTTCTCACAGGTGATATTGGACAGGTCTGAAGTCTTGATGTGGCGGCTTCAACCAGGCTCTAATTGGAGATCTAGTATTACCCACAACACATTAACTGGCCCAGAGCATTATTGGAGACATGCCAATGAATGGAGAGGCACTGTTGTAAATAGCCAGCATGTATTGGTATACGTCTGGATCTACGTCTGCCCATGTGACTCAACAGAGGCAGGCAGATCCTAAGTGAGAAGGACCTCTGGTTGTGCTGCCCCACCATCTATCATTTGCACTACGGCACTCACCAACAGCTGGTGTCCTCAGAAGCGACATCTTGGAGTTATGCATGTACACGATGCTTCACCGTCTGCAGGGTTGCGGGTCCGTCAAGCTTACTGCCAGTATATGTCAAATTCTACAATGATCCAGAACTTCTAAAGAAAATTATAAATGGTGACAAAACACAGATATACAGGTTGACTTCGAAACTGAGGCCCAATCGTCCCAATGAAAACTGCCTGAAGAGGCAAGATGAAAAAAATTCCACAAATTCCATCACGTGTGAAGGTTCTTCAGTTACGATGCGACAGTGCATCGTCAGTTCTTGTCTTATGGTCGTGCAGTCAATAAGAAATACCACCTGGAAGTTTTGAGCCATTTGTTTGAAGCAATCTGAAGAAAATGTCAAAAACTGGAGCAAAACCACTATCGGAAATTGCATCACGGTAATGCTCCTGCTAACCAGCTCAATGCTTATCCCCAACTTTCTAGCAAAAAAAACAAAATTTTTATGTTACCTCAGTAACCATTTCTGCCAGACATGACCCCCTGCAACTTCTTCCTATTACCGAGGATGAAGAGAACCGTGAAAGGATTTTGCCCCCACTGATGAGATAAAAACAGATCACTGTAGAACACCATAACAAGAAATGGTTCCAGAAGTGCTTCCAAGACCTGAAAAAGCACTGGCCCAAGTGTATTATATCTGAGGGGGTTACTTTGAAGGGGACATGGGGACAAAGCTGTAGTTGGTGAATAAATAAGGACTATAACATTAATAAAAAAGACCCATTACTTTTTGATCACATCTCATATTATTTCCTTTCACACACCTTTCGATGCAACTGAATGATGTACAAAACTTTACAACTGTAATCTGGATACCGTTCCTAAAAACAATACATTTTAAGATAAAAATAAAGTGAACAGTATTTCAGAAGTCACCACTTGTCAGCTGAGCAAGATGTCGGTTTAAATATAATGAGGTCACTGCAAGGTCTACGTCATCTGTGATCTGTGGTCTAAGAATGGTACTATCTGAATACTTCCAGTTGAATTAATTAACCAGCATTTTTTTCGAAGGCTATCGATATTCTATTGTCAGGAATCACTGTGCTGGCAGACACAACCCTTTAGTCCTAGGTCAGTTTTTCTGACCCTAATGTAACTGAACCCAACATTACAAATTATAAGAGACAAAAAACTACCTTACTCAATTGGAACTGTCATGTTCAATATTATTTATAGACAAATATTTCTGTGGGAATTGTGACACCTCAAGTAACATGTTAAACACTTCAATAAGAAGACAGTGTTTTCCAGAAGTGTTAACGATTTCAACTGTAATTTCAGTCATTAATAAAGGAGACAGTCATAAGGTAAACAATCATTGCTCTTTTTCCATTCTGCCCACTATATTATTGAGAATATGAAAAGGTAAGAGTGCTACTTGCCACAAAGACAAGGTGCCGAGTTGCAGGAATGTAGATACATGCAGATATCGGACATAGTCCTTCATCAGCACACACACACACACACACACACACACACACACACACACACACACACACACACACGTGGCCACTGTCACCTCTGAGCACGGAGGCTTTGGGGGGGGGGGGGGGATGGCTCCCCCTTGGGTAGTACTTGCTCTACTGCAGAATATATCTAGCATATTATTGCTATTACATCCTGGATTTACCACTGTAACATAACTGAAGAAGTCATATGCAGTCAAATAACAGTATTTCCCAATAAGATGGAATCATTCACTAACACCAGTTTGGGTTTCGTAAGAACAGAGACCTATTACAGATGAACTTTCCAGTTTCAATTACGAAACCCTCACATGGTTTAATCAAAAGTAATTTTCCTCTGGAGTCTGCACTGATGAGTATAAGGCTTTTGATACTATTATGCACCCACCTTTACTTTAAAAGCTAGAATTATGCAACAATACAAGAAATCGGGGGTTTCAATCTAATCTCACTAAACCAATACCAGTGGTAGAAATCACAAGCATCTACATCTCTAAAGTATACCCTGTGCAAGCTTTTTTAACTATCCATTAACTGTTGCAATCT
The DNA here is from genome assembly GCF_023864345.2 of Schistocerca serialis cubense. NCBI lineage: Eukaryota > Metazoa > Arthropoda > Insecta > Orthoptera > Acrididae > Schistocerca > Schistocerca serialis. The sequence goes on along the minus strand of NC_064641.1, from coordinate 944,771,212 downwards.
ATATCCATTGAAAACTGATAACTGTATTCAAGCCTTTGTCTATCTACACGAGTGTTTATCTCCCCCCTCCCCCCCTCCCCAATCACCAAAAATTGACAATTCCTTGACACCTCAGAATGGTTACCATCAACAGATCCCTTCTTTTGGTCATGTTGTGCCATAAATCTCCTCCCCCCCCCCCCCCCTCCCCCTCCCAAATTCAATTCAGTAGCTTCTCAATGGCCATTGTATTTACCCATTTAATATTAAACATTCTTCTGTTTTCAAAACTTATACTCTCATCAAGTCTCAGCTGTTTTATTATTCCCATTTCATTCCGGCATAAGGCTACATTCCAGACAAATGTCTCCACAAGAGACTCCCTAATCCTTTACATTTGATGTTAAATTGTTCTTCCACAGATAAGTTATTGATGCTATTGCCAGTCTGCATTTTGTATCCTCTTTAGTTTGACCATCATCAGTTGACATCTTTTCAAGACACTATGCATTCTGTTCAACTGCTCTTCTAAGTTCTTTGCCATCTCTCATAGGATTGAACTTTAATTCAATTTCTGTTTCTTTTACTGCTTACTCAACGTACAGATTTAATAACCTAAGGCCAACACAACATCTCAGTCTCACTCTCATCTCAACTACTGTTTTTCTTTCATGTCCTTCAATTCTTATAACATCTGTCTGCCTTCCGTGCAAGGTATACATAACCTTTTGTTCCTTGTTTTATCTCAGCAACCTTCAAAATTTTAAAGAGTTTATGCCACTCAACTTTATGAAAAGCACGCTCTAAATCTACAAATGCAATAATCTATGTTTGAAGATAAGCCATAGGATCAGTATTGCCACATGTGTCCTTACAGCTCTCTGGAACCCAAACTGATCTCCCCCAAGGTAGGTTAGCTTCCACCAGTTTCTCCAGCCTACTGTAACTAATTAATGGCAGTATTTTTCGATCACGATTTATTAAACTATACTTCAGTAATTTTCACACCTGCCTCCTTGGATTGGAATCATTACAACATTCTCAAAGTCTGATGGTAGTTTGCCAGCCTCTTGTAGCTAGTACACTAGGTGGAACAGATTCGTCAAAGTCAGCTTTCCAAAGGGTCTCAATAATTCTGAGGCAATATCAGCTACTCCAGATCCTTCACTGCTCTGTCAAATTCTTCTAACAATATCTACAAGTTCATTTCCATTGTACAGCCATTCTGTATATTCCTTCCACTTTCTAGCTTTCCCACCATCACTTAGTACCAGGTTGTCACCCCTGAACGCCTGCTATTCGTACAGCTGCTTCTCTTTTCTCCAAAGATTTATTTTTAATTTTCCTACAGGCTGCATCTCTTCTTCTCTCTACTCATGGATGCTGATACAGCTTTGTATTTGTCCTCAACCCATTCTTGCTTAAGCACATTGTTGCACTTCCTACCAATATCATTTTTTAGAGACCTTTAGTCGTATCCACAGCTTCATTTTCTCCGTTTTTACGTTTTCTCCATTTATACATTATATAAAAGCAATCCTGGGTGGTATGTATTCTAACACTCCACAGCCTGTTTTGAGAGGTAAGTCACAGGCTGGTCATTGGTGAGTGTGTAACTGGCAACCAATGGTGTCCTAGATGCGCTGCAAGAGGTTGAATCCAGATTCAGCAAATCTGGTGGTGTGACATGAAAGTGTGTTCACTATCGTGCTCCTCAAACCATAAGAATACAATTCAGGTCTCATGAGACATGCAGTTATCCTGCCAGTAGACGCCACCACGAGCAAGAAGACATCAAGCACAAAGGAGTCCCAAATGTAATCGTAATTGATGATGTCATGCAGCTGACACGGGAGAATTTAGGGGCCATTGTCCGCGAAGCCCACATTCAACAATGTCCGCCGCCAAATGTTCTCTGAAATACTTGTGCCTGCCCCACCCCTGTACTCTGTCATCAGATCTGCCACATATCATGGCCTATCTTACTTTACAGAGGACATTCTGTGACGAAGTGCGGTTATATGGCACCTTGCCATCTACAGGTAGTTTCACCATCATTTGATAACTTTCCATGTAGCAAAAGGACAGCTTCACCATTTCTCGCACTCTTTCTCACATGAAGGACGATAGGAATTGATCTTAATCGAAATCACGTATTTACCCACTTGTGGCCTCTATTGCCACTAAAAGTATTCCCACTATTTTCCTTACTGTGTCACATACCTGCATCACCACCAGGCAGCATTCAATCTCACTGTGGTCAGTAGTCATAATATTTTGGCTCATCAAGAGTATTTCAGACCAAAAGTTTCATCACCACCATCACTGTGCAGTTTCTAAGGAACACTTCCTGTTGCCCAGAACAAGAAATGGGCTGCAAGACTATACAAATGAAATGTTTCCTAATCTTCAAAGTACACACTATATCAAACAATGGAAAATCCAGGATGGAATGTAACAATTATGAGAAGTAAAGTTGCTACTCACCATATAGCGGAGATACTGAGTCACAGAGAGACACAACAAAAAGACTCACAATTAAAGCTTTTGGCCATTAAGGCTTTCGTCAACAATAGACACACACACACACACACACACACACACACACACACACACACACACACACACACGCGCGCGCGTGCACGCGACTGCAGTCTCAGGCAACTGATACCACACTGCGAGCAGCAGCACCAGCGCATGATGGGAGTAGTGATTCAGTGGTGGTAAGGAGGAGTCTGGGATGGGGGTGACCCCATTGCAGTAATCCAGCAGGATCTCCAGTCACTACTCAAATCCTTAGGCCCATCCCACACCCTCTCCCCAGAGTCGATGTCTCTACTCACTCCTACCACTCCCCACACTCCTACCTTCTACATACTTCTTAAAGTTCATAAACCTCATCACCCAGGACGCCCCATTGTGGCCGGTTACTACGTCCCCACTGAGAGTATCTCTGTTTTCGTAGACCAACACCTCCAACCTATTACCCGGAACCTACCCTCCTATACAAAAGATACCAACCATTTCCTCTACCGACTCTCCACAGTTCCTGTCCCCTTACCACACTGTGCCCTGCTCGTCACTATTGAGGCCATCACCCTGTACACTAACACTCGTAATGCCCCTGGCCTTACCGCTATTCGACACTACCTTTCCCAATGCCCAATGGATGCCAAACCAACATCCTCCTTCCTAGTCGCCATGACCAACCATATCCTCATCCACAATTAGTTCTCCTTTGACGGTATTACCTACAAACAAATCCGGGGCACGGGAATGGGCACCCGCATGGCACCATCCTGTGCCAACCTATTCATGGGCCATCTAGAGGAATTATTCCTAAAAACCCAGTGTCCTAAACCCCTCACCTGGTTCAGATTCAATGATAACATCTTTGCTATCTGGATCGAAGGTGACACCCTATCCACATTCCTCCAGAACCTCAAATATTTCTTCCCCATTTGCTTCATCTTGTCCTACTCAACCCAACAAGCCACCTTCCTAGATGCTGACCTCCACCTCAAAGATGGCTACATCAGTACCTCCATCCTTATCAAACCTACTAACCACCAGGAATACCTACATTTCGACATCTGCCACACATTCCATTCCAAGAATGGCCCGTGGTCATCGCATCTGCAGTGACGAGCAGTCCCTCTCGAAATATACTGAGAGTCTCACTGAAGCCTTCACTGACCGTAATTATCCTCCCAACCTTGTACGAGGGTATTTCGGAAAGTAAAGATACACCTTATGCCAAAGGAACAGAAGAGTTTTGGCGAGCAAGTTGGCAACACTGGCGTTAACCCTGAACCATTAGCTTTCTCCTCGCGGTCATTCGGCAATTGAACGTTGCTTCTGGTTGGAGTAGGTCGTGTTTAAAATAGCTGTCCTGATTCAGAATCCCGCCAAATCCGAAGTGTGCTCCGTCATACGTTTTCTTCATGCAAAAGGTCAGCGACCAGCGGATATTCACAAAGAAACTGTTTCTGTTTATAGGAACATTATGAATCGACAGAATGTAACGAATTGGTGTCGTCATTTCACTGAAGGTAGGACTGATGTTCATGACGAACAAAGAACAGGTCGGCCATCTGTAATCTCCGATGCCCTTCTTCGGAGAACGGAGGAAGCAATTCGTGCAAATAGACATCTCACATTGAAAGAATTGCTTCAGATCATACCGGACGTGTCAATGACAACTCTTTATGATGATGTGACTGTCAAGTTAGGGTACAGGAAATTGTGTGTGCGCTGGGTTCCAAAACTGTTACCGGAAGAACACAAAAAGAAAAGGATGGGCTTTGCACTCAACTTCCTCATATGCTATGCTGAACCAGGTTATGAGTTCCTTGATCACATTGTGACAGGTGACAAGACGTGTATTTATCACCATACACCTGAATCCAAGCAATAATCAATGCAATGGCGCCATTCGAATTCACCAAAAGCCAAGAAATGCAAAATGTCAATTTCAGCAAAGAAAATCATGGCTTCTGTTTTTTGGGACAGACAAGGCATTCATCTGTTGGAATTAATGCCTCCTGGAACGACAATTAATGCTGCTGCATATTGCCAGACTTTGAAACGTCTTCGAAGGGCATTCAAAACAAACGCAGAGGAATGCTGACAAGTGGAGTCCGCTTGCTTCATGACAACGCTCGGCCTCACACAGTGCTCGTAACCAAAGCACTACTGAAACAATTCAAATGGGACTTATTGGACCATCCGCCATACCGCCCGGACCTAGCACCCACCAACTTCCATGTCTTCCATTACCTGAAGTCACATATTGGTGGAAAATCATACCACGACAATGAAGAGCTCAAAGATAAAGTTGAAATGTGGTTCCGACAACAGGCGGCAACCTTCTATGGCTGTGGGATACAAAAGCTCGTGCACCGACTTAACAAATGTTTGGATAACGGAGCTGATTATGTCAAAAAATAAAAAATAATCCAGTTAATAAGATGTAACTGAAGATTTCTAAATAAATGTTCTATTTAAGGACTGCGAGCCATTGTATCGCACTTTTCACAATGCCCTCGTACAAAAAAAGATCGCCCATGCCTTATCTTTCCACCCTCCACCACCTCCCAAAGTCTGTGCTCTGGCCACAGAGGAGCATTCCCCTTGTAACTCGGTACCACCCAGTACTGGAGCAACTGAATTACATTTTCTGCCAGAGTTTCGATTATTTCTTGTCATGCCCCGAAATGAGAAACATCCTGCCCACTATCCTTCCGACCCCTCCCACAGTGGTATTCCACTGTCCACCGAACCTACAAAATATACTCGTTCATCCTTACACAACCCTCACTCCCAATCCCGTATCTTGTGGCTCATACCCCTGTAATAGATCTAGACGCAAGACCTGTTCATCCTCCAACCACCATCTACTCCAGTACGATCACTAACATCACCTATTCCATCAAAGGCAGGGCTACCTGTGAAACCAGTCATCTGGTCAACAAACTAAGTTGCAACCACTGTGCTGCATTCTATGTAGGCATGACAACCAACAAGCTGTCTGTCCGCATGAATGGCTATCAACAAACTGTGGCCAAGAAACAAGTGGACCACACTGTTGCTGAATATGCTGCCAATCACTACATCCTTCATTTCAATGACTGCTTCACAACCTGTGCCATATGGATCTGAATTGCGCATGTGGGGACTTTCCCTGCAATGCATCCTACGCTCCCTTAACCCTCCTGGTCTTATCCTTTGTTAGTCACTGTTATCACCCACCCAGCCCCTTCCCCGTTCCCATTCCAGCACTACACAGCTGTGACTCCACCACCACACTCAGTCTTTTTATTTCTCTTCTTTTCCCCTACTTCTCCCCCCCCCCCCCCCCCAAGTTCTCTCCTGCCCTCCATCTGACCCGCAGCACTTCACTCTCTGCCACCCCCAACGTACTATCCCTCCCCCTCCCCACCCCAGCTTCTTCCTTACCCTCACCCAGTCATCCGCCCCTGGTGCTGCTGCTCACGGTGTGGTTTCAGTCGCCCGAGACTGGCCAAAAGCTTTAATTGTGAGTGTGTTTTTGTTGTGCCTATCTGCGTATCAGCATCTCCTCTATATGGTAAGTACACACTATACAAACACATATAATATGGAAGCACATAAAATATCCTGCAGTACTGCCATATCAGATGTTGCAAAGGGTGAACAATATAGCAAAAGATGTGTAGTTTCTCAGCAACACACACTGTCATGTGGAACAGAAGATAGAGCAAATTTTGGGTGCCTTCACTAAGAAATGCTCACATTAAAACTATATATCAAACACTTTTGTCCAATGTTAACAAAATTTTAAAACATTATAGGTGAATGTATTGGTAGTGCAAATCTCAAGTCACAGAGTTTTCCTATCACAAATACAAGATTTTCTTATAATTTGTCTAAAACACTTCCTCAATGCAGGATAGTGGATTAGGTTTGAAGCTCTCTTTCGTGGTTACTAGAAACTACAGCCACTGTGATCATACAGTGTGATATTGAGTTTATAGGGAGCATTACTGAATAGTGGTTCTATGCAAGCTGGAACATGGCACTATATTCCAGTGGCCACAGCTTGCAACCTCCTCTGGGCTGTGTCAACTGCCCACAGACCAGGCTACAATATGCTCACATCCTGATAACCGGTTGAGCGGGCAGGACGCTCCGACCTAGCCACTGCAAAGGATTAATGTTGATACAGACAAATATTCTCTTAAGCCATTTTTTGCTTCTGGTTTTCTGGTTGAAAATGGGTGCCTATACATTTACATAAGAATTCAGTATTTTTTATTAGATCGTATCTGCAAACTTCACATGAAAAAAACAGATGTAATAAAATGGGTAAAAGCTTACCATACTCCCAAAACTGCAAATTATTTTTCTTGGCTCCTCTTCTGAGGGACTGCACAGCTACCAGTAAAGTTGCACCTTCAGATATTAATGAACCACCAAGTATAAAGAAGGCCTGGAAATGTAAAAATAAGTCATGAACTACAGTAAGAGAACAACAGACACACACACACACACACACACACACACACACACACACACAATTGACTACTAGGTGCAGCATCGGAAAACTACACCGGTGGGGGCAGGAATGGGTCAGGATAGAAACAGAAAAGGGTAAATAACTATGGAGGTGCAAAGGTTGAGGCCATCAGGATTAGGGGAATGAAGGATATGCTGCTAGGAGACTTCCCACCTGTGCAGTTCAGAAAAGAAGTACATCATGTTGCACTGCATGCTCAGCAAAACTTAGTCCAATCACAGCTCAGCAGTGGCCCTTCATGAGGACATACGGCTAGTTAGTAGTCATGCCCAAGTAAACTTGTAGCTTACTACACATTAGTTGCAGCTAAGTCAGTAAACCACATGGCAGCTCCGCATTTGCTGGGGCAGGGAACACCTGTGACCAGACTGGATTGCACCTACATATATAAACTACAAGCTACCATATGATGCTTGGCAGAGGGTCCCTCATATAGCTGCTAGTAATTTCCTCCCCTGTGCCACTCACAAATGGAACACCGGAAAAAGAACTGTCACTATGCCTCCATACAAGCTCTAATTTCTATTATCTTGTCTTCATCCTTACACAGGCCACAGCAGGATCATCTGCAGTCGCTCCAAATGCCGGATCTCTAAATTTTCTCAAAATCATTTCATGAAAAGAAAATTTTCTTCCATCCAGGCATTCCAATTTGAGTGCATAAAACATCTCCACAATACTCACAACTCGATCAAAGCTACCAGTAACAAATCTAGCAGCACACCTCTAAATTGCTCGAGGTCTTCTTTAATTTGACTTGATGGGAATCCCAAATACATTGTCTTCTTCATTGTCCTAAAATTCTCCCAATAAACTGAAGTCTACCATAAATGCCTTGCCCATTACTGTCCTTGTGTGCCTGTACCATTTCACATCAGTTTACATTTTTATGCCTCGACATTTAATTTATGTGACTGTGCAAGCAGCACACCACAGAACTATATTTGAACATTACAGGATTGTTCTTCCAACTCATCTGCTTTCACTTCAGTTTTCTACATGTGGAGCAATCAGTCATTCAACGCACCCAACAGAAATTCTGTCAAGTCATCCTGTATCCTTCTACAGTCACATAATGGTGATGTTTTGCTGTACATGAAAATATCATCAGCAAACAACCACAGATTGCTGCTCACCCTGTCAGACCATTTATGTATGTAGAGAACAAAATCGATCCTATTACATTTCCCTGGGGCACTCTGAAGTAGGTTGTGGGAGGAGGTACGGCACAAGTCTCGCATCTAGGTCTACTGCAGCGATGCAAGCCACGATGCAAGGGATCAAGAGAGGGTTGTATGAGGATACTGTACAGGTCAGGCAGGCAGTGGAATAGCACTGTGGGAGGTGTGTGGTGGATGATATTTTTCATTCAGGGTGTATACATGGACGAGGAAAAAAATTCCCGGATTTATCGGTTAAAAATACACTTTCTCCCGGATAAAAATACACTTTTTCCATGTTAAGTATCAGTATACGTTTCCTAGGAACTATAGAACTTATCAATCCTTTCAATGGTTGTGGTTTTATACACCAGCGTAGAATTTTCCGGCACTTTACAAAAGCAAACTCAGGGGAAAAAAAACGTTTTGGAAAGATGTCTGATGTGCAGAAACATGTACACTGTGTATTTTCGTATTACGAAAGTATAAATTCGAATTCCACCAAAAACCGCATGTTTCTTTCTGAAGGATTGAAATCGAGATTGCGATCCGCTTTTGTAAGCCAGTCGTAGCTCATGTCAAGCGATCTCGCCAGCCGATGACAGCAGATATTCAGAGCATAGGACACGTGATGTACTAGCTTTCACGTCTAATACTGGTCTCCTAAGATTAATAAGCTGCAAGAGAAGCTAAGCTTTCACACATAATGTTGATCTTTTTTGCGCGTGTTACACTTTAAGATACATTACACAAATGTGCCAGTAAAATTTTTAACAACGACATAAATGTCTGATCTTCTGGGCTCGAAAACATTCTAAATGGTCATCCTCAAAGATATGATTTTTGAATGAGAGTCAAACGCACTGTTCCAAAATTCATTGGACATTCGCGCACAGAGTTCATCTTGTGTAAAAGGAAATTTACTTTACTTGAAAGTAACACTTTCCAAACAACCATTCGGAATATTTTCCCACGACCTGTTAGAAATAGATTCGTTTCAGCAGTAGCGCCAGATGACAGCCGTTGCCGCGCTTGGGGTGCTACAACGATGCAGGAGCCCGTACGTTCGTACGTTGTAAAACATTAAAAGATCTTACATTATGTCATGAAATAAACAAGACATTAGAGGATACTCAAGAGCATGGGAATTTTGTGAACCATACTAAAATGTATAATTTGGCTTAAAGTGCACATTCGTATGTCCAGATTCAGATGTAAATTTTCTTGGAGTACCAGTACCGCATTATCTCATGTTTGGTTCTTTATTAACGCTTGACCGTCAGAAAGGTGGAAACAAAATAAAATCTGAAATTAATAACATATTTTAGCCTTCCGTAAATATGTGAATGTAATTCACTTGACAGCTCCCGGCCACAAAAATCAATTTTGTTTTCATTTGACGTGAGAGCAATAAACGAATAGGAAACAGCAAAATCATTTAACGTAAACACGTGTCACATGGAGACTACTACCTCCCCATTACAACTCAGACTGCCTGTGCATCAGGTCCGGATCTACGACATTTCCGAACCGGGGCAATATTAGATAGTAGCGCTACCCATCCCAAGAGCGTTTGAGGTAGGACGCCAAAAATTTTAAAAAAATCAACTTTTCAAAAATATCTTCATTTTGTAGCATACATCTTTCTGAAGAGTCTGATACATAAAACATAGATGTTCTAGGGAATGTAAGACATGTTATTTGGTCTGTGTGCCGAAGTGCAGTGCCACGGCTCTTCACACAGACAGCATTCTTCCATCGCACCTCTCTTGTATTTCGCTCTGTGGAATTCAAACATGTAATATTTTGTAATGGGTGGCAGCAAAACATATTCAGGCCAGTGGAAACTAAAATGTCCTGTGGTGCCCCTCCTGCTCCCAGTCGGGCGGTTTGATACCCTGCCCCTCTTTAAGAAAATCTCGCAATTAACACTGGATGGGATTATTTGTAACAGGCAGAACAAGAACTCTTCAGAAAAATTGCAGTCCTTACTGCCTATTAGCTAATAACTTGCTATTTTGTGTGAAATAAAATTAAATATAGGATACATAAAACGAGTAAAGACAAGAGACAAGCAAGACAGTACACATTTCTTCAATCCTGAAGTCCTAGCTTTTTTTCTCTCTGATCTTGCCACTGCTTTATATGGTGTACTTTCCTTTCTGGAAAAGAATCTATGACCTCATCAAAGTTCGTTGACGCTTTGCTACAAGAAAAATTAAATGCCATTGTCTAATACTAGAAAAGCTGTTAATACAAATAGTACCCAAGACTGGTGTGTTTTCTCAATCTGATTACGTGTATTTTGTCACTGTGTGCTAGATAAAACGAAATAGCCCTGCCTAATATTGCAGGAGTTGTTACACAAACCAAAAATGAGACTGTTTTGGCACAAATGGTCATTTTTATAACACGACAGAACATAATTCACGAAGTACCAATATCTAATGCCTATTAGTCCTACTACAAGCAAAAAGTTTTATGTTAGGAAATAGTTTCACATTTCATTCATATTCTCTAGCTTCTGAAGCCTGAGATCGAAAAGTACTATTACGAAATTTTTATATAAATTTGGAATCGTCATATTCTTCCGTAATTTGTGTGAGTCCCCGTTCCTTCTCCTTCCTCATTCTAACAAACTATCTTATCACTAATTCTGTAACTACTCCTGCCAGTGTCAAAATTTATTCTCTGGTTAACTTCACCAACCCTGCCACAGGCACCGGTTTAGTTATCCTGCATTTATTCTCCGGCCAGGCGTTATTACGTTTCCGTACAACGCGTTTTCCGCGCTACTTCCAGAATAGAATTTTATCGGCTGCTAGCCGGGGACTGTATAACTGGCCCTTAGTAGTGTAGCGGTCTGGCTAAAAATTTTCTGTCAAAATTTCATTTTCTTGGATACACGGAGAAGACAATACGTAATCTTTGTTGCCTGTTATTCCCGTCTAGTCGTTATTTCCACTCTAGTAGTCTGAATCTATAGAATTCGCTAGTAATTATAACAACACTGATCATTTGCAAACCCAATCAACCACATAAAAAGGGATTTTCATTCACTCTTTCGGTTTTATTCGCTCAACTCTTATGTCCCGTCCCCTTTTGTCTGCAGGAAAGTTTATTTCTAGATACGACGGTGATTCCCCTGGCAGAGACATCACGTACACTATGCACGCATTGAAAAATCAACTTACGATTCATTCAGAAATCAACTTAGAATTTGATCAAAAATGTTCAAAAACCAACAGGGATGCGTTCAAAATCATACGAGTGATCGATAGACAAACGTGCACTGCACGCTAGGCACTATGCAAAACAAAGTCTTTTCCCTCAGTAATATGAATTTGTCTGATGGACTTTGTCAAAGAGCTTAGACTACTTTTAAATCCGCCCATCTGCCACTTCACTCGACGACCCCTCCGTGTGCTGAGCAAAAATCTGTCCTAAAAATTTGTATTGTTATTCTATCCCATATTTCCCACAGTTTCACTTACCAATGAAATTAAGCACCTCACCTTTGCAATTCAATATTGTCAACTGAATCAGTACAATTTGGTGTACAAAATTGTACATGGCAAAGGAATCCATGTAAACATTTAAACTGTTGGTGAACTGCAGAGTTGTAGACTGCTAGAACTCAAAGCATTATAAACTGAAGGAAATCTTCAACATAAAGAAACTGGTCTGCTTATCAAACAAGACACTTGCCTTTAAAGGAGAAAATTGCCTCCGAGAGAAACACAGTATAGTTCACCTTGCACTAATACTAGCCCCAAAAATGTTCTGAAGGGAAAAAAAAACTGTTTATTTATGTCAAAAATGTGTAGATGACACCAGAACTATTTGAGAATCAATTGCATAGCCTCAGTGCAAGAATGGGAATGTATAACACAAAATTGCCTAGTACATTCAAAAAATTTAAATTTACACAACTTGCAGTTAAGAGTACCTTCCACCAAACTGCACAAGCAAATTGTGGCCCTTAGATTTGGACATTATTCACACCTTCAAATCTTATTACAGGAAATCCACTGTACAGGAAGATTAAGTTTGACGGAACCTGGAAAGGATTCAGCCTCGTTTGAAGTGTCTATTTTAGATGCTTCGTGCTATAGTGCTGAGGCACGGACAGAGGTTAAGTAAGTCAACCATCTCTGCTTTCAAACTGCTTTCAAAAAACAGCATTCATTCAAGAACACAATTTAAATAGATTTGATATACCAAATGTGAGTAACACTGGTGACACTGGAACTACTCGCTTAATTGCAAGAAAAGCTGCAGCAAAAACATTCACTGAAAGATTTCCAACACATTGACAACAATCTTGTCACTTCAGAAAGTGTATCTCTGTTGAACATATGAACGGTTTTCATATGCACGAAGTAGTATAGTATAGAGTAGCCAGAGGTCAAGGCTGGGTTTGAATGTGAGAATTTGGTTGAAAGTAAGCTAGGACAATGAATGTGAATTTGTGACAGACTACCCATTGGTATAGCCTAGCCACTATATTCACAAGCCATGATAATGCACTTTTTGTTATAAGATCTGAAATGGGCAGATAAGCTCAAGGCATTTTCAGCTGCTGACTTCTTTTTCCCAACACTTAAGAATGAATACTTACATTAAAAATGATATGTTTTGTAAATATCATTAACGCATTGTAACATTTAAACAGCATGTTGCCATACTACTCGAGTATAAATCTGAAAAACTGCCAAACACGGCTCCTTAGCTTTGCAAGTACTTAAATCAACATGGCAGCTGCCTAGTTTGCTAAGAGGTGACTTCAAAATGTGAATTACACATTATTATGGCAGACAATGTGACTTTTATTGAATGCTACGCTTCAAAGTGACGCAGATGCAAGACACAGTTTTTCAACATAGTCTCTCTAAACAACATCAGAATGTTCTACCAATCATTCCATTCCTTTGCAAAAGAAATCTGCTCACCAGACACGGTGGCATTCGAGAAATGCTACGTGAACAAAGTCATCACAGAAAAATCCATTTCGCCACAGATTTTCCTTCAGCTTGCAAAAAGGTGGAAACTGCACAGTGCAAGATCTGTAATTCCCAACTGGTCTCAGTCAATCTGTTGGCACCATTTCATTATGCAACACTACACTTGGTCCACATACTGCCAGAAGTTCACAGTGAATATGACAGCAGTTAAAACATTTCGCCCACAAGAATCGTACTGTTCGACCTACTTCAATTCTCTCTCTCTCTCTCTCTCTCTCTCTCTCTCTCTCTCTCTCTCTCTCTCTCTCTGCCCTTTTTTCTTTTTTTCCTAGGGTGCAAAAACAACTAGGGTCATACACGCCCATGTCAGAACCACAGAGCATGAAGACGAAGAGAGTGCTAAAAGCACGGACTTGGAGAAAGGGTCATAAAATACTCCATACAAACAACAGAGGTCCTGAACTAAGGATTAAATATCCTTTGCAATGACAGATAAAATGTAAAACACGGTCGACAGCCTATGTTTGGTTTGCTAAAATGGCTGATAACTTAGATGGTAAACCTAAGTGAGAACGTTAAGTGGTTAAAAAAACGGCATTCCATCTGAAAATGGCGAACCTTCAATGATTGATGGCAATGAGCACAAAGTGGTGGGGGATCACCGCTTCACAAATGATGATGGCTAAAATGACAGTGCCCAATACGCAACCTAGCTAAAATGATCTTGCGGCGAGAGGCCAGAGAGGAAGTCGGCCAAGCCACTGGGAGAGGTTTAATTCTCCGGAGCTTGTTCCAATGAAGGAAAGACCAGTGGTGATGTCACAGTGACACTACTACTGACAGACGGCAACACACACATCATATGAGTGAATGGGAGAACTAGCGGGCCAAGGTTCAAGGACTGCAGCCTTGGCAGCAGCATCAGCAGCCTGGTTGCCCATCAGACTGGCATCACCAGGGACCCACATAAACATGACAGTGGCTCCATCAACAGTGAGGAAGCGAAAGCTTTCCTGGGCCTGTTGCACTAAGGAATGGACAGCACACAGCAAACAGTGATAAGAGTTGGAGTATATAATGAAATTGAAAAGTCTGTGTCGCTGGATGTACTGTGTGGCCTGATGCAGGGCGAAGAGCTCCGCTGTAAATACTGAGCAGAGTTCCGGAAGCTGACTCCAAAAAGCGCCGAGGTCAATGATGAAGGCACAGCAGTCAGTCCGAAGTTGTACACAAAGGCACTATCGCAAAGTTCTGTACGAAGGCTGAAGAACTGTTGGCGATAGGGCAGGTCTGGAATAGTGTCCTCAGGAGGTGAGTGAAGTCCAAGGGGTTAACATGGGCTGGGGCACGAAGCCAAGGCTGTGAAGAGTTCACACCCATTGGGAAAGTGGCAGGTAGTGTGAAGTTCTGCCTCTGGAGTAATAGCCGAATGCAAACTCCAGGAGATAACAGAAAAGAGGAATGCACCCCATACTGGTGATCAAAGAAGTCATCAAAGAAGGAGGCATAGGATGGGTGGCCAGGCGTGGCACGTGAACAGCAGGCATAGCTCCTGAGGATAAAATCACAAAGGTATGACAGTGGTAGTTTAGTAGCTTCTGCATACAGACTCTCAACCAAGCTAATGTAAAAGGCACTAGTAGCCAAACGGAGCCCACAATGGTGGATTTTACTGAGGCGGCGTAAGATGGACGGACGTGCAGATGCATAAATGAAAGACCCATGGTCTAGTTTCGAATAGACAAGGGACCGGTACAAATGCAGGAGGGTGGTGTGATCCATTCCCCAGTAAGTATAGCTGAGGACACACAGGACACTGAGGGCCGGGTACAATGTGCAGCCAGGCAAGACATGTGGGAGGACCAAGAAAGTTTCGTATCGAGCACGAGCCCCAGGAATTTCACAGTTTCAGCTAATGGAAGAGCCCAGATTTAAAGACAGTGGAAGAAAGCAATTGTACCGCCAGAAATTCAAACAAACAGTTTTTTCACCAGAAAAGTGAAAGCCATTGTTGATGCTCCACGAGTAAGGACGATCGAGACAACACTGAAGAAGCTGCTCATGAAGACAAGTCCGTGCAGAGCTGCAATAGATGGCAAAATCATCCATTAAAAGGGAGCTGGGGATGCCCGGTGGGAGACAGGTCATAACAGTGTTAACAGTGATAGCAAAGAGGACAACGCTCAGGATGGAACCCTAAGGCACACACTTTTCATGGATAACAGTGTCCAATGAGGCAGAACCCCCACACACCTTGAAAACTCAGTCTTTTAAAAATTCCTGAAAAAAAGGGAGCATGCAAACTCTGAAGCCCCATGTGTAGAGACTATGGAGGATATCAGTCCCACAGCATGTGTCATAGGCTTTCTCCAAATCTAAAAACACAATCACACTCTGGTATTTCCGTAGAAAACCATTCATGACATGGGTGGGCAAAGTGACAAGATGGTGAACTGCAGAATGACATGCTCGCAATCTGCAGTATGCAGTGGTTAGTAAATTGCAAGACTCGAGCCACCATACCATTCGGTCATGGGTCATACATTCCATCTCTCTGCACACACATCTGGTGAGACAAATTGGGTGGTAGCTGCAAAAAAAAAAATTGTACTTAGCGGGCTTAGGTATGAATATGACAGTGACTTAACGCCAGCATCTGGGAAACGTGTCCTCTACCCAGATGCAATTGTATGTATGAAGGAGAAAGTGCTTGCCTGCAAGAGAGAGGTTCTACATCTGAAAGTGAACATCACTGGCCCCAGATGGAGGATTGGGATGAAGTGAGAGCACAATCCAGCTTCTTCATAGCAACGGCGGCATTGTAGCTCTTGCGATTCTGAGAAGAGAAGGGTATCACCCAAGCCTCCTCAACTTGTTTCCGATAGAGGAAGGCAGGGAGATAGAGGGTGGAGCTCACAATCTCCACAAAATAGCGGCACAAGGTGTTGGAGATAGCAATAGTGTCCACTATGACATCCTCTGCTACGGTCAAACCAGAAATTGGGGAATGGACCTTGGCCCCAGAGAACCGTAAGAGGATAGTCCTCATGACAGAAGAGGGAATGAAACTGTTAAAAGAACTCATCTCTGCCCAAACTCTTTGCCTTTACAAATGTCTGCTTGTGTCTGTATATGTGCGGATGGATGTGTGTGTGTGTGTGTGTGTGTGTGTGTGTGTGTGTGTGTGTGTGTGTGCGCGCGCTGCGCGCGAGCGTGCGCACGAGTGTATACCTGTCCTTTTTTCCCCCTAAGGTAAGTCTTTCCGCTCCCGGGATTGGAATGACTCCTTACCCTCTCCCTTAAAACCCACATCCAAAGCTTGAATTTTGTGTGTGTGTTTGTGTTTGTGTGTCTATCAACATGCCAACACTTTCGCTTGGTAAGTTACATCATCTTTGTTTTATATATGATAAAAGAACTAGTAAATGAAATCCAGAAAGTGACGATATTGCACACACGACATTGTAACCTCATCTGCTTTAGCATGGGAGCACCCATGGTCCTTTCAGACTCCACACACAACAATTCCCATTTGGCCATCACAGAATGATGGTTAAAAATGCAGACAGCACATCTCTGAGTGCGAACTGCATTGCAGCACGCCTCAGTCCACCAAAGGACTGGGACACGGTGACATGAAGATGAAGTGCAAGGAATAGAAGTCTGCAGTGGTATGGACAACGTTGGTAAGTTAGTCTATAAGGTCATCACAAGTCGGGAAATGTTGTTCATCGAAGACTGCCAGTGAGGAGTAAAGCCTCCAGTCATTTATGTGTGCACATAGGTGGGGTAGCAGTCAGTAAATGTATAGTGCAAGGGATATGGTCACTTGAGTACGTGCCGGAGAGAACGGACCACTCAAAACAACAGGCAAGCTGGGCAGTGCAGAAGGAGAGGTCCAACTGGGAATAGTTGTGCGTGGAGTCTGAAAGGAACATGAGTGCTCCCATGCTAAAGCAGATGAGGTTACATTGATTGAAAATATTAGCCAAGAGGGCTCCTCTCAGACAGGTTTTGGGAGAACACCGAAGGGGATTGTGCACATTAAAGTCACCAAGCAGCAGAAAGGAGTAAGAGTTGCCCAAAATGCTGGAGGAATCTGCACTGGTCACACTGAATGACAGAGGAATGTAAATGGTACAAAGGGAAAAGGTGAAGTGAGGAAGGAAAATGTGGACTGCAACAGCCTAAAGCTGCATAGTCAGAGAGATGTTCTGACTATGAATGTTACCACAGATGAGAAGCACGACTCCTCCATGAGATGGAATGCCGTCCTCAGGGGGAAGGTCAAAGCGGACCGGAAAGAAATCCGAGAAGTCAAAGAAGTCGTGAGGATACAATTTGGTTTCCTAGAAGTGGACAATAAGTGGATGCTGTGATTCCTAGAGCAGCTGTAATTTCTCTTTATTTGGATCTAAGGCCAAGAACGTTCCATTGGATAATCATAATGAGGAAAGATGAGGAGGGAAAGAATAAAGGGGCATCACCAAGGAGGCTGTCGAGTGCCAGTCTTCAAAGGCTCACTACTTCTGAGGCCAGAAGATGGATGATCCTGCTCCACGAGATCTACAGAGGTGATGGCAGAGATTCTGAAGGCATGTGTATAGGGTGTCCCCACCCTCAGTCCAGATCACAAAGAGGTCATCAATGAATGTGAACTGGGTGAGGGGTTTGGGATTCTAGGTGATTAGAAAGGTTTCCTCTGGATAGACCATGAATAGGCTGGCATAGGATGGTGCCAAACAGTTGCCCATTGCTGTAACATGGATCTGTCTGTAGATTATGCCTTCAAAGGAAAAGCGACAGTGGGTGAAGATATAGATGGCTGTGATGACTAGGAGAGATTGCAGGTCTGGAGTCAGCTGGGTGTTGGGAAAGGTAGTGTAAAATAGCAGCAAGGTCATGGACACTGGGGTGTTAGTGCAAAGAGATGCGACACTGACAGTGATGAGCAAGGCACCGGGTGATAAGGGAACAGGAACTGCGGAGTATCAGTAGAGGACACAGTTGGTGTATATAGGAAGGTAGGTTACGGATAATAGGTTGAAAGTGTTGATCCACAAGAGCAGAGTTTCTGTCTGTGGGGCACAGTAACCAGCCACAATGGCATATTTAGGGTGGACTTTTATGGACTTTGGAATTATGTAGTAAATAGAAGTGCACGAAGCAGAGGGGGTAGGAAATAGAGATTGGTTGGCTAGTTTGTGGGATTGAAGAGAACAGACTACTAGGGCCATTGGTCCCTTTTTCCACATACTTTAAGCACCAACAAAGAATAAAAACAAACAATGGAAATGACAAGAGAGAACACAGAGCAAGGAAGACACAGGCAGATACCATAAAACAGGAATTAAAATCACACAGAGTGTGACAGTGGTTGGCCGACCATAGAAACAAAAAAGGAAAAGCCAACAACCAAGAAACACACTAAAAACCCCAGTCTAAAATCGTAGCCCAAAGGCCAGACTCAACACAAAAAAAGGACAAACACTTAGATCAAGCGATAAAAACCCCACGCATGAATAAAACTCAAAACTAAAACTGCCATTGTAACATCATCTGATAAAAGTGCAGGAAACGTATCAGGCAGCGCAAACATCTGCCTGAGCGATGTTAAAGGTGGGCAGTCAGACAGTATGTGGACCACTGTCAAAGCTGACCAGCAGCGACATAAATGTAGGTCCTCACGGCGCAATTAATAACTGCGCGTCATGCAGGTGTGGCCAATGCGCAGCCGGCAGAGGGCAACAGAGTCCCCGTGGGAAGCTCGCAAGGAGGAGCGCCACACACCATAGTCTCCTTGACGGCCCGAAGTTTGTTGCGTGAAGGCAGGGTGCATCATTTTTCACCTCAGGTGCCAAGTGCCTTCTGTCACAAAACTGACCTGGGTCACCCTCCAAAAGGCCAATCTCCAAGGCTGGTGCACCGACAGCCTGTTTGGCCAGCGTGTCAACACGTTCATTTCCGGGTATGCTGACAAGACCCAAAGTCCACACAAAGACCACAGAGTGGCCGCAACGGGTAAGAGTATGGATGGACTCCTGGATAGCCACCACCAGACTAAAGCTCGTAAACTGCTCAGGGAGTCACTACAGATAACGAAGGACTCGCCTGAGCAGGAGCGGATATGCTCTGGGGCGTGAGAGATGGCAACCATCTCGGCGGTGAAAACACTGCAGCCAGCTGGCAACGAGCGTTGTTCATAATGGTCCCCCAGACTAAGAGCATAACAGACACGACCAGCAACCATCGCATCGTCAGTATAGACAACATCAGAGGCTTGAAACACGGCAAGGATTGAAAGAAAGTGGCAGCGGACAGACTTAGGAGGGACTGAGTCTTTTGGGCCCTGTGCCAGATCGAGCCAAAGGCATGGGCGGGGCACACACCGTGGGGGCAGACATAGGGGGGCCTCGGAAAAGAGGTGGAAGAGGGAAAACCTCAAGCCCAGAAACAAGAGCTCTGATGCAAACCACAATCGTACACCCTGACGGAGGCTGCCTTTCTAGAAGATGGACGACTGAGGTTGGGAATAGCAGACGGTAATTGGCATGCCCGGGCGAGCTACAAACGTGGGCAGCATAAGCAGCCAGTAATTATTGGCGCCGGATCCGCAATGCATGGACACTAGCCTCCACAAGTATGCTGTTGACAGGGCTTGTGTGGAAGGCTCCAGTGGCGAATCGGATTCAGCTGTGAAGGATGGTGTCAAGCAACCGCAATGCAAAAGGGATGCCGAATCGTCAGCCAGACTCCCACAATCGATTCAGGCCTGAATTAATGCCTCTTACAGCCATAAAAGGGTAGATCGATCGGCGGCCCAGTTGGTGTGACTCAAGCAACGAAGAGTGTCAAGATGCCAAATATGAGGGAGCCAAGTTAACCGGGTATCAAAAACCAATCCCAAAAACAGATGTGTCTCCACCACTGCAACTGGTTCGCCGTCAAGATAAAAGTTGTGGCTCAGGGTGAACAGTACGACACCGGCAGAAATGCGTAACGCAGGTCTCGGCAGCCGAAAACTGAAAGCCATGCGCGACACCCAAGACTGCAGCTTGCAGATAGCGCCCTGCAGCTGCCATTCAGCAGCCGCAATGCCAGTGGAGTAACAGTACAGGCAGAAGTCGTCAGCATACAAGGAAGCTGAGACAGACGTTCCCACCACTGCAGCAAGGCCATTAATCACAATTAAAATGAGGCTGCCACTTAAGACAGATCCTTGTGGTACCCCATTCTCGTGAACTCGGGAGGAACTATTGGAGGCCTCAACTTGCACGCGGAAGGAACGAAGCGACCGAAAATTTTGTATGAAAATCGGGAGCAGACCCCGAACACCCCAACCATGAAGTGTGGAGAGGATGTGATGTCGCCATGTCATATCATATGCCTTCTGCATGTCAAAAATGATGGCGACCAGATGCTGATGGCGGGCAAAGGCTGTATGGATGGCAGACTCCAGGCACACCAGAGCAGCCCTTGCGGAATCCACCCTGAGACTCAAGTAGCCAACTCAACCTCCGGCTCACCGTGCATTTAAGCAACTTGCAAAGAACGTTGGTGACGCTAATGGGGCGGTAGCTGTCCACCTCCAGTGGGTTCTTGCCACGTTTCAACAAGGGTATTATAATGCTTTCCCACCATTGCGACAGGATCTCACCCTAGATACAGATACAGTTGAAAAGGTCTAGGCGGTGTTGCTGGCAGTCCACTGAGAGGTGTTTGAGCATCTGACAGTGGATGCGATCTGGCCTGGGAGCCGTATCAGGGCAAGCAGCTAGGGCACTTTGGAATTACCACTCACTGAACGGAGCATTTTACCATTCAGGGTGGCGCGTGTGAAATGAAAGGCTCCTACGTTCCAACCGCTCCTTCAGGGAGCGGAAGGCAAGCGGGTAATTCGCAGAAACGGAACTCTGAACAAACTGCTCCGCGAAGTGGTTTGCAATTGTGTCTGAGTCAGTACAGACTGCTCCATTCAGCGAAAGCGCAGGTACGCTGACGGGGGTCTGATAGCCACAGAATCACCTACTCTTGGTCCACACCTGAGATGCAGAGGTACGGAGGCCAATGGAGCTGTGTAAAGGCGATGAGGTGTTCCAATGAGGGATGCCGCCTATGACGCTGGAGTGCCCGCTTGCAATCTTTAATTGCCTCGGACAGTCCTCCGTCGAGTGGACCCAGAAGAACAGAGAATGGCAGATTCTTCTGCAATAACAATGCCAGTGGTGACCGAGTGAACCGCCGCATCAATGGCGACATTGGAAAGAGGCTCAATAGTAGCAATGGACATGAACAACTCCCAGTTAGCCTTAATCACAACCCATCGACAGGGGTGCCCAGAAGAGTGAAGCTGTGGCAGTGACAGAAAGATCGGAAAGTAGTCACTACCGCACAAGTCATTATGCACACTCCATTGGAGAGATGGTAATAGACTAGGGCTGCAGATCGAGAGGTCGATGGCTGAGTACATGCCATACATCACACTGAAATGTAAGAAGCCACCATTATTTAAAAGAGAAAGGTTGAGCTGTGCCAATATTTGCTCAACGATGCTGCCTCGGCCTGTTGCCACTGATCCACCCCACGAAGGGTTATGGGCGTTGAAGTCGCCCAGTAACAGAAAAGGTGACGGCAACTGGGCTATCAGTGCAGCCAGAACATGCTGCGGGACATCACCATCCGGTGAAAGATAGAGACTGCAGACAGTAACAGCCTCTAAAGGTGTTTGTAGAGGGACACACTCGCTCTAAAAAGAGTGAAGGACGCAGATGCAGATGCCACCAGATACCCTCTCTTAAGCTGCCCAGTTCTTATAATAACACCGATAGCCATGGAGGGTAGGGGTTAGCATCACCGGAAACCAAGTTTCCTGAAGAGCAATGGAAAGCAAAGGGTGAAGGCTGAGAATTTGTCAGAGCTCAGCAAGATGGTGGAAAAAACCGCTGCAGTTCCACTGAAGGACGACCTTGTCCATGGCCGAGAAAAGCTTGAAGGGACTGAGGAGGCAGATTACGCTGCTGGGTCAGCTGCTGCCACCGATTCAGAACCTGTGCGAGTGACATCCACTGTGTCTGAGAGATGGCGAGATCTAGGTCCTCAGCGGATGCCAGAATCTCTACCTCGCCCTCAGATGCAGAGCTTGTAGGTTGCGGTGGTGTGGGTGCCACTGCAAGTTCCTTCATCTTAGAAGTCTTCTTCTTGGACTTTTCTCACTGCTCCTTGGGTTTCACTGGCTGGGAGGGCTTCACCGATTCAGTCTCCGGGACACAGAAGGAGCGCGAAGCCCTACAACCAGCGAACAGCGAACTGTGGCTTCTTCAGCCACTTGGGGGGGGGGGGGGGGGGGGGGGTGATGTCCCCAGTGGTTGGGGGTGCTGCTCATGTGGTAGGTGGAGCGGGAGCAACAGGGAGGGAAGTGCCACCCACAATGAAGGGGGCAGGTGTACACTTCCAGCTCTGAGGGAGATGGAGCGGATATGGGCTAGAACAGTGGTAACGGCAGCGTAAGTAGTAGCCATGCGAACAGGATGGAGGTGTTCGAACTTTCTCTTAGGCTCAGAGTAGGTCAGTTGATCCAGGCTCTTATATTCCATAATTTTCCGCTCTTTCTGGAGGATGCTGCAGCCTGGCGAGCAAGGTGAATGATGCTCTCTGCAGTTGACACAGATAGGAGGCGGGGCACATGGAGTATTGGGATGTGATGGGGGTCCACAATCTCGACATGTGAGGCTGGAAGTACAGCAGGGAGACATATGGCTGAACTCCCAGCACTTAAAGCATCACATCGGGCAAGGGATATAGGGCTTGACGTCACAGCGGTAGACCATCACCTTGACCTTCTCAGGTAATTTATCACCCTCAAAGGCCAAGATGAAGGCACTGGTGGCAACCTGATTATCCCTTTGACCCCGATGAACACGCCAGACGAAATGAACACCTCGTCGCTCTAAATTGGTGTGCAGCTTGTCATCAGACTGCAAAAGAAGGTCGCTAGAGAAAATGATACCCTGGACCATATTCAACCTCTTTTGGGGTGTGATGGTAACTGAAACATCCCCAAACTTGTTACACGATAGTAACCTTCGTGACTGATCAAGAGGATGCCGTTTTCATCATTACTGACCATGAGCGCATTTTGGACAAGCCCTCCACCTCCCCAAACTTGTCCTCTAAATGCTCTATGAAGAATTGAGGCTTCGTTCCCATGAAAGGCTTCCCATCAGCTCTCGTACAAACTAGGAACCGGGGTGAATAAGTATCACTGCCATCCTGAGCCTTACACTCCTCCCACTGTGTGGCCAGGGAGGGGAACGATTTGTGATTTTATTTCTGAGCATTGAATTGAGACCGAGAACGCTTAGAGAGTGTCGGCGGCTGGCCAGCAACAAGAGATGATGTACCACGCTTCATTGCGGGTCATCTGCCCTGATGCCACCCACTCTGACCAAGGGCCCTCCCCACGGGCGCCACCCAGTCTCAGCAAGGGCCACCTGGCAGGATGGCCATTGCCGGGAGTCACGATGTCCCAGAGAGATAGGCATCAACTCCTTGGCATACGAGGGGAGTTAACGGCGCACGCTTCACCAGAGCGATCCCTTTGTTGTCAGCGGGCTCCAACCAACAGGGTACATGGTGGCCCCACCACAATGAACTGGCTATCATGCTGGATATTAGGTGCAAGGAAGTCCATGGTGGTCATCTCCCCAGAAAGCAACACTGCATAGTGCATGGTGGAAATAGCACCCAGGAATGTATCCTCGCCCAAGAGATGGATAACGAGTGGGACTGCAATGCGACAACGAGAAAGCTGGCTAAAGGTCTCAATGCACGAAGGACACAATACTCCATGTAAGGCACCCTTTCCCAATTGGCTCGCTCTTCGGAAGAATTTCGAAAGGTGAAGTCAAACCCTAGAGGGGACCACCACATAAAAGCCAAAACGTGTGACACTCCTTTTAGTCGCCTCTTACGACAATCAGGAATACTGCGGGCCTATTCTTACCCCCAAACCCGAACGGGGATAGGGAATAGAGAGGGAGGCAGTCTTAGGAGAGAAGTTCTGGTATGGGCCTAAGGATTTGAGGACGGGATGGAGATCTTGCTGGATTTATGGAATGGGTCACAGCAGCACAGTTTGTACATAGACTCTCTAGGTAACCGCTGTGTTTTGGGATCAGTGGTGGAGTGTGGCTTTTTTTTTGTGTGTGTATGTCAGGTTGGTTTGACGTACAGGAATTTGGGGAATTATGCTGAAGCAAGGTTCAACATCACAAAATCCTGAAATGTTGAGAGATTGATTTGCGAGAGTGGGAATCACGGTTGGTTGGAGGAGTGGATTGAGTCACACGGGGTTCAGTATTGTTTCTGGATTGAGCATGATTAGCAAGGTCAGTAGAGAAAAAGTGTTTCCACTGTACGGACTGGGAAAAAGAGAAAAGATCTTGTAAAACTCTTTGCACTTAGTAGCTTTATACTGACCCTACCATGTCCATGTACGTTCCCACAGGCAGCACAGCAGCTTTCCCGACTCCTACCCTGTTACCCCGCCCCACCACCTCTTTACCCCCACCATTCACCCAAGCAGATTGCTGCTAATGTCGGACACAGTTGCAGTCTGCCAACAAGCCACAGCACCCAGAGACAGTGGCCATATGTGTGTGTATACTTTCTATTTCAGAAGGAGGACATTTTTGTCCAAAAAGTTAAAATTTAGCAGCCTATTGCACCTGTTGGTGACTCAATGCCTCTTATGTGATGAGTAGCAATCTACCCTTTTCATATCATTGTTCTGTAAGTGTTGGATTATTCTTGTTAGCATGAAAATTATTGTAATTGTAATGTAAATTTCTGACCAAAAATCAAAAGGTTTATAACTGCGCTTTATGAGACAAATAAACCACAATTCATTTATTAAAGCTATCATATGGTATCTTCCATTGTTGTTGTTGTGGTCTTCAGTCCTGAGACTGGTTTGATGCAGCTCTCCATGCTACTCTATCCTGTGCAAGCTTCTTCATCTCCCAGTACCTACTGCAACCTACATCCTTCTGAATCTGCTTAGTGTATTCATCTCTTGGTCTCCCTCTACGATTTTTACCCTCCACGCTGCCTCCAATGCTAAATTTGTGATCCCTTGATGCCTCAGAACATGTCCTACCAACCGATCCCTTCTTCTAGTCAAGTTGTGCCACAAACTTCTCTTCTCCCCAATCATATTCAATACCTCCTCACTAGTTACGTGATCTACCCACCTTATTTTCAGCATTTTTCTGTAGCACCACATTTCGAAAGCTTCTATTCTCTTCTTGTCCAAACTGGTTATCGTCCATGTTTCACTTCCATACATGGCTACACACCATACAAATACTTTCAGAAACGACTTCCTGACACTTAAATCTATACTCGATGTTAACAAATTTCTCTTCTTCAGAAACAATTTCCTTGCCATTGCCAGTCTACATTTTATATCCTCTCTACTTCGACCATCATCAGTTATTTTGCTCCCTAAATAGCTAAACTCCTTTACTACTTTAAGTGTCTCATTTCCTAATCTAATCCCCTCAGCATCACCCGATTTAATTTGACTACATTCCATTATCCTCGTTTTGCTTTTGTTGATGTTCATCTTATATCCTCCTTTCAAGACACTGTCCATTCCGTTCAACTGCTCTTCCAAGTCCTTTGCTGTCTCTGACAGAATTACAATGTCATCGGCGAACCTGAAAGTTTTTATTTCTTCTCCATGAATTTTAATACCTACTCCGAATTTTTCTTTTGTTTCCTTTACTGCTTGCTCAATATACAGATTGAATAACATCGGGGAGAGGCCCCCTGTCTCACTCCCTTCCCAACCACTGCTTCCCTTTCATGCCCCTCGACTCTTACAACTGCCATCTGGTTTCTGTACAAATTGTAAATAGCCTTTTGCTCCCTGTATTTTACCCCTGCCACCTTCAGAATTTGAAAGAGAGTATTCCAGTTAACGTTGTCAAAAGCTTTCTAAGTCTACAAATGCTAGAAACGTAGGTTTGCCTTTTCTTAATCTTTCTTCTAAGATAAGTCGTAAGGTTAGTATTGCCTCACGTGTTCCAACATTTATACGGAATCCAAACTGATCTTAAAAAATGGTTCAAATGGCTCTGAGCACTATGGGACTCAACTGCTGTGGTCATAAGTCCCCTAGAACTTAGAACTACTTAAACCTAACTAACCTAAGGACATCACACACATCCAAGCCCGAGGCAGGATTCGAACCTGCGACTGTAGCGGTCGTGCGGTTCCAGACTGTAGCGCCTTTAACCGCTCGGCCACTTTGGCCGGCAAACTGATCTTCCCCGAGGTCCGCTTCTACCAGTTTTTCCATTCGTCTGTAAAGAATTCGCGTTAGTATTTTGCAGCTGTGACTTATTTAACTAATAGGCCGGTAATTTTCACATCTGTCAACACCTGCTTTCTTTGGGATTGGAATTATTATATTCTTCTTGAAGTCTGTGGGTATTTCGCCTGTCTCATACATCTTGCTCACCAGATCGTAGAGTTTTGTCATGACTGGCTCTCCCAAGGCCATCAGTAGTTCTAATGGAATGTTGTCTATTCCCGGGGCCTTGTTTCGATTCAGGTCTTTCAGTGCTCTGTCAAACTCTTCACGCAGTATCTTATCTCCCATTTAATCTTCATCTACATCCTCTTCCATTTCCATAATATTGTCCTCAAGTACATCGACCTTGTATAAACCCTCTATATACTCCTTCCACCTTTCTGCCTTCCCTTCTTTGCTTAGAACTGGGTTGCCATCTGAGCTCTTGATATTCATACAAGTGGTTCTCTTCTCTCCAAAGGTCTCTTTAATTTTCCTGTAGGCAGTACCTATCTTATCCCTAGTGAGACAAGCCTCTACATCCTTACATTTGTCCTCTAGCCATCCCTGCTTAGCCATTTTGCACTTCCTGTCGATCTCATTTTTGAGACGTTTGTATTCCTTTTTGCCTGCTTCATTTACTGCATTTTTATATTTTCTCCTTTCATCAATTAAATTCAATATTTCTTCTGTTACCCAAGGATTTCTATTAGCCCTCCTCTTTATACCTACTTGATCCTCTGCTGCTTTCACTGCTTCATCCCTCAAAGCTACCCATTCTTCTTCTACTGTAATTTTTTTTTTTTTTTTTTTTTTTTTTTTGTGGTTTTAGGGCGCAAAACTTCTATGGTCATTAGCGCCCAGCCCGTGACGTAGAAAACAGGAAAAAAACGAAATTTAAAATCAGCAGCAATGGGAACAAGGTCATAAAATTTGAGAAACTAAAGGCAGAAGGAATGCTTAAAAATCCACTATAGAAAGGGGTTGGTTGTCCCCCAAAAAAAGCTTCAAATGACTGACGTCATTTCACTGTCACTAATAAACTGTAGAACGCGGTCAGCTGAGCGCGTGTCATCTGCTAAAATCGACGATAGATCAGGCGATAGCTGTAGACGGGAGCGTAACGGATTAAAATAGGGGCATTCAATTAAAAGGTGTCTGACCGTCCACAGCTGAGAGCAGTGGGGACAGAGTGGGGGAGGATCACCGCTTAAAAGATGTCGATGACTAAAAAGACAGTGCCCTATCCGGAGTCTAGCTAAAATTACCTCCTCCCGACGACGCGTTCGGGAGGAAGAGGTCCAAGCGCAAGGAAGGGCTTTCACTTCCCGCAATTTATTATGGGGAAGTGTTGACCAATGCGCATGCCATAAATGAGCAACTTGGCGACATAAACCGCTCCGTAGATCGGTAAACGGAAGAGACTGAATAGCTGTCCGAGGAAGAGAGACTGCAGCCTTGGCCGCTATATCGGCCGCCTCATTTCCACAGATACCAGCGTGTCCCGGGAGCCAGAGGAACACCACTGAGACGCCCCCCAGGTGGAGCAAGCGCAGACAGTCCTGAATCCGGTGGACCAGAGGGTGCACAGGGTAAAGAGCTTGGAGACTTAGGAGAGAGCTGAGAGAATCTGAGCAGATTACGTACTGTATCCGCTGATGGCGGCGGATGTAGTGGACAGCCTGGAGAATAGCGTAAAGCTCCGCAGTATAAACCGAACACTGGTCGGGAAGCCGAAAATGATTTGGGGTGTTGCCAACAATATACGCACTCCCTACACCTAACGATGTTTTCGAGCCATCGGTGTAAATAAATGTGGCTTCCGTCATTTGTGCACATAGAGCAGCAAATGCCCGACGGTAAACAAGTGTAGGGGTACCATCCTTGGGAATTTGACATAGGTCTCTGAGCAAGTCGATCTGGGGACGGAGCCAAGGCGGTGCTGTACCCCAAGTTGTCAAGAAGGTTTTAGGAAAGCGGAAGGAAAGAGAATGGAGCAGTTGACGGAAGCGGACTCCCGGGGGTAGTAGGGAGGAGATTCTTCTACTGTATTTCTTTCCCCCATTCCTGTCAATTGTTCCCTTATCCTCTCCCTGAAACTCTCTACAACCTCTGGTTCTTTGAGTTTATCCAGGTCCCATCTCCTTAAATTCCCACCTTTTTGCAGTTTCTTCAGTTTCAATCTGCAGTTCACAACCAATAGATTGTGGTCAGAATCCACATCTGCCCCTGGAAATGTCTTACAATTTAAAACCTGGTTCCTAAATCTCTGTCTTAACATTATATAATCTATCTGATACCTTTTAGTATCTCCAGGATTCTTCCAGGTATACAACCTTCTTTTATGATTCTTGAACCAAGTGTTAGCTATGATTAAGTTATGCTCTGTGCAAAATTCTACAAGGCGGCTTCCTCTTTCATTTCTTCCCCCCAATCCATATTCACCCACTATGTTTCCTTCTCTCCCTTTTCCTACTGACTAATTCCAGTCACCCATGACTATTAAATTTTCGTCTCACTTCACTACCTGAATAATTTCTTTTATCTCGTCATACATTTCATCAATTTCTTCATCATCTGCAGAGCTAGTTGGCATATAAACTTGTACTACTGTAGTAGGCATGGGCTTTGTGTCTATCTTGGCCACAATAATGCGTTCACTATGCTGTTTGTAGTAGCTAACCCGCACTCCTATTTTTTATTCATTATTAAACCTACTCCTGCATTACCCCTATTTGATTTTGTATTTATAACCCTGTAATCACCTGACCAAAAGTCTTGTTCCTCCTGCCACCGAACTTGACTAATTCCCAGTATATCTAACTTTAACCTATCCATTTCCCTTTTTAAATTTTCTAACCTACCTGCCCGATTAAGGGATCTGACATTCCACGCTCCGATCCGTAGAATGCCAGTTTTCTTTCTCCTGATAACGACGTCCTCTTGAGTAGTCCCCGCCCGGAGATCCGAATGGGGGACTATTTTACCTCCGGAATATTTTACCCAAGAGGACGCCATCATCATTTAATCATACAGTAAAGCTGCATGTCCTCGAGAAAAATTACGGCCTTAGTTTCCCCTTGCTTTCAGCCGTTCACAGTACCAGCACAGCAAGGCCGTTTTGGTTAATGTTACAAGGCCAGATCAGTCAATCATCCAGACTGTTGCCCCTGCAACTACTGAAAAGGCTATTGCCCCTCTTCAGGAACCACACGTTTGTCTGGCCTCTCAACAGATACCCCTCCGTTGTGGTTGCACCTATGGTACGGCCATCTGTATCGCTGAGGCACGCAAGCCTCCCCACCAACGGCAAGGTCCATGGTTCATTACTGCCAACAATTATGTCTAAAAAAATAATACTCTACAGAAGTAATGAAAGACCCAATGCACCAAGTTAACTATCAAGCTATGCAAACGCAACATTTACAGATGGAAAGTTCTGCATCTATGTCTACTTCCGTAATCCATAAATCACTTTGACATGTCTAGCAGAGGGCATTTTCCACTGTAGCACATATTAGAGTTTCTGCTCATTCCATTTGCAGATAGAGTGGGGAAGAATGGCTGCTGAAGTGCCATTAAACACATCCAAATTGGTTTGACTGTCTTCGCAGTGCCTATGGTGAGCTACATAGGGAGCTGTAGCACACTTCTTCAATTCCTGATTAAAAACCGGTTCTTGAAATGTTTTAAGTAATCCTTCTCAGGACAGTTGGTGCCTATCTTAAGTGTGCATCAGTTCAGTTTTTCAGCATTCTGTGATGCTCTCCCACAAGCCGAACAAATCTGTGACCATATGGGCTCCCCTCTTCTTTGTATATGTTCAAAGTCTCTTGTTAGACTTACCTGATATGCATTCCACACATTTTAGCAGCATTATAGAAAGGAGCTAAACAAGTGTTTTGTATGCAACTTTCTTAGCTGGTATGTTGTTATTGAAAGACTGTAAGAAGAGCAAACTGATGTAAAATCATCCAGGAATAGGAAAGCTTGAATTGGTCATCTATTTACAGACACTGATCTGTTAATGGTGATAGCAAAGGTGACGATCCAGCTCACACATGGAAAGGGACCATTCTTTGTTTCGAGACAAATCCTCTGTGCCCTTGTCAATGATAGGCCAGTGCTGACAGAAGTTTGCACGCATTCTGTCTGAGGTGGTTGCTTAGACATAATATTTTACCACTATTATTTATGAAGGTAGTTGGTTGATTTGTTATTTGCATGTTCTGTGATCTCATGTTGTTTTTGTTTGTTGTTGTCATTGTTGTTGTAGCATATGTGGTCTTCAGTCCAGAGACTGGTTTGGTGCAGCTCTCCATGCTACTCTATCCTGTGGAAGCTTCTTCATCTCCCAGTACCTACTGCAACCTACATCCTTCTGACTCAGCTTAGTGTATTCATCTCTCGGTCTCCTTCTATGATTTTTACCATTCACATTGCCCTCCAATACTAAATTGGTGATCCCTTGATGCCTCAGAACATGTCCTACCAACCTATCCCTTCTTCTAGCCAAGTTGTGCCACAAATTTCTCTTCTCCCCAATTCTATTCAATACCTCATCGTTAGTTGTGTGATCTACCCATCTAATCTTCTGCATTCTTCTGTAGCACTGCATTTCCAAAGCTTCTATTCTCTTCTTGTCTAAACTATTTATCGTCCATGTTCCACTTCCATACATGGCTACACTCCATACAAATACTTTTAGAAATGACTTCCCGACACTTAAAATCTATACTCGATGTAAACAAATTTCTCTTCTTCAGAAACACTTTCCTTGCCATTGCCAGTCTACATTTTATGTCCTCTCTACTTCGACCTTCATCAGTTATTTTACTCCCCAATTAGCAAAACTCCTTTACTACTTTAAGTGTCTCATTTCCTAATCTAATTCCCTCAGCATCACCCGCTTTAATACGACTACATTCCATTATCCTCGTTTTGCTTTCGTTTATGTTCATCTTGTATCCTCCTTTCAAGACACTGTCCATTCCGTTCAACTGCTCTTCCACGCCCTTTGCTGTCTCTGACAGAATTACAATGTCACCAGCGAACCTCAAAGTTTTTATTTCTTCTCCATGGATTTTAATACCTACTCTGAATTTTCCTTTTGTTTCCTTTACTGTTTGCTCAATATACAGATTGAATAACATCGGGGAGAGGCTACAATTCTGTCTCACTCCCTTCCCAACCACTGCTTCTTCATGACCCTCAACTCTTATAACTGCCATTTGGTTTCTGTACAAACTGTAAATAGCCTATCGCTCCCTGTATTTTACCCCTGCCACCTTCAGAATTTGAAACAGAGTATTCCAGTCAACATTGTCAAAAGCTTTCTCCATATCTACAAATCTATCTTCTAAGATAAGTCTTAGAGTCAGTATTGCCTCACATGTTCCAACATTTCTATGGAATACAAACTGATCTTTCCCAAGGTCGGCTTCTACCAGTTTTTCCATTTGTCTGTAAAGAATTCACATTAGTATTTTGTAGCTGTGACTTATTTAACTGATAGTTTGGTAATTTTCACATCTGTCAACACCTGCTTTCTTTGGGATTGGAAATATTATATTCTTCTGTAAGTCTGAGGGTATTTCGCCTGTCTCATACATCTTGCTCACCAGATGGTAGAGTTTTGTCAGGTCTGGCTCTCCCAAGGCCGTCTTCTACTGTATTTCTTTCCCCCCTTTCTTGTCAATTGCTCTCAAATGCTCTCCCTGAAACACTCTACAACCTCTGGTTCTGTCAGTTTATCCAGGTTCATTCTCCTTAAATTCCCACTTTTTTGTAGTTTCTTCAGTATTAATCTACAGTTCATAACCAATAGATTGTGATCAGAGTCCACACCTGCACCAGAAAATGTCTTACAATTTAAAACCTGGTTCCTGAATCTCTGTCTTACCATTATATAATCTATCTGAGACCTTCCAGTATCTCCAGGCTTCTTCCATGTATACAACCTTCTTTTATGATTCTTGAACCAAGTGTTAGCTATGATTAAGTTATGCTCAGAGAAAAAAATACCTGGTGGCTTCATCTTTCATTCCTTACCCCCATTCCATATCCGCCTACTACATTTCCTTCTCTTCCTTTTCCTACTATCGAATTCTAGTCACCCATGACTATTAAATTTTCGTCTCCCTTCACTATCTGAATAATTTCTTTTATCTCATGATACATTTCTTCAATCTCTTCATCATCTGCAGAGATAGATGGCATATAAACTTGTCCTACTGTGGTAGGCGTGGGGTTCATGTTTATCTTCACCAAAATAATTCGTTCAATATGCTGTTTGTAGTAGCTTACCCGTACTCCTAATTTTTTATTCATTATTAGAGCTACTCCTGCATTACCCCTATTTGATTTTGTATTTATAAACCTGTATTCACCTGGCCAGAAGTGTTGTTCCTTCTGCCACCGAATGTCACTAATACCCAGTATATCTAACTTTAACCTATCCATTTCCCTTTTTGAATTTTCTAACCTACCTGCCCAATTAAGGGATCTGACATTCTACGCTCCGATCCACAGAACGCCAGTTTTCTTTCTCTTGATAATGGTGTTTCCCGAGTAGTCCCCGCCCGGACATCTGAACAGGGGACTATTTTACCTCAGGAGTATTTTATCCAAGAGGACACCATCATCATTTAACCATACAGTAAAGCTGCATGCCCTCGGGAAAAATTACGGCTGTAGTTTCCCCTTGCTTTCAGCCGTTCGCAGTACCAGCACAGCAAGACCGTTTTGGTTACTGTTACAAGACCAGATCAGTCAATCATCAAGACTGTTGCCCCTGGAACTACTGAAAAGGCTGCTGCCCCTCTTCAGGAAACACACGTTTGTCTGGCCTCTCAACAGATACCCCTCCATTGTGGTTGTATCTACGGTACGGCTATTTGTATCACTGAGGCACGCATGTTATGATATGAAATGACAGTTTTACAATAAGAATAACTTACACCTTCTCAGAGGAAAATCTGGCATTATGGTGGTCATTTACATTTACATGATATCTTAAGATTTTCTTTCAATGCATACTTACTGCTTTAAATTTAATTATGTTCAATGTTTGTCTAACTAATGCTTGTACAACTTGGCGAGTTGTAACCTTCACTCCTAGTTTGTCTACATAATGTGTTGTATTAGTAATTTTCATTGCATAAAATGGGCATGCCTAACTATTTTCAAATGCCGAAATGTGGTGCTCCAGCTATGCACAGAGAGTGCACTCAGGATCCAAGCATCGGTAAGCAATGTAGCCAACATTACACCATTTCTCACTATGGAGGTGGGCAAAGTGTTTGCTGGCTGATGCAATGTGCTGAGGAACCGAAGGAATTTTGCTTTTCCTTTTAGTGCAAGGCACTGAATATAATAAAAGATTTCAGTCTCATAGCTTTTCTTAGTTAAAACTGATGAAGGTTAATTCCACTGTTTTGGCATCAAACATTATTCTTTATATTATAAATGATACTGCAGGTTTGAAGTAAACATAGCGCAACAAAATAGAGAATTCACAGTGAAAAATATTCATGCTGCAGGTAAGTATATTATTTAAAAGGGAACAGAGACAAAAAAATTTATTATATGTCTGATATACTGTGTAGTAAACTGCCGTTCCTACTCCACTGTCAAAAATTGTGTTGCTGCATTTGAAACGGGTATTTTAGCACGTAGGATGAAGTGCATCCTGGAAGGCTATAAGAGATCATGGTCATATCCCGAGAACTTGTGGGCCATATTACATATTATTCCTGAGATTTTGGACATGAGAAAGCTCTCAACCACGTGAGTTCCTAAATGTCTCCTCAATGCAGACCAAAAGCGTGATGAGTGGTTGCTTCACAATCCATTCTGGGTCAATTTCATCTGGATCTCCTGGTATTTTTAGATCATGTTACGACTCATGAAACATGAATACACACTTACAATCCAGCAAGCAGAGAAGAGAGAGATACTGGTTCCCCATGTCCACGGAAGTTAAAAATACAAATATCGCAGACAGGTTGTTCACATTCATCTTTTGGGATAAAGATAAAATACTACATATTGATTACTTACAACATGGTAAAACCATCAACGCAAAGTACTATGTTCAACTTTTCAACAAAATAAAGCAACAAACTCTACTCAGGTAAAAGGGTGTATGGTTTTTAAACATTTTGAACAAAATATTAAGAAATATTCTGGAATAAACCTTATTAATTTTCAAGAACAACTTTTGGAGAAATATTAACAACTGAAGCTGATGAAAACTAAACGAAAGAGATAAACACAATGTATGCCATCTGCTTTTCGGGAGAGAAGGGTTTCAGGGCAATTGCTCCAGCTTCCACAAAAGTATACAGTTTTATAGAATGAATCTGACATTCATGACTCACAACGGCAATATCTGATGGAAGATTGCTTTGTGTGTAGTAAATGTGTACGACCCACGTGGCAGAATGCAGTTTAATGTAAGCAATATCTTCTGTTTACCATTTGCTCCAGAAAGAAATGGAAATTTTCACCACCTCAGTGCTTACAGAGGTAAGCTTGGGAAGGTATGTGCTTAGAATTATTTCGATTGATTTGGTTCTCTCTGCTTTGGAGCCCGACGAACTGCTTGATGATGCCACCATGCTTTGAGTTAATTTCTTGTTCCTTTTATATGGGAGCCCTTATTTAGCTATTGCAACAACTCTTCTCCTGATTAAAGTACTCGATATCCCCAAGTAATATGTGCAATGGTAACAGCCTAGCATGTGCGTATTTTGCAATTATTGAAAAGCAGATATGTGTTGCAGAGCTAAAGTACATGAGTCTGCATAGCAATGTTCAGTACTAAGGTAAGTGCATTGTGGAGCAGCTTTCTTTCGCACGCTATCTGGTATTAGCAGAAGTGTGCACAATAGTCTTTCTCACTTTGTTCTACCACAGTAACAGTGAAGTACCATGCTGCAGTGCAAATGGAGGAGGGAGGAATACTGCAATGTATTTAGTCAAGAAGAGAAATCAATCCTAAAATAGGCTCATCTCCACATATGCTAGATTATTCTCGCAGCAGACAGTTCTCTTCAAAGAGCTGAAACCATTAAGCAGTGATCAATATAGAATGCAATGAATGGGCAAACATGGAAACAAACCATGGAGATAAACTGTATCAAGGGAAACAATCAGACAATTAAAAATTACTGTTGAATCCCAAGGAATAGATAACATTTCTCTTAATGAAGATAAAGACACACCAACAGCCACTTAAAAAAAAGAGAGAGAGTAAAAATTAAAAAAGAAAAAAAGCAACGCTACTGAAACTGAAATTTAGGTACAGGTATAGCATTTTACATCTCAGACTAGTGTACCCATTTGGTACTTTTCTGAAGTAAGAGAAGCTCCAGAGAAATTATTAAATTAGTAACTATTCAATTATTTTAAGAAAATTACAAACAGCTATGAATTCTGTTGAAATAAACTCCAGTAAATTAAGAATGCACATGGATTTCAGTATCTGTTGGAGTGTCCAAAAACCAATACAAACCTATTCTTCCAGAGGCCAGCAAACAACTGGGAAAAAAAGGGGGGGGGGGCAGTATGGGGCAGATTCAAACAAGAAGTAACCAAATGCCTACATCACACAAAAACTGTGTTATGTATTTCTATTTCTTAGTATGTAATCCACATCTTTAGTTCTAAATTTCAACCTTCACATCTGTGACTGTACAAGATTACCCCATTTTATGGAAATGTTGCATGCCAAGACATAACTGTGGCACATAAATTGTACTTTCCTTTCTTTAAAGGGAATTCTGTTACATGCTGATGTCTGTACAGATTTAGTCTAACTATTATTATTAAACTTCCTGGCAGATTAAAACTGTGTGCCGGACCAAGACTCGAACTCAGGACCTTTCCCTTTCGCGGGCAAGTGCCCTGCCAACTGAGCTACCCAAGCACGACTCACGACCCATCCTCACAGCTTTACTTCTGCCAGTACCTCGTCTCCTACCTTCGAAACTTTACAGAAGCTCTCCTGCGAACCCTGCAGAACTAGCACTCCTGAAAGAAAGGATATTGCGGAGACATGGCTTAGCCACAGCCTGGGGGATGTTTCCAGAATGAGCTGTGAGGACGGGGCGTGAGTCGTGCTTGAATAGCTCAGTTGGTAGAGCACTTGCCCGCGAAAGGCAAAGGTCCCGAGGTCGAGTCTCGGTCCAGCACACAGTTTTAATCTGCCAGGAAGTTTCATATCAGCACACACTCCGCTGCAGAGTGAAAATCTCATTCTACTACTACTACTATTATTATTATTATTATTATTATTATTATTATTATTATTATTATTTCCTTCACTTTCTCAGACGTTAAGTCCGGTTAAAAATGGAGTGACACGGACCTTGATCAAGCGTCACTTCCTTTTAACTGTACGGTATGTGTTATATTGCATTTAGGAACTTTCGGGTAATTGAACATGTATCAATAATTACGGATTTCTGTAGCTGTATATATATATATGTTTGGATGTAGCTGTATTGCATTGATGTACTGGTGGATATTGTGTGGTATGACTCCTGTAGTTGATAGTATAATTGGTATGATGTCAACTTTATCCTGATGCCACATGTCTTTGACTTCCTCAGCCAGTTGGATGTATTTTTCAATTTTTTCTCCTGTTTTCTTTTGTATATTTGCTGTATTGGGTATGGATATTTCAATTAGTTGTGTTAATTTCTTCTTTTTATTGGTGAGTATGATGTCAGGTTTGTTATGTGGCGTTGTTTTATCTGTTATAATGGTTCTGTTCCAGTATAATTTGTATTCATCATTCTCCAGTACATTTTGTGGTGTATACTTGTATGTAGGAACGTGTTGTTTTAAAAGTTTATGTTGTAAGGCAAGCTGTTGATGTATTATTTTTGCGACATTGTCATGTCTTCTGGGGTATTCTGTATTTGCTAGTATTGTACATCCGCTTGTGATGTGATCTACTGTTTCTATTTGTTGTTTACAAAGTCTGCATTTATCCGTTGTGGTATTGGGATCTTTAATAATATGCTTGCTGTAATATCTGGTGTTTATTGTTTGATCCTGTATTGCAATCATGAATCCTTCTGTCTCACTGTATATATTGCCTCTTTTTAGCCATGTGTTGGATGCGTCTTGATCGATGTGTGGCTGTGTTAGATGATATGGGTGCTTGCCATGTAGTGTTTTCTTTTTCCAATTTACTTTCTTTGTATCTGTTGATGTTATGTGATCTAAAGGGTTGTAGAGGTGGTTATGAAATTGTAGTGGTGTAGCCGATGTATTTATGTGGGTGATTGCTTTGTGTATTTTGCTAGTTTCTGCTTGTTCTAGAAAGAATTTTCTTAAATTGTCTACCTGTCCATAATGTAGGTTTTTTATGTCGATAAATCCCCTTCCTCCTTCCTTTCTGCTTAATGTGAATCTTTCTGTTGCTGAATGTATGTGATGTATTCTATATTTGTGGCATTGTGATCGTGTAAGTGTATTGAGTGCTTCTAGGTCTGTGTTACTCCATTTCACTACTCCAAATGAGTAGGTCAATATTGGTATAGCATACGTATTTATAGCTTTTGTCTTGTTTCTTGCTGTCAATTCTGTTTTCAGTATTTTTGTTAGTCTTTGTCTATATTTTTCTTTTAGCTCTTCCTTAATATTTCTATCATCTATTCCTATTTTTTGTCTGTATCCTAGATATTTATAGGCATCTGTTTTTTTCATCGCTTCTATGCAGTCACTGTGGTTATCCAATATGTAATCTTCTTGTTTAGTGTGTTTTCCCTTGACTATGCTATTTTTCTTACATTTGTCTGTTCCAAAAGCCATATTTATATCATTGCTAAATACTTCTGTTATCTTTAGTAATTGATTGAGTTGTTGATTTGTTGCTGCCAGTAGTTTTAGATCATCCATGTATAGCAAATGTGTGATTTTGTGTGGGTATGTTCCAGTAATATTGTAACCATAATTTGTATTATTTAGCATGTTGGATAGTGGGTTCAGAGCAAGGCAGAACCAGAAAGGACTTAATGAATCTCCTTGGTATATTCCACGCTTAATCTGTATTGGCTGTGATGTGATATTATTTGAATTTGTTTGGATATTAAGTGTATTTTTCCAGTTTTTCATTACTATGTTTAGGAACTGTATCAGTTTAGGATCTACTTTATATATTTCCAATATTTGTAGTAACCATGAGTGGGGTACACTATCAAAAGCTTTTTGGTAATCAATGTATGCGTAGTGTAGCGACCTTTGTTTAGTTTTAGCTTGATATGTCACCTCTGCATCTATTATCAGTTGCTCTTTACATCCTCGTGCTCCTTTGCAACAGCCTTTTTGTTCTTCATTTATAATTTTGTTCTGTGTTGTATGTGTCACTAGTTTCTGTTTAATGACTGAAGTTAATATTTTGTATATTGTTGGTAGGCATGTTATGGGGCGATATTTAGCTGGGTTCGCTGTGTCTGCTTGATCTTTAGGTTTCAGATAAGTTATTCCATGTGTAAGTGTATCAGGGAATGTGTATGGGTCTGCAATGTAACTGTTAAATAATTTAGTTAGATGTGAATGTGTTGCGGTGAACTTCTTTAACCAGAAATTTGCTATTTTATCATTTCCAGGGGCTTTCCAATTGTGAGTAGAATTAATTGCTTGGGTGACTTCATGTTGCAAAATTGTCACTTCAGGCATTTGTGGTATCATCTTGTATGTGTCTGTTTCTGCTTGTATCCACCGTGCATGCCTGTTATGTTGTACCGGGTTTGACCATATGTTGCTCCAGAAGTGTTCCATGTCTGTTATGTTTGGTGGATTGTTTATTGTAATGTGTGTGTTATCTATTGTCTGGTAAAATTTCTTTTTGTTTGTGTTGAATGTTTGGTTTTGTTTCCTTCTATTTTCACTTTTTTTGTACCTTCTGAGTCGTTTGGCGAATGCTTGTAATTTCTGCTTCTTTTCATCTAATTGCTCTGTCGCTTCTTGTTGTGAGATTTTACCTAACCTTTTTCGTTTTTTTTCCGAGATTTCATTTCTTATAAATTGTGTTAGCTGTCCGATGTCTTTTCTCAGTTTTTCTATTTTGATCTGTAGCCTGTGTTGCCATGCTGGTTTTGTGGGTTTCTTCTGAGTGTTGGTTGGTTCTGATCTCTGCCTAGTGTGTATATTTAGTGTAGTGAGTGCTCCTATATATACCAGTAGTTGTAACTCTTCCATAGTTGTGTTTTCATTTATTTTGTTGTGTATGATTGTGTTGATAGTTTTTATTGTTGTTTCAACTTGTGGGTTATTTGGTGGTCTACGCAAGAATGGTCT
This sequence comes from Schistocerca serialis cubense, assembly GCF_023864345.2. Lineage (NCBI taxonomy): Eukaryota > Metazoa > Arthropoda > Insecta > Orthoptera > Acrididae > Schistocerca > Schistocerca serialis. The sequence goes on along the minus strand of NC_064641.1, from coordinate 944,731,381 downwards.
AATGTCTGTATTTGTGTCTTTGTATTCTATATATGTTAGCTGAAATTTTTCTTCTATATCTAATATCTGTGTCACTTTGTGTTCTATTTGTGCTTGTTCTGGTGGCTGCCTTAAGATTTCGTTTTCCTCTGATTGTTTAATTGGTGCGTGTTGTTCTTTGTTTGTTTGCTCTGGGATGTTTGAGTCCATTACTGTATTTTCTTCTTCTTCTGATTGCACATTATTTTGTTCCAGTATTTGTTGTACTTGTTGTTTGATGTTATCTAATTCTGACTGGGGTATCCTGTTATTTTTTATTATTACACGGATCTGATCAGCTAGTCGTTGTTCTGCTAAAAATTTTAATTCTGGGTATCTGGTAATAAATGTTGTGTATACTTGTGATCTGTATCCAGTTGTGTTGGTTCCTAGGTTTGTTGCTTGGTAATAACAGAACATGAGGTGTCGATTAACTTCATCTGACCATCTCATCCTCTGTCTTTGTTTTCCTTCTAGGGTGGTTGCAGGAAGCATATCCTGCAAAACACCTCTATTTGGATTTAAATCATTTTCCAGTTGGCTAGCAGTGTCGTTACCATTGTGGTCGGGCATAGGGTTCAAGCGTCGTCCCCGACCATGACGGCGCTTGTCCAAGGCTTCATTAGTTCTGTCCTGAACCAACTAATCACACTAAAAGGGGGGTTAGCCCTATTAGTGGTTTGTTCTTTTCGTCGCCTTTTACGACTGGCAGAACATACCGGAGGCCTATTCTTTTCCCGGGCCTCCACGGGATTTATTATTATTATTATTATTATTATTATTATTATTACAGACACAATTACAAACTGATCTATTCACGCCACTGCGTGGATTACTTTCTGACAATAGCAGCATATAACCCAAATTTTGTGAGATGTAAACAACTGGGTGAGGAAAATTTTTATTTTTTGTTTGTTTGGTACTGCTATTGTTTTTACCACAAAGCTGCTTGATAATGCTCAAGAGGGTAAAATCAGCTTATTGACAATTTGTTCAATACAATTTTTGTAATGCCTCACAGATGAAAACAACTTCATTCATGAAATTTATTGTGCTGTTGATATAAGCATATTTTGTTTTCCACAACTGATAATGGAACTAAACAACATGGTGCATGTTATACGACAGTTATTAATGTAATTATGTACACTGAGGAGACAGGTCATTCCACCTGCAAAGCACAAACCTTCCTTTCAATCCTGCTATGTTAAATATACTACTATAAGCACCACCATTTCATAGCTGTTAAATAATAGTGTGTTAGCTGGGCTTCACAATTTGTGGTGATGTGAACTCAAATAATAACCTAGGCCCAATCATAGGTAAAGCAGCTGGTAGATTTTGATTGATTGGTACGATACTGGAAAAACACAGTCTGTCCACAATTGAAATTGGTTACAAAACACTTTTGTGGTCATTCTTGTAGTACCACTGAAGTGTGTGCGAGATCCATGCCAAATGGGACTAATTTGAGATATTCGGCATATAAAAAAAGAACAGCATGAATGGTCCAAGGTTTGCTTGACTGTAGGAGAGCTTCATGGAAATCCTGAAAAAACTAAACCGACAAAGCTTAAAAACCACCAACTGTGTCATGAAAGATTATTTACAAAGTTTTCATAATTCAAGGTGAGGAATATATTACAACCCCCTACCATGTAATGTTCTGGTGGGATCTGTGAACACAAGATTAGTCTAACTATGGTGTGCACACAGGCATTTAAGAAATAATTCTCCCCACAGACCAAGGGGGTTGCTAACGGGAGAGAGGGGTACCCTAATATGTGGTACAATGGCACATACCCTCTGATATGTACTTCCGGTGTTTTTCAAAGTATGTATAATAAAACCCGGTTTTATGTTACTGCATTTTACATTTTTCCACTTTTCACATTCATTTTTGTCGTTTCCAACACAAGCCCTATTCTCTCAATATAATGCTAACAATTGTGTGGTGAAGCATTTCCCACATTTTAGGATATCTTTGTCATTATTATGACCTTTATTATCAATTTTCTTACAGATTTCGGCAAAAAGTGCATCATATTCCTGCTCAAAGTCAGCCTCAGAGCAAAGCAGGAAAAATAGACTATCCACAAAGTTATTGATTGTGTAACATAGCATAAGCACGGTAAGCAAGATATCTATTGTCAGCATGTTTGGTCATGTCTGCCCACATTATAGGTTCGCAGTGTTTAGAATGGTGGGAAAATACGCTACATCACTCTAGTAGCAACCTTCCTTCTGCTCACTGTGTTGCATCACAACAGCTTTAATTTAATTTCAAGATCATATATGCAAATAAACACCACTTTTGAAGATGGTCATCTTTATAACTGGCTTTCACAAATAGTCATTAAATCCACAAGAAATTTGATAACTCGTACTAGGCATGCAGTTTTAGGTCAGTATGACCTGATGTCAGACGTAAACATTCCTCCTCAAGATTCTCTATAGTAAAACAATAATTTCCACCCTCTCTCTCACTCAGGATGTCCCTGAACCAAGTAACATCCTTGTCAGCAACAAGCTGGAGATTTCATGCCTACTGTTCTCTGTATACTATGACTGCCACTTTCAATGTTTTAACCAATATTGTACACAAGTTTTATTTACCACAACTTTATACTGACTATCCATCATTCTCACATTAATATCTTTTTAATGTGGTTTCACAAAAGAGTGGAGTTAATTGCCATTAGAAAGAAACAAAAGCAATTAATTATTTCAGATTTTTTTAAACAGGAGAAATTTAAATTGTTTTACTTTCATATTCTGAACAATATAAAGAGAATGACATTAAGAGTAATTTATTCATTTTTGCTTGTTGTGTTTCCTATGCTTTCCGGTATTTTACATTTTCCTGCATTTCACACTTTTTTGGGTCAGTCTGCTGAAAACTGTATAAAGGGGGTTTTACTGTATGTAGATATAAATTATTAATGCAATGGTAAACAGTTGCATCACTGCAGATATTTCTACCCCATAAGTAACTTTTATTTTCCTTGGTCTTCTGTGAGAGGGATTTGCAAATTCAGTCACAATCAGCGTGTGTTTTACTGCACTAAATTCACACACGAAAAATTACAGTAGGAAATCAATGTTTTATCCTTTAGGCTATACAGGAGTGGGAACTAATGCTCAACCACCTCTTTTTTCCTTTTCAGCGCCATCACTACTGTACAGTGCTGAGAAAAATGGCATCAGTACCATCTAGCAGTGAGCAGCAGAGCTCTTTGGAAAGACAGGTACAATGTGAAGCAACATATGAGTGGGCCTAGGAAGTGGATTGTACGAATCCTTCAAACAGAGATGTAGCTGTGTTTGCAGATAATTCTCTCATTTAGCGTCCAGTAAAGTCATCAAAATATCAATACAAGTTACAAAATAATTTAGGCAAGGTATCTGTAAAGTGGGAAATGTGGCAACTGACCCTGAACAATAAGAAGTATAAGGTCCTCCACTTCTCCACTTGGGTACTAAAAGGACACACAATACACAATAAATAATACTAATTTATGAGTTGTCAAATGAAATAAATATCTACAGAGTACAATTAGAAACCACTTCAACTGGAACCAACACACTGTAAATGTTGTGGGAAAGGTGACCCAAAGCACAACACTTAGAAGATGTAACAATTCTAGTAAAGAGAGTACTTGCACTACTCTTGTTCATCCACTTTCTGAGCACTGCTGTGCAATATGCAATCCTTATCAGATAGGACTGATGGAGGACATTAAATAAGGGCAGCTCATTTCGTATTCCAGTGAAATGTTGTAGAGAGAGATATAATACGCAGGGAGGGGTGGCAATTATTAAAGAAATAAGTATTTTTCGTTGTGGCATGATCCTTTCACAAAACTTCGATCTAGAACTTTTTCCTCTGAATGTGAATAAGTTTTGTTGACTCCCACCTACATAGAGATAAATTACCATCATAATAAAATACGAGAAATCACAATGTAACTTGCAGCAGCTATGAACAGATGATGAGTCTTGGCCAATATAATCTAGCTTCGAGAGTTGTCAATCCAGTTTTTGATTGGTTGGGTTGTGAGATTGAAGGGACCAGACTACTAGAGCCATTGGTCCCTTTTTCCACAAACTTTCAGCACCCACAAAGAATAAAAACAAACAATGGAGATGACAAGAGACAACACAGGACAAGAAAGAAACAGACAGAGACCGTACAAAAGGAATTAAAATCACACAGAGTATGACAGCGGTTGGCCGACCATAAAAAACAAAAAAAGGAAAAGCCAACCACCAAGAAACGCACTAAAAATCCCAGTCTAAAATCGTACGCCAAAGGTCAAAAATGACAAACACTTAATTAAGCGATACAAAACCCCATGCACGAATAAAACTCAAAACTAAACCTGCCATTGCATCATCATCCGATAAAAGTGAAGGAAGCGTATCAGGCAGCGCAAATGTCTGCCTGAGCGGAGTTAAAAGCAGGCAGTCCAACAGATGTCGACCACCGTCAAAGCTGACCTGCAGCCGCATAAAGGTGGGTCCTCGTGGCACAATAAATAGCTGTGCGTCATCCAGGTGTGGCCAATGCACAGCCGGCAGAGGAAAACAGAGCCCTTGCGAGAGACCCGCAAGGAGGAGCACCAAGCACCGGTAGCCTCCTTGATGGCCCAAAGTTTGTTGGGTGAAGGAAGGGTGCGCCATTCTTCACCCCAGGTGCAAAGTACCTTCTGCCGCAAAATTGAACTCTCCTAAAGGCCAATATCCAAGCCTGGTGCATTGACAGCCTGTTTAGCCAGCGTGTTAACACGTTAATTTCCCGGGATGCCGACATGACCCGGGTTCTACACAAAGACCACAGAGCGGCCGCAACGGGCAATAGTACCGAGGGACTCCTGGATATCCATCACCAGACGAGAGTGAGGGAAACGCTGGTCGATAGCTCGTAAACCGCTCAGGGGGTCACAACAGATAATGAACGACTCACCTTAGCAGGAGCGGATATACTCTATGGCGCGAGAGATGGCACCAGCTCGGCAGTGAAAACACTGCAGCCAGCCGGCAACGAGAGCTGTTGATAATGGTCCCCCAGACTAAGAGCATAACCGACACGACCAGCAACGATCGAACCATAAGTACAGACAACATCAGAGGCTTGAAACACGGCAAGGATTGAAAGAAAGCGGTGGCAGAGGGCCTCATGAGGAACTGAGTCCTTCATGCCCTGTGCCAAATCGAGCTGAAGGCATCGGCGAGGCACACACCACGGGTATACACAGAGGGGCCCAAAAAAGAGGTGGTAGACGGAAAACCGCAAGCCCAGAGAGAAGAGCTCTGACGCAAGCCACGATCGTACACCCTGACCGGAGTCGCCGTTCCGGAAGATGGACGACCAACTGAGGGAACAGGAGACGATAAATGGGAAGCCCTGGCAAGCTACAAATGTGTCTAGTATAAGCGGCCAGTAACCATTGGCGCCAGAACCGCAATGGACGGGCACCTTCCTCCACAAGTATGCTGTTGACAGGGCTTGTCCGGAAAGCTCCAGTGGCGAGTCTCTGATCCCGCTGTGCAGGATGGGGTCCAGAAACTGCAATGCAGAAGGGAATGCTGAACCATATGCCAGGCTCCCATAACCTAGATTGGACTGAATTAATGTCTGGTACAGCCATAGAAGGGTAAACCGAGCAGCACACCAGCTGGAAGAGCAAGGAAGAGCGTTAAGATGCCGCCAGCACGTTTCTTTAAGCTGCCGAATATGAGGGAGCCAAGTCAACTGGGTATCACAAACCACTCCCAAAAACCGATGCGTCTCCACCACAGCAAGAGGTTCACCGTCAAGATAAAGCTGTGGCTCATGGTGAATAGTGCGTTGCCGGCAGAAATGCATAACGCAGGTCTTGGCAGCCGAAAACTGGAAGACATGCGCAACAGCCCCAGACTGCGCCTTACAGATAGCGCCCTGCAGCTGCCGTTCAGCAACTGCAATGCCAGTGGAGCTAAAGTATAGGCAGAAGTCGTCAGCATACAAGGAAACTGACACAGACGTTCCCACTGCCACAGCAAGCCCATTAATTGCAATCAAAAAGATGCAGACACTTAAGACAGAGCCTTGCGGTACCCCATTCTCGTGAACTCGGGAGGAACTATGGGAGACCGCAACTTGTACATGGAAGGAACAAAGCAAACGAAAATTTTGTATGAAAATCCGGAGCGGAGCCCGAAGACCCCAACCATGAAGCACAGAGACGATGTGATGTCGCCATGTCGTATCATATGCCTTCCGCATGTCAAAAAAGATGGTGACCAGATGCTGATGGCAAGCAAAGGATGTAATGACGGCAGACTCCAGGCACACCAGATTACCGGCGGCAGAGCGACCCTTATGGAACCCACCCTCAGACGGAGCTAAAAGGCCCCGAGGCTCAACTAGGCAACTCAACCTCCGGCTCACCATGCGTTCGAGCAACTTGCAAAGAATGTTGGTGAGGCTAATGGGGCGGTCGCTGCCCACCTCTAGTGGGTTCTTGCCAGGTTTCAACACAGGAATTATGATGCTTTCCCACCATTGCGATGGGAACTCACCCTCAACCCAGATACGGATGAAAAGGTCTATGAGGCATCACTGGAATTCCACTGCGAGGTATTTGAGCATCTGACAGTGGATGATAACTGGCCCGGGAGCCGTATTAGGGCACGTGGCTAGGGCACTTTTGAATTACCACTCACTGAACAAATCTTCGTACGATTCAGGGTGGCGCGTGTGAAATGAAAAGCTCCGACGTTCCAACCACTCTTTCAGGGAGGGGAAGGCCAGTGGGTAATACACTGAAGCGAAACTCTGAGCAAAATGTTCCGCTAAGCAGTATGCAATTGTGTTGGAGGCAGTACGGACTGCTCCATTCAGTGAAAGTGCAGGTACACTAGCGGGGATCTGATAGCCATGTTGTTGTTGTTGTTGTTATTGTTGTTGTTGTCGTCTTCAGTCCTGAGGCTGGTTTGATGCAGCTCTCCATGCTACTCTATCCTGTGCAAGCTTCTTCATCTCCCAGTACTTACTGCAACCTACATCCTTCTGAATCTGCTTAGTGTATTCATCTCTTGGTCTCCCTCTACGATTTTTACCCTCCACGCTGCCCTCCAATGCTAAATTTGTGATGCCTTCATGCCTCAGAACATGGCCTACCAACCTGTCCCTTCTTCTTGTCAAGTTGTGCTACAAACTTCTCTTCTCCCCAACTCTATTCAAAACCTCCTCATTAGTTATGTGATCTACCCATCTAACTTTCAGCATTATTCTGTAGCACCACATTTCAAACGCTTCTATTCTCTTTTTGTCTAAACTATTTATCGTCCATGTTTCACTTCCATTCATGGCTACACTCCATACAAATACTTACAGAAACGACTTCCTGACACTTAAATCAATACTGGATGTTAACAAATTTCTCTTCTTCAGAAACGCTTTCCTTGCCATTGCCAGTCTACATTTTATATCCTCTCTACTTCAACCATCATCAGTTATTTTGCTTCCCAAATAGCAAAACTCATTTATTACTTTAAGTGCCTCATTTCCTAATCTAATTCCCTCAGCATCACCCAACTTAATTCGACTACATTCCATTATCCTTGTTTTGCTTTTGTTTATGTTCATCTTATATCCTCCTTTCAAGACACTGTTCCGTTCAACTGCTCTTCCAAGTCCTTTGCTGTCTCTGACAGAATTACAATGTCATCGGCGAACCTCAACATTTTTATTTCTTCTCCATGGATTTTAATACCTACTCCAAACTTTTCTTTTGTTTCCTTTACTGCTTGCTCAATATACAGATTGAATAACATTGGGGAAAGGCTACAAACCTGTCTCACTCCCTTCCCAACCGCTGCTTCCCTTTCATGCCCCTCGACTCTTATAACTGCCATCTGGTTTCTGTACAAATTGTAAATAGCCTTTTGCTCCCTGTATTTTACCGATGCCACCTTCAGAATTTGAAAGAGAGTATTCCAGTCAACATTGTCAAAAGCTTTCTCTAAGTCTACAAATGCTAGAAATGTAGGTTCGCCTTTCCTTAATCTATTTTCTAAGATAAGTCGTAGAGTCAGTACTGCCTCACGGGTTCCAACATTTCTGCGGAATCCAAACTGATCTTTCCCGAGGTCGGCTTCTACCAGTTTTTCCATTCGCCTGTAAAGAATTCATGTTAGTATTTTGCAGCTGTGAATTATTAAACTGATAGCTTGGTAATTTTCACATCCGTCTACACCTGCTTTCTTTGAGATTGGAATTATTATATTCCTCTTGAAGTCTGAGGATATTTCGCCTGTCTCATACATCTTGCTCACCAGATGGTAGAGTTTTGTCAGGTCTGGCTCTCCCAAGGCCGTCACTAGTTCTAATGGAATGTTGTCTACTCCCGGGGCCTTATTTCGACTCAGGTCTTTCAGTGCAATGTCAAACTCTTCATGCAGTATCGTATCTCCCATTTCATCTTCACCTACATCCTCTTTCATTCCTATAATATTGTCCGCAAAAACGTCTCTGTACAGATCCTCTATATACTCCTTCCACCTTTCTGCTTTCCCTTCTTTGCTTAGAACTGGGTTTCCATCTGAGCTCTTGATATTCATACAAGTGGTTCTCTTTTCTCCAAAGGTCTCTCTAATTTTCCTGTAGGCAGTATCTATCTTACCCCTAGTGAGATAAGCGTCTACATCCTTACGTTTGTCCTCTAGCCATCCCTGCTTGGCCATTTTGCACTTCCTATTGATCTCATTTCTGAGACGTTTGTATTCCTTTTTGCCTGCTTCATTTACTGCGTTTTTATATTTTCTCCTTTCATCAATTAAATTCAATATTTCTTTTGTTACCCAAGGATTTCTACTACCCCTTGTCTTTTTACCTACTTGATCTTCTGCTGTCTTCACTACTTCATCCCTTCTTCTACTGTATTTCTTCCCCCCATTCCTGTCAATTGTTCCCTTATGCTCTCCCTGGAACTCTGTACAACCTCTGGTTCTTTCAGTTTATCCACGTCCTATCTCCTTAAATCCCCACCTTTTTGCAATTTCTTAAGTTTTAATCTACAGTTCATAACCAATAGATTGTGGTCAGAGTCCACATCTGCCCCTGGAAATGTCTTACAATTTAAAACCTGGTTCCTAAATCTCTGTCTTACCATTATATTATCTATCTGATACCTTCTAGTATCTCCAGGATTCTTCCATGTATACAACCTTCTTTATGATTCTTGGACCAAGTGTTAGCTATGATTAAGTTATGCTCTGTGCAAAATTCTACCAGAAAGTTCCCTCTTTCATTTCTCTCCCCCAATCCATATTCACCCACTATGTTTCCTTGTCTCCCTTTTCCTACTGTTGAATTCCAGTCACCCATGACTATTAAATTTTCGTCTCCCTTCATTACCTGAATAATTTCTTTTATCTCATCATACATTTCATCAATTTCTTCGTCATCTGCAGAGCCAGTTGGCATATAAACTTGAACTACCATAGTAGGAATGGGCTTCGTGTCTATCTTGGCCACAATAATGCGTTCACTATGCTATTTGTAGTAGCTTACCCGCACTCCTATTTTTTATTCATTATTAAACCTACTCCTGCATTACCCCTATTTGATTTTGTATTTATAACCCTGTATTCACCTGACAAAAAGTCTTGTTCCTCCTGACACTGAACTTCACTAATTCCCACTATATCTAACTTTAACCTATCCATTTCCCTTTTTAAATTTTCTAACCTACCTGCCCGATTAAGGGATCTGACATTCCACGCTCCGATCCATAGAACGCCAGTTTTCTTTCTCCTGATAACGACGTCCCCCTGAGTAGTCCCCGCCCGGAGATCCAAATGGGGGACTATTTTACCTCCGGAATATTTTACCCAAGAGGACGCCATCATTATTTAACCATACAGTAAAGCTGCATGCCCTCAGGAAAAATTACGGCTGTAGTTTCCCCTTGCTGATAGCCATACAGTCGCCTAATCTTGGCCCTAACTTACGATGGAGAGGTACGGAGGCCAATGGTGGAGTCATACCGTTCCCAGCACACCTGCTTGCGTTGGAGAATGATGCAGTGGGCCTGCGCATGGAGCCGTTTAAAGACGATGAGGTGTTCCAATGAGGGATGTCACTTGTGATGCTGGAGTGCCCGCCTGTGATCTTTAATCGCCTCAGCGATCTTGGACGACCAGCAAGGCACAGTCCTCCACCTAGGAGAACCAGAAGAACAGGGTATGGCAGATTCTGCGGCAGTAACGGTGCCAGTGGTGACCGAGTGACCCACCGTGTCAATGGCGTCATTGGAAAGAGGCTAAGTAGTGGCAATGGAGGTGAACAAGTCCCAGTCATCCTTATTCATAGCCCATCTGCACAAGCTCACAGAAGAGTGACGCTGTGGCAGTGACAGAAACATCGGAAAGTGATCACTACCGCATAAGTCGTCATGCACACTCCATTGAACAGATGGTAATAGGCTAGGGCTGCAAATCGAAAGGTAGATGGCTGAGTTCGTGCCATGCGCCACACAGAAATGTGTGAAGGCACCATTATTTAAAACTGAAAGGTCGAGTTGCGCCAATACTTGCTCAACAATGCTGCCTCGACCTGTTGCCACTGATCCACCCCACAGAAGTTTATGGGCGTTAAAGTTGCCCAGTAACAGAATAGGTGGTGGCAGTTGGGCTATCAGTGCAGCCAAGACATGCTGCGAGATATCACCATCCAGTGGAAGATAGAGACTGCAAACACTATCACCCTCCAGTTGCCTCCAGAAACCCCCTCATAAACTGCCTGGTTCTTATAATAACCCCGATAGCCACGGAGGAAAACCAAGTTTCCTGTAGGGGTTGAAGGCTGAGAAGTTGTTGGAGCTCAGCAAGATGGTGGAAAAAACCACTGCAGTTCCACTGGAGGATGACATTGTCCATGGCCAAGAAAGTGTGAAGGGACAGAGGAGGCAGATTATGCCACTGAGTGACCTGCTGTACCGATGGGAGCGACATCCATCATGTCTGAGGGACCGCCGAGATCTAGGTCCTCAGCGGACGCCAGAATCTCCACCCCATCCTCAGACACAGTGCTTGTAGGTAGCGGTGGAGTGGGTGCCACTGCAATTTCCTTGGTCTTAGGGGTCCTTGGGTTGCCCTTGCTGGGAGGGCTTCTTTGATTAAGTCTCCGGGTCTGAAGAGGACCGCGAAGCCCTATGACCATCTGCCTGGGGATTCTTCATCCCCTGGCAGGTGTCTGGTTGGTTTGCCACTGGTAGGAACCTGGGAAGGGAGTGGCCCAAGGGATCCCTTACTAGCGAGAGAAGCCGAAGAAGACTTAATGCTTCTCCGGCTTAGATAGAAGTGGGGACTGGTGTCCCCGATGGTGGGAAAGGGATTGGGGGGGCGGGGGGGAGTGGGGGGCAGGCCTGCTTCTCCCGAGGTAGGTGGTGCAGGAGCAACAGGGAGGGAAGTGCCCCCCCCCCACCATCAAGGGGGCAGGTGTGGTCCTTCGGCTCAAAGAGCTGACTGTATGTGGTGCAACAGATGGAGCTGTAAAGCTGTAACAGGAGTGATAGTGGTGGCATAAGATGAGGTTATGCACACAGGATGAAACCATTCAAATTTCTGTTTAGCCTCAGTGCAGGTCAGGCCGTCCAGGATCTTGTATTCCATTATTTTCCTTTCCTTCTATAGAATCTTACAGTCCAGCGAGCAAGGGGGATGGTGCTCTCCGCAGCTGACACAGATGGGAGGTGAGGCACATGGAGTATCGGGATGGGATAGACGACCACAATTGCGACATGAGAGGGTGGAAGCACAGCGGGAAGACATATGGCCGAACTTCCAGCATTTAAAGTACTGCACTGGGGGAGGCATATATGGCTTGAAATCACAGCGGTAGACCATCACCTTCACCTTCTCGGGTAATGTGTCACCCTCGAAGGCCAAGATGAAGGCACCAGTGGCAACCTGATTATCCCTCGGACACCGGTGAACGCGCCGGACGAAATGGACACCTCGTCACTCTAAGTTGGTACACAGCTAGTCATCAGACTGTAAAAGATCCCTGTGGAAGTTAATGCCCTGGACCATATTTAAGCTTTTATGGGGCGTGATAGTAACATAAACATCTCCCAGCTTCTTACAATAGAGTAATGCCCATGACTGGGCAGAGGATGCTGTTTTTATCAAGACTGACCCGGACCGCATTTTTGACAAGCCCTCCACCTCCCCAAACTTGTCCTCTTAATGCTCTACAAAGAACTGAGGCTTCATGGACACAAAGGATTCCTCATCAGCTCCCGTACAGACTAGATACCAGGGCGAATATGTCTAACTGTCATTCATAGCCTTTCGTTCCTCCCATGGTGTGGCCAGGGAGGGGAACAATTTGGGGTCATAGATGTTTGCATTAAAGTGAGCCTTCGAACACTTAGAGACTGCTGGTGGCTGTTGGCCACGCTTCATTGCATGTCATCCACCCTCATGCCACCTACTCCGACCAAGGGCCCTCCCCACGGGCGCCACCCAGCCTCAGCAAGGGCCACCTGGCAGGAAGTCCTGATGCCCCAGGGAGACAGGCACCTACTCCTTGGCACACGTGGGGAGTTAACGGCGCACACATCAGTAGAGCAATCCCTGTGTTGTCCGGGGGCTACAACCAACAGGGTACATGGTGGCCCCAGCACAACGGACTGGCTACCGTGCTGGATATGAGGTGGCAAGTGGTCCATGGTCGTCATCAGCGTAGAAAGCGACACTGCAGAGTGCAAATCGCACCCAGAAATGTATCTTCGCCCAATAGATGGAGAGCGAGCGGGCCGGCAATGCGACGACGAATAAGCTCACTAAAGGTCTCGGTGCGCGATGGACACAATGTACCAAGTAAGGCACCCTTCCCCAATTGGCTCGCTCTTCGGAATAATTTTGAAATATGGTGGTCAAACCCAAGAGGGGACCATCACGTAAGGGCCGAAACATTTGAGACTCCTTTTAGTCGCCTCTTAAAACAGGCAGGAATACCGCGGGCCTATTCTTAACCCCGAACCCGCAGGAGGGCCAGTTTTTGAACTGAAGACCCCAACACACTGTTGACACTGCAATATTATGGACTCAATTATTATTGTTAATTAAATTCTTATGCATGTAGTATTTGAGCAAAATCATAAAGAAAACAGTAGGATATTTTATGAGAAATTAAAGTTCAAAAGCTTTGGAATAATTATATTCAAAAGAAGGTTAATGTCCACTTAATTCAGACCAACAGGATCTGTGGTAATAACGTGAAGCTCTCTAACTCTCTGGACAGAGACCTAGTAGGTCCTAAATCATATTCAAGCAATTTTATTCAGAAAGGCGCATCAAATGCTGTGGGAAGAAGATTGGGGTTTAACATCTGTCGCCGACAAGAGCATCAGAGATGAAGCCGATGTTAAGATTGGGAAAGGATAAGGAAGAAAACAGACTATGTTCTTTTCAAAGGTCCCATACAGGCACCTGCCTTAAGTAATTTGGGGAAACGAAAAATTCGGATATTCGGACGGGGATTTGACTACCATCTTCCTGTGTCTTGCCACTGCAACCTCTCGCTTAGTCAACCATTTTGGACAACTGTTGCTAATTGTCACTGGTGACAAGCACTGTACACAAACATGGTTGTACCTTCAACACAGAAAGCCCGCATGACAAATTAATAAAACATCAAGTCACTGAAACTTAAAACTTATTCTAGCAACTGAAATAAGTAACATGTAGTATGCATACCCAATATAGAGACTGCACAGGTTCTGGATGCAGTAGGCCAACAATGCCGTGATACAGAGAAAGGCCCGTGCCCACACAGAAGATACCCACTCCAGATATCAATGAAGCCACATACTTCATGTTGCTATAGCCATATGGATGTTCAAGATTTGCACTCTGGAAAGAAGTAGGGTTATCCAAGTTCATTTCAGTAGTCAAAGCTCTAAGACTTAAATTTTAATGTTACGAACTGACATAGTATTAAACATATGAAATGACACAAGCAAAATTTAACTTTCAAAATTACACAAATGTGAGACAGACAGGAGATGAAAAGAAAATTATTATACAGAATAGCATTCAATAAGAGTTAAAATTGCGTACCACTAATGTTAGTGAAATCTGGTAATCAGTTATTTTCTTCAATGTCTCATTCATAAAAGTATTATTTACATGTAAAATAAGGAAAGGCAACCAGTCACCTAAAGCGTACTGTTGCGTGAAGCACAGAAACACATAACAGGAGACAGCATTCACACTAGCTTTCGAACTCTTGCTCTTTTTCTAGCAAAAGTACACACTTCCACATACACAAGCACAAAGACGTGCAGGTCCTGTTCGTGGTCGATGCACTTGATCCATAAAGATGTATATATGGAGCAACCTAAGAGCTTGATATCAAGAAAGGTGGCTCAATGAGTTGAGAAGGACCAGGTGAAGTGGATTTGGGAGTAGGTGATGAGGTTATGGAGGAAACAGCAATGAATGTCCTTGCCAATAAGTCCACATCATGAAAATCTCATCAATTAACCTGAACCAGACAAGATTTTAGATCTTCGCTGGATAGAAATGGTTTCCTGTATGTGGCCACAAATAAGTTGGCATAGGATGGTGCTATGCAAGTACCCATTGTAATATGACAGATTTGTTTATAGATTTACCCTTCAAAAGTGAAATAATTTTGGGTCATGATGTGGCTGACAAGGAGGATTAGAAAACCAGTCTAAACCCTTGCAACTCCCTGACCAGGCCTTGATGACTTTCTCCGTCTTCCACAATCCAAAAAACTTCCTCCACCCCACGAAACACACTGCCCCTGGACACCCGTCCTGTAAGCATAAACGGAAAGGCTATGGATAGGATGTGGTGCAATAGACAAGAAACTCGAATCCATTGAGATAAAAATTTAAGCTGTATGAGAGATTGATCAAGTAAGACTCAGTAACAAGGATAGGCACAAAATTATAATAGGCTCCTTCTGTCTACCACCAGATTCACCTCCTGATGTAACCAAAAACTTCACAGAAGACATCAGTTCATGTGCACTTAACTTCGTTAAGCTACATCTACACGGTTACTCTGCAAATCATACTAAAGTGTCTGGCAGAGCAATCATCGAACCACCTTCCTAATAGCACACTATTATTCCACTCTTGAACAGCGGGAGGAAAAAACGAACAACTATATGTTTCCGAGCGACATCTGATTTCTCTTATTTTATTATGATCATTGTTTCTCCCTATGTAGGTTGGCATCAACAAAATATTTTCGCATTTGCAGGGAAAGTTGGTGACAGCTGCAATGAAAAATGCCTTTTATTTAAATTATTTCCACCTCAAATCCTGTATCTTGTATGTGACACTCTCCCCTGTTTCTTGATGGACAAAAAGTACTGCCCTTCTCTGAACATTCTCGGTGTACTCCATTAATCCTGTCTGGTAAGGATCTCACATCATGCGGCAATACTCCAAAAGAAGACAGACAAGCACAGTATAGGCAGTCTTTCACAGATCTGTTGCATCATGTTCTGCCAATAAAATGCAGACTTTCGTTCACATTACCCACAACATTTTCTGTGTGCTCTTTCCAATTGTTTGTAACAGTAATTCCTAGGTATTTAGTTGAATTTATGGCCTTCAGATTTGACTGATTTATCATGTAACGAAAGTTTAATGGATTCCTTTAAGCACTCATGTGCATAATCCCACACTTTTCATCATTTAGGACCAATTGTCAATTATTGCACCATACAGATATCTTATTTAAATCATTTTGCAATTGGTTTCAATCTTCTGGTGACTTTTCTAGACTATAAATGACATCATCTGCAAACAACCTGAAGACAGCTACTCAGATTGTCTTCTACGTCACTTATATAGATAATGAACAGAACAGGGCCTGTGAAACTACCTTGGGGAATGACAGAAATCACTTCTGGTTTACTCGATGACTTTCCGTCAGTTACTATGAACAGTGACCTCTCTGACAGGGAATCACAAATCCAATCACATAACTGAGACAATATTCCATAAGCAATCAATTTGATTACAAGCTGCTTGTCAGGTACATTGTCATAAGCTTTCTAGAAATCTAGAAATATGGAATCAATTTGAAATTCCTTGTCGATTGCACTCATCACTTTGTGTGAGTAATGAGCTAGTAATCACTGAAAGACACTTTAATCATTCATAGCTTGATTGGGATACTTATAATTTTGTTAGTGGTGGGCACGACAAGAATCCTGTGCATTGTTAAATGCCTTCTCTGAAACTACCTAGAATGGATAGTTCAGAATCCCAACCATAATAGAAATATGAGGTGCTATCCAAAATTTTCAGGACTGGTGCTGCCACTGTTGAAAACCTTACCTTTGGACTAATGGTCACCATCACCTTCAAAGAAGTTCCCATCGCATGTACACACTGGTCCCAGCACTTCTGCCACTGGTCAAACATTTCCTGGAAGTCCTGTTCTTTGAGGGCGTTTATCATCACCAGCAATGCTTCTCGAATCCTCTCTAGAGTGTCGAACCGACGGCCTTTCAAATTAAGTTTCAGTTTTGGGAATAGCGCGAAGTCGCAAGGTGCCAAATCTGACGAATACGGTGGGTGGGGTACAACCTCCATGTTGTTTTTTGCCAAAATGGTCCTGGTGAGCAAGGACATGTGAAGGGCACACTATCGGGATGCAGCAGCAAGTTCCCTTGATGCCAAAGTTCGGGCCATCATCACGACACATTTTCATGGAGCCGTTGCAAAACGTCACAGTTGTATGCGGAATTCACTGTTTGGTTAGGTGGGACTAATTCTTTGTGCACAGTTCCCTTGGTATCAAAGAAAACAATGATCACGCTCTTCAGTCTGAGCACCATCTTCGACGTCCGTACAGCCGGCCCTAAACCGAGGATGCCACTCAAACACACGCATACGGCTCATGCTCTGTCCCCCAAACACTTGTTGAATCATTGCAAGGGTCCCCGTAACACTTTTCCCAAGATTCACACAGAATTTGATACACACGCTCTGTTCTGTTCGCAGATCCATCGTAAAATCGTCACACACCAAACACAGAGTATTACAGAAATCACTGTGAACACACAACACGTCCTCCCAGCTGAATGCCACTCCGCACACTGACTCATCAGATATGCTGCTCTCGCCACCTAAAAGTGCAAATACCTACTACTCCTACTTTCCAGATGGCAGCACAAGTCCCAAAAAATTTTGGATTCCACCTTGTATATTAGATCTAATGGAGACGGACAGACATACATGACACTCTTTGAGGACATCTACATAAAACCTGTTATCAGTGACTATGAGGCAGTTATCGCAACAATGAACAAAGTACAGAGGGCAATTAAAACAAGTAGAATGATTTATATGTTCAGCAAACTAAATAAATAATCGTTGTGTCATATCTCAATGAGGAACTTGAAACTTTTAGCTTAGGACAGGAGCATGGAAAGGAACTATGGCTTGAATTTAAAAGAACAGTTAACCATGCACTGGACAGATATGTGCCCAGTGGAACAGTTATTGATGGGAGAGATCCTCCATTATATAGTCAACGTAAAAAAAAAAACTTCTACGGGAAAACGAGACAACTGTATAACAAGCATAAAAAAAGTATAGGGCTGCAAACAGAGAGATGCTGAATGAAACACGTTTGGCAGTAATGAGAGCAATGTGTGAAGCCTTCAGTGACTACCGCAGCAATATATTGTCAAAAGGTCTTTAACAAAACCCAAAGAAATTCTGGTCTATGTAAAGGCTGTTAGTGGTGTTGAAGTCGAGTCATTCAAGAACAAGACACGAACTGAAAATGAGAGCAGGAAATCAATACGAGAAATTTGTAGCTCTGTTTTCAAATATTCCTTCACAAAGTAAAACCCATTTCAATCTTCATACCACTTAAAAGGTGAGTGAAATAGGTGTTGGTGTCAATAGTGCTGATGAACAGCTGAAATTATTAAAATTAAACGAAGCTCCAGGTCAGATGGAATCCCTGTCAGATTCTACACCCAATCCATGGCCGAATTAGTTCCTATATTAGCTATAATCTATCATTGAGCCACAGAACACAAAAGCATGCCCAGTATATGGAAAAAAAGACAGGTCACACTCTACAAGAAGGGTAGCAGAAACAACTGACAAAACTACCACTGAATAACCTTGACATCAATTTCAAACAATGGAAAATCCAGAATGGAATGTAACAATATTAGAGAAGGAAAGTTGCTATTCACAATACAGCAGAGATGCAGAGTCGTGATAGGCACAACAAAAAGATTCACACAATTATAGCTTTCTGCCATTAAGGCCTTTGTCAGCAATAGACACACATGCATACACCCACTCACACAAATGTAACTTGCACACACGTCTGCAGTTTCAGATAACTGAAACCACACTGCGAGCAGCAGCATCAGTGCATGATGGGAGTGGCGACTGGGTGGGGTTAAGGAGGAGGCTGGGGCGGGAAGGGATAGTATGGCGGGGGTGGCAGACAGTGAAGTGCTGAAGTTTAGACGGAGGGCAGGAGATAAGGTGGGGGGGTAAGTAGCAGAAAGGAGAGAAATAAAAATAAATTAAAAGACTGGGTGTGGCAGTGAAATGATGGCTGTGTAGTGCTGGAATGGGAGCAGGGATGGGGCTGGATGGGTGAGGGCAGTGACTAACCTTCGTTTTCCAGCCGCCAGTGCAGGTGTGCATGTGTGTCTATTGCCGACAAAGGCCTTAATGGCTGAAAGATATAATTGTGAATCTTTTTGTTGTGCCTATTGCATATCAGCATCTCCACTATATGGTGAGTAGGAACTTTCCTTGGCATCAATTTGTACATAATCTTAGAACATATTCTGAGCTCAAACATAATGAGGTATCTCTTACAGAATGACCTTCTCCATCCCAACCAGCATGATTTTTGAAAACATTTTTCACATGAAACCTAACTCGCACTTTCTTCACATTAATTCCTGAAAGCCATGGGACAAGGTGGCCAGGTAGATACAACATCTTTCTATTTCCAAAAAGCATTTGTCTCAGAGTTACACTTATTATCAAAAGTAAGATCATATGGGGTATCAGGCAAAATTTAGGACTGGATTGAGGATTTCTTGGTAGGGAAGATGCAGAATATTATCTCTGATGGAGAGTCATCGACAGATGAAGTAACATCGGGTGTCTCCCAGGGTTCCTTGCAGTCAATGGTGTGTATTATTGACCTTGCATACAATATTAAGAGTAACCTCACTTTTCACAGATGGTGCAGCTACCTACAATGAAGTACATACAGTCTGCACGAAGTTGGACAAGTAAGATTTCAAATTGGTGCAAAGTCTGGCAACTTGGTTTAAATGTTCAGAAATGTAAAATTGTGCACTTTCACAAAATGAAAAAATGTAGTATCCTATGACTATATCAGTGAGTCACAATTTAACTCAGTAACTTCATACAAATATCTCAGGGTAACACTTGACAGGGACATGAAATGGAACAAGCCCATAGGATCCATCATGGGTAAAGCAAGTAGTAGATTAAGAGGTTAATGCAATGAGTCTGTGACGGGTGATTGTTTACAATTTACTCACACAAAGTGCTTGGGACCCATACCGCATAGGAACAAAGGGTATATTGAACATATACACAGAAGGGTCACAGGTCTGTTTGACATGTGGAGGAAGTATCACAGAGATGCTGAAAGAACCTATGTAGCCTATTCTTCAAGATAGATGGAAACTCTCCCAAGAAAGTCTACTACCAAAGTTTCAAGAACCGATTTTAAATGACAATTCCAGAAATGTACCACAACCATCTATGTATCACTCATATGGGGATCTTGAGGACAAGATTAGATCAATTACAGCAAGCATGGAGGAACATCATTCATCCCACACTCCATATGCAAATTGAATGGGGAGAAAGTCCTAATGACTGGTGCAATGGGCCATACACTTTGCCATGCCCTTCACAGTGGTTTGCAGAGTATAGATGTACATTTAACGCTACTACTAGTCTTTCTGGCTAAACTCTGACCACTGCAGTAGTCTCAATACTTTCTAAAGGATTCACTTCCAGCCAAAAGCCTAAGTCAAACACGAGCTGTAGCAGCTCTCCGAGGCCTTAGGTCACAAAACCTGACACCTGAACGCATCCCCCTTTCTCATACCTGCAACTCCCATAATCCTACCTTTCACCTGTTCCCCAAATTCCAAAAACCCAACCCTGCAGAACTCCCTACTGGTCATCCCACTGTGGCCGGGTACATTGCTCCAATTGAACAAACCTCTGTCTTTGTTGACTAACACCTCCAAACTACTGTCTGTAACCTCCCATCCCACATTCAAGACACTGCTCCCTTCCTTCACTTCCTCTCCACAGTTCCTGTCCCATTACCACCAGACTCCTTTGTTGCTGTGGAAAAAATGGTTCAAATGGCTCTGAGCATTATGCGACTTAACTTCTGAGGTCATCAGTCGCCTAGAACTTAGAACTAATTAAACCTAACTAATCTAAGGACATCACACGCATCCATGCCCGGAGCAGGATTCGAACCTGCAACCGTAGCGGTCACTCGGCTCCAGACTGTAGCGCCCAGAACCGCACGGCCACTCCGGCCAGCTGTTGCTGTGGACACAATGTTCTTGTCTGCCAACATCCTCTCATGCCCACAGCCCAAACTGTCTTTCCCAACATCCTTTTGATCCCACACCAACCACCTCTTTCCTAATCTCCCACACAACCACATCCTGAACCACACTTCTTTCATTTTTGAAGGGCAAATTTATAAACAAATGCACTGTACTCCCATGCATACTCGCATGATGGCATCTTATACCAACCATTTTTTAGGCTGTCCGTAGGAATCATTTCTATCCAGTCATTACCAAAACCCTCTTGTCCAGCTCAGATTCACTGATAACATTTTCATGACGTGAATTCAACATTTGCTCTTTCCTGAACAACTACTCCCAAATCCCTTCACATGGTCCTTCTCAACTCATTGAGCCACCTTCCTAGATGTCTGTATCCACCTCTCATATGGCTGCATAAATACATATGTGCATATCAACTGTGTCAACCACCAACAGTACTTCCACTATGACAACTGTTACCCATTCCTGCTTACAGCCTTGCCAGCAGTGCAAGCTGCATCTGAGTGGCTGGAGCTGTCAAAATATACTGACAACATCACTATAGCCTTTACTGGCATACAACATCCTATCCAGGTCATCCAATTATATATCTCCTGAGCCATGCTCCTATGCCATCATTAAATCTGTCAATTAGTGGCCAACCAGCTCTCCTCTGACCACCCAGTAACACCCTGGCCTTGAAAAGCTTGACCACATCCTCCACCAGGACTTCAACAACCTCAACTACTATTGTGGCCTGAGATGAGGAATGCCCTTCCATACTTCTACCCTTGTAGACTTGGGCCATTCTTGTTTTTTGTATATATCAATGACGGCCACAAAATTCTAAATAGTAAACTATGCTGGCACCATACCAAGCAGCTAGCATAAGCAATAAAGAGAGAACTTTGAAATGATCATAGAACATTAAACAATGTACAAACTTACACAGATCAGGACAAGACAAATGTAATAAAGTTCTTGTTAAATTATTATAATACTGATATTGAATGACTCTCTACAGCTGAAAAATATGATAAACGTAAGTTTTTAGGCACCCTGATAAACATCTCACATAGAAAGGGCATATCAGCTATATCTGTAAAAATATTACCAGTAATATTCACTTACCAAAAATCTTGCCAATATAATATCCTCCCCCACTCTTAAACAAGTGTACTACAGTTTAATTCACTCACATTTGTAATATGGGGCTGAGATTTTGAGGTTGGGCAGCCACAGTCTAGATGGATAGGATTTTTAGGGTTCAAAAGAGAGCAGTTAGGATACTTGCTAATATAATGAGATAGCCAAATAACATGAAGTAACTACATGGCAGTCTTCGTAAGGGCAAATTGAAACAAATGTTAACTGAAAGATGTTGGTACTCACTTACGGAATTCTGAATCGTTATAAAAGCATACAATGTACTACTTGATGTATGTATTAATTATATGTATTACAAGAGATCACTGTTAAAAATGCACAAACAAAAGATGATGTCCAAGACTGCAAAGTTAATATGACAAGTAAAGATGATGATTATCACCACCACCACTTTTTCAATCTTACTGCCAATCCTGTACCACATTGGTCATTCCCCTATGATTGGACCAAGTGCAGGACCCACCCATGATCTCCAATGCAGTCCTGTTATAGGCACTTCCTACCCCAACAAAAGGCATGGCCACATATGAAAGCAGCCATTTTAAATATAAGCTATGGTACAATTACTGTACAGCATTCTATGTGGGAATGACACATAACCAACAGTTTACTCACATAGATAGCCACTGCCAATCTGTGGCAAACCACAGACCTGACCATTCAGTTGTGAACTTGCTGCACACAAACACAAAGTGACTTCAATGGCTGTTTCACTACAAGGGCTATTTGGATACTCCCTTTTTCCATGAACTTGAAACACCCACAAGGAATAAAAACAAATTACAGAGATGACAAGAGATGACACAGGACAAGAAAGACACAGACAGAGACCAGAAGAAAGGAATTAAATTCACACCGAGTGTGACAGTGGTTGGCCGATCATAGAAACAAAAAAAAAAAGAAAAAGGCAACTACCAAGAAACACACTAAAAATCCAAGTCTAAAATCATAGGCCAAAGGCTAGACTCAACACAAAAAAGGACAACCATTTAGATCAAGCGATAAAAACCCCCTGCACGAATAAAACTCAAAACTAAATCAGTCATCACAGTGTCATCTGATAAAAGTGCAGGAAGCGTATCAGGCAGCACAAACGTCTGCCTGAGCGGAGTTAAAAGCGGGCAGTCCAACAAGAGGTGGAACACAGTCAAAGCTGACTCGCAGCAACATAAAGGTGGGTCCCCGTGGCACAATAAATAGCTGTGCGTCATCCAGGTGTGGCCAATGCACAGCCGGCAGAGGACAACAGAGTCCGTGTGAGAGAACCACAAGGAGGAGCACCAAGCACCGGTAGCCTCCTTGATGGCCCAAAGTTTGTTGGGTGAAGGAAGGGTGCGCCATTCTTCACCCCAGGTGCAAAGTACCTTCTGCCGCAAAACTGACCTGAGGTCACGCTCCAAAAGGCCATTCCCCAATGCCGGTGCACCGACAGCCTGTTTGGTCAGCGTGTCAACACATTCATTTCCCTGGATGCCGACATGACCCGGGGTCCACACAAATACCACAGAGCGGCCGAAACGGGCGAGAGTATGGAGGGACTCCCGGATAGTCATCACCAGACAAGAGCGAGCGAAACACTGGTCGATAGCTCGTAAACTGCTCTGGGAGTCACTACAGATAACAAAGGACTCACCTGAGCAGCAGCGGATATACTCTAGGGCACGAGAGATGGCACCAGCTCGGCAGTGAAAACACTGCAGCCAGCCGGTAATGAGTTTTTCATAATGATCCCCTACGGTACGAGCATAACCGACACGACCATCAACCATCGAAACGTCAGTATGGACACGAACCGTCAGTATAGACAACGACAGAGCCTTGAAACGCGGCAAGGATTGAAAGAAAGCAGCGGCAGAGGGCCTCAGGAGGGACTGAGTCCTTCAGGCCCTGTGCCAAATCGAGCCGAAGGCATCGGCGAGGCACACACCATGGGTATACACAGAGGGGCCCAAAAAAGAGGTGGTAGACGGAAAACTGCAAGCCCAGAGAGAAGAGCTCTGACGCAAACCGCGATTGTACACCCTGACCGGGGCTGCCATTCCAGAAGATGGCCGACCGACTGAGGGAACTGGAGACGATAAATGGGAAGCCCTGGCAAGCTACAAACGTGTCTAGTATAAGCGGCCAGTAACCATTGGCGCCGGAACCGCAATGGACGAGCACCTTCCTCCACAAGTATGCTGTTGACAGGGCCTGTCCGGAAAGCTCCAGTGGCGAGTCTGATCCCGCTGTGCAGGATGGGGTCCAGCAACTGCAATGCAGAACGGAATGCTGAACCATATGCCAGGCTCCCATAACCTAGATGGGACTGAATTAATGCCTGATACAGCCATAGAAGGGTAAACCGAGCAGCACACCAGCTGGTGTGACTCAAGCAAGGAAGAGCGTTAAGATGCCGCCAGCACGTTTCTTTAAGCTGCCGAATATGAGGAAGTCAAGTCAACTGGGTATCCTAGACCAATCCCAAAAACGGATGCGTCTCCACCACAGCCATCAAAAAAAGCCGTGGCTCAGGGTGAATAGTGCGTTGCTGGCAGAAATGCATGATGCAGGTCTTGGCAGCCGAAAACTGGAAGACATGTGCAACAGCCCCAGACTGCGCCTTACAGATAGCGCCCTGCAGCTGCCGTTCAGCAACTGCAATGCCAGTGGAGCTAAAGTATAGGCAGAAGTCGTCAGCATACAAGGAAACTGACACAGACGTTCCCACTGCCACAGCAAGCCCATTCATTGCAATAAAAAAGATGCAGACACTTAAGACAGAGCCTTGCAGTACCTGATTCTCATGAACTCGGGAGGAACTATGGGAGGCCGCAACTTGCACATGGAAGGAACAAAGCAACCGAAAATTTTGTATGAAAATCCAGAGCGGAGCCTGAAGATCCCAACCATGTAGCATAGAGAGGATGTGATGTCGCCAAGTCATATCGTATGCCTTTCCTATGGTAAAAAAAAAAAAAACAGCGACCAGATGCGGACGGCGGGCAAAGGCTGTAATGTTGGCAGACTCCAGGCACACCAGATTATCGGTGCCAGAGCAGCCCTTACGGAACCCACCCTGAGACAGAGCCAGAAGGCTCCGAGACTCAAGTAGCCAACTCAACCTCCGGCTCACCATGTGTTCGAGCAACTTGCAAGGAAAGTTGGTGAGGCTAATGGGGCGGTAGCTGTCCACCTCCAGTGGGTTCTTGCCACGTTTCAACACGGGAATTACGACGCTTTCCCGCCATTGTGACGGGAACTCACCCTCAACCCAGATACGGATGAAAAGGTCTATGAGGCGTCACTGGCAGTCCACTGTGAGGTATTTGAGCATCTGACAGTGGATGATAACTGGCCCGGGAGCTGTATTAGGGCAAGCGGCTAGGGCACTTTTGAATTATCACTTACTGAACGAATCATTGTACGATTCTGGGTGGCGTGTGTGAAGTGAAAAGCTACAACATTCCAGCCACTCTTTCAGGGAGGGGAAGGCCAGTGGGTAATTCACTGAAGCGAAACTCTGAGCAAAATGTTCCGCTAAGCAGTATGCAATTGTGTTGGAGGCAGTATGGACTGTTCCATTCAGTGAAAGTGCAGGGACACTGGTGGTGGTCTGATAGCCACAGAGTCGCCTAATCTTGGCCCAAACTTGTGATGGAGAGGTACGGAAGTCAATGGTGGAGACATACCTTCCCCAGCAGCTCTACTTGCGTCGACAAATGAGGTGGCAGGCTTATGCACGGAGCTGTTTAAAGGCAATGAGGTGTTCCAATGAGGGATGCCGCTTTTGATGCTGGAGTGCCTGCCTGCTATCTTTAATCACATCAGCGATCTCAGGCGACCAACAAGGCAGAGTCCTCCGCCAAGAAAAAGACTCTGCGGCAGTAACAATGCCGGTGGTGACCGAGTGAACCACCTCATCAATGGCGTCACTGGAAAGATGCTCAATAGTGGCAATGGAGGTGAAAAAGTCCCTGTCAGCCTTATTCATGGCCCATCTGCAGGGGCGCGCAGAAAAGTGACGCTGTGCCCGGTTCTTATATAACCCCGATAGCCACGAAGGGCAGGGGCAGCATCGCCGGAAACCAAGTTTCCTGAAGAGCAATTCAGAGGAAAAAGTATAGGCTGAGGAGTTGTCAGAGCTCAGCAAGAAGGTGGAAAAAACCGCTGCAGTTCCACTGGAGGATGACATTGTCCATGGCTGAGAAAGGCATGAAGGGACCGAGGAGGCAGATTACGCCGCTGGGTCACCTGCTGCTACCGATTGAGTACCTGTGCGAGTGACATCCACTGTGTCTGAGAGTCTGGCGAGATATAGGTCCTCAGTGGCCGCCAGAATCTCTACCTCGCCCTCAGATGCAGAGTTTGTAGGTTGCGGTGGGGTGGGTGCCACCGCTAGTTCCTTCCGTCTTAGAGGTCTTCTTCTTGGACTTTTCTCACTGCTCCTTGGGTTTCACTGGTTGGGAGGGCTTCACCGATTCAGTCTCCGGGACAGAGGAGGATCACAAAGCCCTACAACCAGCCGCTTGTGGGCCCTTATGCCACTGCAGGGCAACATCCTTCCCACTTGCGGAAACCTGGGAAGGGAGGGACCGAAGGAACCCTTTGCGAGTGAGAGGAGCTGAAGAAGTTGGATGCTTCTCTGGTTTAGAAGCAGGGATGAACGTCCACAATTGGTGGGGGAGGGGGGGGGGGAGAGGAGCGGAGGGAGGGGAGGTGCTGCTCCCAAGGTAGGTGGCGCAGGAGCAACGGGGTGGGTAGTGGCTCCCCATGGGCAAGGGGGCATGTGGAGTTGTACGACTCGTAGAGCCTATTGGAATTCGCTGAACTGATGGGGCTATCACCGTTGTCGTAGTGGCGGCATATGAGGAGGTCATTCACACAGGATGGAGTCGTTCATATTTCCTCTTAGCCTCAGTATACGTCAGTCGGTCCAGGCTCTTATATTCCATGATTTTCCGCTCTTTCTGTAAGATCCTGCAGTCTGACGAGGTGTTCTCCGCAGTTGACACAGATGGGAGGCGGGGCACATGGAGTATTGGGATTTGATTGGTGTCTGCAATCTCGACACGTGAGGCTGAAAGTACAGCTGGAAGACATATGGCCGAACTTCCAGCACTTAGAGCAACACATCGGGGGAGGGATACAGGGCTTGACGTCACAGTGGTAGACCATCACCCTGACCTTCTCCGATAATGTATCACCCTCAAAGGCCAAGATGAAGGCACCGGTAGCAATGTAATTATCCTTCGGACCTCAATGAACACACCGGACAAAATGAACACCTCACCGCTCTAAATTGGCGCGCAGCTCGTCATCAGACAGCAAAAGAAGGTCCCTATGGAAAATAATGCCCTGGACCATATTTTAACTATTATGGGGTGTGATGGTAACTGAAACATCCCCCAACTTGTCTCAAGCAAGTAACCTTCGTGACTGGGCAGAGAATGCCGTTTTTATCATTACTGACCCTGAGCGTAATTTGGACAAGCCCTCCACCTCCCCAAACTTGTCCTCTAAATGCTCTATGAAGAATTGAGGCTTCGTTGCCATGAAAGGCTTCCCATCAGCTCTCGTACAAACTAGGAACCGGGGTGAATAAGTGTCACTGCCATCCTGAGCCTTACACTCCTCCCACAGTGTGGCTAGGGAGGGGAACGATTTGTGATTTTATTTCTGAGCATTGAATTGAGCCCGAGAACGCTTAGAGAGTGTCGGCGGCTGGCCAGCAACAAGAGATGATGTACCACGCTTCATTGCGGGTCATCTGCCCTGATGCCACCCACTCTGACCAAGGGCCCTCCCCACGGGCGCCACCCAGTCTCAGCAAGGGCCACCTGGCAGGATGGCCATTGCCGGGAGTCCTGATGCCCCATGGAGATGGGCATCTGCTCCTTGGCATACGTGGGGAGTTAACGGCGCACGCATCAGTAGAGCGATCCCTGTGTTGTCAGGGGGCTACAACCAACAGGGTACATGGTGGCCCCATCACAACGGACTGGCTACCGTGCTGGATTTTAGGTGCAAGGAAGTCCCTGGTCGTTGTCTCCGCAGATAGAGCCCCCGATAAGGTGAGACACCCAAGTTTGAGCCATATTCAACAGATCGCCATTTATTAGAGACAGAAGAAGAAGAGGACGCTACAATGACAGCAACTGTGTGCAACCGCACGAGACATCCTTCTGGGATCTCTGGTGACGATGGCCAACATCCAAACAAGTGACTGAAGGTATATGAGTGTATAGCCGAATTTAACAAATGGGATGACACTGTGTGTTTGGCTAACGTATTTTTCTACTTGGAGGGCACTGCCAAACAATGGTATGAGAACAACAAGGAGAAGTTCACAAACTGGGATGTATTCCAGGCAGAACTGTGCAAATATTTTGGCAACACACGACGACAGAAGTGCAATGCTAAAGATAAAGTGCAGGGCACAGCATCGAGGAGAAACTACAGCATCCTACATTCAAGATGTTTTGGAGCTGTGTAAAATAATGGGTCCTAGAATGAAAGAGGAAGATAAGGTTGCAAATCTCATGAAGGGTGTTGCTAAGGACATGTATCAAGCCCTACTCCTGAAGGTGGTTTCGACAGCAGACAACTTCATGAAATGGTGCCAATATACTGAGACAATGCATCAAAAAAGAATTACATGCAACAAGTTTGAACGGCTTCTAAACATCATATCAATGTTTGTGCTGGAGGAAGCAACTGATTTCACAAGTGTTCTTCATCAGATAGTGAGAGAGGAAGTTGAGAATGCACTTTGATTGCACAGTGAGCAAAAAACTAGACACTTCAAGAGGTCATAAAGCAGGAAGTGGAACAAACATTGAACTCAATCTCTCATCCTTCACTTCCCTTTAAAACGATCTAAAAGTTGAGACCCAGATGGAGTTACGTTCCTACAATGCCACATGAGGAACCTGCTTGGGCACCAAGGAACACTGACATCTGGAGCACCCACGATAACCAACCAGTATGTTTCCACTGCAGATGACCGGGACGTCTGATACGCTATTGTCAAGAAAGGTGGCGGATATTTGATGGCGCCCGTGCCAGAAGACAGCAGACTGATCTTAGCTGACACCAACTCCGGGACAAAGAAGATGAAAAAGAAGATCTGGGTGCAGGATGATGTAGGTCACCATAGCCGCAAGCTAGCCGCTGGAGAGGACGTTCCCCAAAGTGCCGATCATGGTCTCCATCGCCATTTAGCAGCTCCAGCTGATCACCTAGCCGCCGCAACCTGGAAAACTAAACGGTGCAACCTTCCTTGGAGGTGAAGCTGCAGAAGA
Source organism: Schistocerca serialis cubense (assembly GCF_023864345.2). Taxonomy (NCBI): domain Eukaryota; kingdom Metazoa; phylum Arthropoda; class Insecta; order Orthoptera; family Acrididae; genus Schistocerca; species Schistocerca serialis. The sequence continues at coordinate 944,702,266 of NC_064641.1, read as the reverse complement.
GAAAAATCACCTGCAGTCGATCACTACAAAAATGATATATTCATGAATGGTTGACCAGGCCAAGCTCTTGTGGACTCTGGAGCATCATATTGAGTCATTTCGGAGAAGTACCGTCACCAGTTGCAGAAAACCTTATTCGTAGACAACAAAACATCTCTGGCTAAGGTGGCTAATGGGAAATATGTAAAACCTACAAGAAGATGTGTCATTCGTGTGGGTATAAGTGGCCATACACAGCCCTTAGAATTCATCATCTTACAAGAATGTAGTCACGACGTCATTCTTGGATGGGAATTTTTGAAAGCTTCTCAGGCAATTATAGATTGTGGTCGCTCGAAGATTATGATAGACGACACGAGATACTGTGGACAGGAAGATGCACATCTGAGTGTGTGGGGACTATGTGTGCAGGATGAAGTGATCATTCCGCCAGTCAGCACTAGAAAGGTAACTGTCATGTGTCGTGCCATGCATCAACCCATGGATCTTGTATTTTTTTATTTTTTTATTTACTCGTCAAGTTCCATAGGACCAAATTGAGGAGCAAATCTCCAAGGTCATGGAACGTGTCAGTACATGAAATTACAACATAAATGTAACAGATAAAAATAAATGTTCATGAACCTTAATAAAGTCAGTCCATAATTTTAAGTAAACGCTATCAGCAATACAATAAAAAATCAGCTTAATTTTTCAAGGAATTCCTCGACAGAATAGAAGGAGTGATCCATGAGGAAACCCTTCAGTTTCGATTTGAAAGTGCGTGGATTACTGCTAAGATTTTTGAATTTGAGTGGCAGCTTATTGAAAATGGATGCAGCAGTATATTGCACATCTTTTTGCACAAGAGTTAAGGAAGTCCGATCCAAATGCAGGTTTGATTTCTGCCAAGTATTAACCGAGTGAAAGCTGCTTATTCTTGGGAATAAACTAATATTGGTAACAAGAAAAGACAACAAGCAATATATGTATTGAGAAGCCAGTGTCAAAATACCCAAACTCGTGAAAAGAGGTCAACAAGAGGTTCATGAACTAACACCACTTATTGCCCGAACCGCCCGTTTCTGAGCCAAAAATATCCTTTTAGAATGAGAAGAGTTACCCCAAAATATAATACCATATGACAACAGCGAATGAAAATAAGCAAAGTAGACTAATTTTTATGTCGAACGACCACTCATTTCTGATACTGTTTGAATAGTAAAAATGGCAGTGTGAAGTCTTTGAACAAGATCCTGAATGTGGGCTTTCCACAACAGCTTACTATCTATCTGAACACCTAGAAATTTGAACTGTTCACTAATTACATGCCCATTCTGTGAAATTAAAACGTCAGGTTTTGTTGAAATGTGTGTTAGAAACTGTAAAAACTGAGTCTTACTGTGATTTAGCGTTAGTTTATTTTCTACAACCCATGAACTGAAGTCATGTACTGCACTATTTGAAACCGAGCCAGTGTTGCACACAACATCCTTTACTACCAAACTAGTGTCATCAGCGAACAGAAATATTTTAGAGTTGCCTGTAATACTAGAGAGCATATCGTTTATATAAATAAGGAACTGGAGCGGTCCCAACACTGATCCCTGAGGCACCCCTCACTTAGACCCCACAATCACAGCCATTCTCAAGACTGTGAATAATGACTGTTATAACTTCAAGTTGAACAAATATATTTCAAGGAAGACGCAATACATGAAAGTCACAGATCAAGTAAACAGAGTAAGACGTTGTGTACACTTTAACAGTCAAATCATAACCGAGTCCGAGTATAGTGGCCGCTGGCTGGCTGGCCGGCCGCTTAGGTGGCGCTGCTGCTCCTGTATGGCTGGCAGCCAGTGCCGCACGTAGAGGACGCGCGTAACTGCACGGTGGCACTTTGAAAGATCAGCGAGTCACAACACGTTTCCCCCCTTTGAAGTTTTTGCACAGGTCTTGATGGAGGTGGCCTGTAGATTTCTAACGTCCATTGGTGTTGTTTGACTGGCTGTAAAGTCTGAGGAGGAGGCTTCCCGTACGGACAGAAGTGTCCCCGATGATAACGGGTCGAGATGACAGGAGACATGCGGGTCGAATCTGCTGATGCCCCGTGCACCAATCTGCCTGTTGCGGCAAGTCCGGTTGTTATAACAGGAGACATGGGCGATGTGTCTGCGTCCGTAGGAGAAGGAGGCGAGTAGAGTTGCTCCGACAGATGATAATCATCTGGTTCCTGCACGCGCACGTCTCCTGGTGGCGTCAGTTCTTGTGCTGGCACCATTATGATAGTGAGAGGACTGCGTTGTGAGTAACGACAGATTCCAGTATCCCAAGCGTCAGGTAGAGCCGAAGGTGGTGTAGCGGCATCCGGAACAAGCATTGCCGGCAGACGAGACCGAAGCTGGTCTGAATGACACACTGCAACACCCGTGTCCGTCTGGATTTCATACAGGTGTCGGCCACGGTGTCATAAGATGCAGCCAGGACTCCATTTTGGCCACCTGCCATATCCCTGTACCCATACAAGGTCGTCGGCTGTGAACCGGCCAAGCGAAGGCACCCACGGCCGTGAGGTGGAAGGCTGCAGAAGATGAAGTAGCGTGCAGGGCTGTCGGCCATGTAAGAGCTCAGCTGGGCTGTGGTCGCCCACGGGGGTGAAATGGTAAGAAGCCAGAAATTGGAGAAGCGCATCATCAGCAGCAGAGGAAGTCAGGAGGTTCCTCATCTGAGTCTTAAATGTGCGGACCAGTCGTTCAGCCTCATTGTTTGACTGTGGATGGAACGGAGGGGCTGTGACATGCACGACGCCGTGACGGACACAAAAATCCACAAAATCTGAAGAGGCAAATTGTGGACCATTATCAGTAACAAGAGTAGAGGGAAGGCCTTCCACAGAGAAAATGCGAGCTAGAGCATTTGTGGTTGCCGCAGTGGTAAGCAACGTGCAACAGACAATGAAAGGAAAGTTAGAGTAGGCGTCAATAACGAGAAGCTAATAAGTACCTAAAAAAGGTCCCGCGAAGTCAGCATGAATACGCTCCCAGGGCTTCTCAGGCGAAGGCCACGGTGACAAAGATGACTTCGGGTCGGCGGCCTGTGACGCACAAGGGCCGCAGGTAGCGACCATGTGTGCTATTTCAGAGTCGATGCCGGGCCAGTACACATGATGGTGCGCCAGAGATTTTGTGCGAGACACCCCAGTGCCCTTGGTGAAGGAGGTGCAAGACCGAAGCATGCAAAGACGCAGGTACCACAACATGCGGCGCATTTTCGATGGAAAGGAGGATACCATACCTAGCCTTGAGGCGGTAACGCAAAGCGTAGTAGTTCCACAACGGATCAGAAGTCTTAGTGGACGGACGATCTGGCCAACCCTTCTGAATACGGCATAAAACCCGGGCGAGGGTAGGGTCAGGACCCATAGCAGCCGCCAGCCAGTCCCTGGTGATGGGGAACCCGTCCACAACCCGCTGCTCGGCAACATCCAGGTGGAAACACAAATGTTCGTCCCTATCGAATGCCAGATCAGGACCCATGGGAAGGCGAGACAGTGCATCAGCATTTGCATGTTGAGCCATTGGCCGGAAATGAATCTCATAACTGAAACGAGGCAAGTAAAGAGCCCTATGCTGGAGGCGGTGTGCAGCCTTGTCAGGAAGTGATGTTGATGGATGAAACAAGGAAACAAGGGGTTTCTGATCCATAACAAGATGAAATTTGGATCCACAGAGAAAAACACCAAACTTATAAAGAGCATAAATAATGGCCAAAGCTTCTTTTTCAATTTGAGAATACTTTTGTTGGGTATCCGTGAGCGTTTTGGAGGCATAAGCAATGGGTTGTTCCGAACCGTCAGAAAAACGGTGCGCAAGGACTGCACCGGCCCCGTGAGAGGCGTCCGTGGCAAGAACAAGATGTTGGCCAGGTCGATAAGTAGCCAGGCATGGGGCCTGTTTCACCATAGTCTTCAATTTCTGGAAAGCCGCATCGCATGACGTGGACCAGCGAAAAGGCCCGTTTTTATGCAACAGGCGATGTAACGGCTGAGCCAGCAAAGCAGCAGACAGTAAGAGCTTGTGATAGTATGCTATTTTCCCCAAGAAGGCCTGCAGTTCCTTAACAGATGTAGGGCGAGGGAGGGCATCAATCGCAGCGACAATTTGTTGAAGCGGACGAATACCAACCCAAGAGAATTTAAATCCCAAGTACGTGATAGATACCTGAAAAAAATTTTGATTTCTGAAGATTACACTTAAGACTGGCAGTCTGTAAGACATGAAAAAGTGTGCGGAGATTTTGAAGATGTTCGTCAGTGGTGGAGCCAGTGACAACAATGTCGTCCATGTAATTGATACACCCAGGGACAGTGAGCAATAATTGTTCCAAGAATCACTGAAAGAGAGCAGGGGCACTGGCAACCCCGAATGGCAATTGTCGGTATTGATAGAGGCCGGAAGGTGTGTTAAGGACCAGAAACTGCCAGAAGCAGCGTCGAGAGGAAGTTGTTGATAAGCTTCTGACAGGTCTAGTTGAGAAAAATACTGGCCTCCAGCAGGTTTAGCGAACAATTCTTCAGGTCAAGGCATAGGGTAAGTGTCGATAAGGCATTGAGCATTTACAGTGGCTTTGAAATCGCCACAGAGACGAATATCACCATTTGGCTTAGCAACGACGACGACAGGAGAGGACTACTCACTGGAAGTGACAGGAAGAAAGACCCCTGAAGCAGTGAGACGATCCAGCTCCCATCTGACCTGATCACGAGGGGCCACAGGAATGGGCCGAGCCCGAAAAAACTTGGGCCGAGCAGTGGGTTTGAGCATGATATGAGCTTCAAAGTTGTTTGCATGGCCTAAGCCAGGAGAAAAAAGGGATGAAAATGTCGTCGACTAGGAATCCAATTGAGCACAAGGAATAGCATCAGAGACGAGATGGACAGAGTCATCTATGGAGAACCCAAAAACGCGAAAGGCATCGAAACTAAAAAAATTCTCCGCGTTACTATGGTCGACCACAAATATGGGAACAGTGCGAACGACAGATTTGTAAGATACCTCAACATCAAATTGTCCCAAGAGAGAAATCTTTTGTTTATTGTAAGTCCGTAATTGCCTAGTGACAGGTGACAGGATTGGAGAACCCAACTGAAGATAAGTCTGAGAATTGATGATAGTGGCAGCAGAACCAGTATCAACCTGCATGCAAACATCTCGACCAAGTATTTGGACAGTGAGGAATAACTTACCTGAAAGGGAAGAAGTACAATTGACAGACAACACAGAATCAGAATCACCATCATGTTCATGAACATCATTTATGCGGTCAGATTTGGAAACGGATGACAAATGACCCTTTTTCTTTGCGTTTGTGACACACGGCCAAATGTTGTGGACAATCTTCTCGTGCACGTTTCGTAAAACACCGCAGACATGAAGGAAGTTGCCGTGGGTTTTGCTGCAGTTTCTTAGAGGTTTGTTTACGGTTAGGCCGAGGCTGCGCTTGGGAGCGTACCATGGAATTGGCGTAGGATTCATTGTGAACTTCAGTAACAAATTGACACTTTCTACTGAGGCCGTGAAGTTCAGCAGCCCAAGCGCAACAGGATTGATTCGGTTGTTTTTGACAACGATAAAAGGCAATACGAGAGACTACCACATGCGTTTGCTTTTGAAAATACACGAACAGAAGTGAGAACATTTCAGCAAAGGACAAACACACAGGATCTTTCAAAGGAGCAAATTGGGACAACAACCGATACAGCTGAGGTTGTAAATCCAACAAAGGAACAGAGACTTACATGTTTGTTCGTCCGCAACATGAAATGCCACGAAGTGCTGTCGAAGATGTTTTTCGTAATCAGACCAGTCTTTCGCCGGTGGGACTTTGAAAGATCGGCAAGTCACAACAGTGACCTTTTGTTTAAAGTAAGAGGTGAACCAGTTGTGAGCTACTCCCCGTATTCCGTAATGGCCCAACTTCTGGAACAATATTTTGTTATCAACACAATCAAATGCCTTAGTTAAATCAAAAAATATGCCATGCGTTCGAAACCTTTTGTTTAACCCATCCAGTACCTCACAGAGAAAAGAGAATATAGCATTTTCAGTTGTTAAATGACTTCTAAAGCCGAACTGTACATTTGATAGCAAATCGTGTGATATAAAATGATCAATTATCCTTACATACATAGCCTTTTCAATAACTTTTGCAAACATTGATGGATAGAAATAGGTCTAAAGTTATCTACATTATCCCTTTCTCCCTTTTTAGAAAGTGGCTTTACTACTGAGTACTTTAATCATTCAGGAAACTAACCATTCATAAAAGAAAAATTACGAATATGGCTAAATACAGGGCTAACATGTGCAGCACAGTACTTTAATATTCTGCTAGACACTCCATCATAACCATGAGAGTTCTTAGTCTTCAGTGATTTAATTAATGACTCAATCTCCCTCTTGTCTGTAACACAGAGGAGTATTTCAGACATCGATTTCAGAAAGGCATTTGCCAAGAAAGTCATATGATTTCCTGTAGAAACTAAATTTTTATTTAATTCACCAGCAATGCTCAGAAAATGATTGTTAAATGCTGTACATGTATCTGATTTATCAGTAACCAAAATATTTTTACTGTAAATTGACTTCATTCCGTCAACCTCGTGCTACTGACCAGACACTTCCTTAACAACTGACCAATGGTTTTAATTTTATCCTGTGAATTAGCTATTCTATTTGCATACCACATACTCTTTGCCTTCCTGCTAACATTTTTAAGCACCTTACAATACTGTTTGTAATGGGCTACTGTAGCTTGATTGTGACTACTTCTAACATTTTGATATAATTCCCGCTTTGTTCCACATGATATCCTTATCCCACTAGTCAGCCACCCGGGCTGCCCATTACTGCTAGTACCCCGTTTAGAATGTTCTAATGGAAAGCAACTCTCAAAGAGCATGAGAAATGTGTTAAGGAAAGCATTGTATTTATCATCTATGTTATCGGCACTATAAACATCCTGCCACTCTTGTTCTTTGACAAGGTTTAAAAAACTCTCTATTGCTGTTGGATTAACTTTCCTACATAGTCTGTAATTAAATAGGACATTGGTTTGAGTACAAAAGCCTTTTAGTGTTAAAATTTGTGCATCATCGTCTGAAGGCCATTCACGCTTTTACTAACAGAATGCCCACCTAGTAATGAAGAATGAATAAAAATATTGTCTATGGCTGTGCTACTGTTCCCCTGCACCCTAGTTGGAAAAAATACAGTTTGCATCAGATCATATGAATTTAGGAGGTCTACCAACATCCTTTTTCTTGTACCATCACATAAAAAATTTATATTCAAGTCATCACATATAACTAGTTTCTGGTACTTCCTACAAAGTGAATCAAAAACCCTCTCTAGCTTGAGCAGAAATGCTCTGAAGTCAGAGTAAGGGGGCCTATAAACAACAACAATTAGAAGTTTAATGGAATGTAAGAGAACCTTACCACTGAAGAACAACTTGGTCATCCCAGCCTCTGTCATCTTGTTTAAGAAAGCATTTGGTGAATTGTGGATAGTTAATTGTCGCCAAGAACTGCAGATCCTTCCAAGACGCATGTCGCTGAACCAATAATTGAAGAACAGCTGAGCATCATAGAAACCTCCCATGCACAGTCTGTGGGTGAAATTAGCCCTACCACTACAAGACAAGATCTTCTAGCTCAACTATCACCAGATCTCACTAAGGAACAACAAAAGAAGCTACTTGCCATTCTTCAAGAGTTCTCTGAATGCTTAAATCCACAGGTGAATAGCAGATTAGACAAATCAATGGTGAAGTACTGGATTAGCACTGACTGGAGACTACCAACCAATAAGCCAGAGAGAATACCGTGTGTCAGAAACAGAACGTAGAATAATTCACGACGAGGTAGGGAAAATGTGAAGATTGACATCATTCAGCCTTCACAGAGCCCATAGCCATCACCAGTGGTCCTAGTCAGGAAGAAGGATGGCAGTTGGCGCTTTTGTGTTGATTACAGGAAGCTTAATAACTAAAAAGGATGTTTCCCCTCTTCCACGAATTGACGATACACTAAATTGTCTGAAGGGGGCTAACTTTTTCTCAACCATGGACACTTACTCGGGATACTGGCAAATCAAAGTAGATGAGGCTGATCGTGAGAAAACTGCATTCATCACCCTCAAGAGCCTGTATGAGTTTAATGTAATGCATCAGCAGTTTTTGAATGGATAATGGATAATTTTCTAAGGCACCTGAAGTGGACGATGTGTCTATGTTATTTAGATGACATTATGGTGTTTTGAGAGACATTTGATGAACACATAAAAAGACTGAGGGCCATTCTTAACTGTCTCCAACAAGGCGGACTGAAACTTAAACCAAGAAAGTGTCTCTTGGGGGCAAAAGAAATCAAAGTACTTGGACACCTTGCGTCAAACGAGGTGTGCAGCCAGACCCAGAAAATGTGCGATCTACAACGGAATTTCCTATTCTTAGAAGTATTAGAGATGTGAGAAGCTTCCTTGGATTATGTTCTTATTACAGTTGTTTTATCAAAGACTTTTGTATCAAAGCCAGGCCGCTACAAGAGTTGTTAAAAGCTGATACTAAATTTATCTGGGGTGGTGTTCAACAAGATTCTTTCGATGTGCTGCGAAAAGCTCTGACGACTGACCCTGTACTTGGTCTGTATGTTGAGAGAGCACCTACAGAACTGCACACAGATGCCAGTGGGTATGGGATCGGTGCTGTTATGGTGCAGATTTCTTATGGAAAAGAGAAGGTTATAGCCTATGTTTCTAGGACACTTACAAAAGCCGAGAGAAATACTCAACTACAGAAAGAGAATGTCTTGCTATGATCTGGGCCACGTACAAATTTCGACAGTATCTCCATTGAATTCCATTCACAGTTGTTACAGACCATCATTCACTTTGTTGGTTGACAGGTCTTAAGGATCCAACAGGACGACTCACCAGGTGGGCACTACATCTTCAAGAGTATGATGTTATCATAATGTACAAAAGTGGAACAAAACACCAATATGCCGACTGTCTCTCAAGAAACCCTGTGCAAGACCATCAAGATTTTAATGAAGATAGTAACTGTCTCGCTGCACTCCAGGATCTCTCTGCTGAGCAGAAGGGCGCCAAGACATCTCTAATTATGCTTGCCTTAAATCGGTCACAAGATGTGACACGACAATTTAAGGTAGTTAATGGATTACTTTGCAATAAAAACTTTGATCCGTTTCGAAAGAGGTGGCTACCAGTGATTCCTAAACACATTCACTTAGATGTTCTACAGAAATTCCATGACACATCTGAGGCCGGACATTTAGGATTTATTAAGACATACAATACAGTCCACAGGAGATTTTTCTGGCCAGGTTTATTTAGGAGTGTCCGTCACTATGTGTCACACTGTCGAGAGTGCCAGAGGAGAAAAGCAGTTCCTCAGAAACCACCTGGCCAACTCATGCCAATTCCACAAGCCGAAATGCCTTTCCAGTGTGTTGGGATTGACCAACTCGGATGATTTCCAACGTCTGCTAGTGGCAATAGATGGATTATTGTTGCACTGATTATCTGACATGCTATGCCATTACAAAAGCTGTGAAAACAGCCGAAGCATTCGAGGTAGCCAAATTCATCGTAGAAGACACTGTATTAAAACATGGTGCCCCAAGGTAATTAATTACGGATCGAGGGAAAGTTTTTCAATTGAATTTTGTGACAGAGATAAACCATCACTGCAACATTTCTCATCACATGACAACAGCCTACCATCGGCAAACTAACAGGCTTACTGAATGCCTTAATGAGACCTTGGCCGACATGCTATCATAGTTCGCCAATGTTGAGCAGATCAATTGGGATGAGGATGCTACCTTTCATGACGGTTGCCAACAAAACTGCCAAAAAGACACCACAGGATTTACGCCATTTTCCCTGGTGCATGAGCGTGAGGTGATGACGATGATGGACACTGTGTTTCTGTTACATCCTGATGATGTGGACGACGATTACATTGGCCAGGTGTTAACCAGAGCTGAGGAGGTTCAGCAGTTAACTCAACTCCGCACACTGCAGGCTCAAGAAAACGATCGCTGAAGGTATGACGCGAGCCACCACCCTGTTGTCTACCAGCCTGGTGACCTCGTCTGGATCTTCACTCCTGTTCGGAGGGTTGGTCTCTCTGAGAAGCTCCTCAGGCACTACTTTTGACCTTATAAGGTTGAAAGACAGTTGTCCAATGTTACTTAAGAAGTTAAGATTTCGACCCCGACACAAGACAACGGAAGATCAGAGATACGGTCCATGTCCTTCGAATGAAGCCCCATAAGGATCCTGCAACCCAGGGTAAATTCGAAGCTCCAGTGACAGGCAACAAGCAGAAAGGTGACGAAGACCGTAGCAGCAAAAGAACTTCTAAGATGATCTCCGCCAGGGCGAGAATCAATCATCAGGAGTTGGAGTATGCAGGACCGATGACTCGTTGCCGGACTAGGAGGACATAACACAAATAAGCTGTTATCTTAAGGAGGGAGCAATGTCACAGAAGAAGCCGAGTAGCACCGTGGTGTAGTGGGTATGATACTAACCTGTTGCATGAAGGGTCACGAGTTCATAACTCACCTGGATTGTACATTTTTAAGTTTTATATTCAGTTCTAGTACATTCTAGAAGTATCCACAAATGGCAAGAATCATTGTACTGGAATGTTCTGTAGCTGTATATATACTGTATGTGTTCTGGCTGGAGGCAATTTGCTCTGCGCTCTTATATGTGCGTGCTGAATAAACCTTCATTACATGAAGTTAGTGTTCGTCATTCATCTAATTACACCTTCTTCTATGTGACAATATATAAACTGCATGTGTCTCAGAGCTAACTGAATGTTTAGTCCCATGTATTTCAGACTAGTCTGAATCTCTTAATACACCAGAGGATTTGACATTAGTCCTGTCCATTCCAGATTTCACATACAACTTCAGTTTAAGACAAAAGGAAACGTCCAGGTCATATCTTCATGACTTCAAATTTACCCGATGCTATTGATGTCACTTTGAAGCACAAATGCCTTAGGTTTCAGCGAACAGTGGATTGCTTTCCAACAATTTCTTTCATTAAGCAGAAGTTATTTGCTAACAATCTGCTCTGTACTTGCTCCTTCAGTCATCAGTTCCTGTCCGACTACTTCCTGTTCTTTCACAGAATGTTAAGACCTTCCTCGCCTAGCTGTCTCATACCCCCTTCCTCTCCACCTTGCTAGTGCTCATTTCTTAGTAACTCCCAAGGCCTCTTTCAAGCTGCACTCAGCTTTTACTCAGGATACAAACCGTAAGACTCCCCAGTTTGTCCCTCATCGCTTATCACCTCTGGCCAAAATTTTCTTTCCATGGAAAATGCTAATCCGTACTTACATTTGGAGTTCTCGACAAACAGTAGGTCCCTTTTTCCTGGCTGAGTAAAGATTGAAGTAAGACGAGGGCATAGCCCTTCCTACACGACCACGCCTGATAAGGCACTGCAGTATTCAAACCATCTTTCAAATTGCACAGAGCTTTACTTTTACTCGTTCATGAAAGTTGTCAATTAATTATTATTATTTTATACTCATTTAGTATTATTTTCTACTGTCCCTCCCTACTGATCTCAGAACTAATTTTCATATTGCAACAGTGCTTACTATTTTTACTTCATACATAGGTGAGTATCCCCCTGCCCTTTATTTTTATGGTCATTTCATTATTCCCAGAAATGATCCTTCTGGATCACAAAAACCATGCCTTAATAATAACCTCGACTATTGCTAATTATCATTTTGACATTAAATTTACAGTACTCCTCCCAGAACCAATGAGAACAACAGCAACGAAAATATGAGGGAACACCAAACATCTTATGAATGAATTAATGGCTGGATTGCTTTGTTAATTACATTACATGTAAAGTAGACAGAATAGAAAATGACATTTAACAAGAACAAATATCTGTACTATTTTAAGCTCAGACATAATAAAGGATTTCACCTGCACAGATTTGTGTATCCCATATGCTAATATCAACTGATTAATAGTGTCAGCTAGGGAGTGAATGCTTTCTGAAAACATGCTGTGAGACCCTGTGTACATCCAAGCACAGAGTTTGAGAATAAAGTTGGTTCCATTTCTGTAAAAAAGAAAAAAGTAATGAATATAGTATCATTATAATACAAAATAAATTCCTGCGTGGGGTACCATAATCTAGAATGTGTAGAAGTTTCACTCTAAAACAGGGTTACACAGGGTGCATACTGTGTCGTAATATTTGCTACCCATAGACAACAGATTTACAGAGTATTCGAAAATATCTACTTTGTGCAGATGTTAGGGCATTCACTACCCAACTCTTCCTTCTTTACACACCATGACTCACTTTGTGCACCGATCACCTTAGTACCTAACAAGATTGTTTACAACAAATGGCCAGCACCCAATATACATCACACGCAATTGTACTGCATGAGCACTTAAGTCCCTCTTGTCAAAGGCAGCCATTGAATTTTTGGAGACAATGATTTTCAATCATCAGAAGCGTATGACCGGCTTAATCCATATGAATTCAGGCAGGCTAGGAAAAAAATCTTATCTTCATAGTCACTGATTTTATTGAATTTAGCGTATGTTAAAACGAAGGACTAAGTAAAGAAGTCCAAACAGAAGAAACCATTGTAATCATAAAGCAGTTATCTTTCCAATAAGACGAACTCTAACAAAATATCTAGAACTGTTACAGAGATACAGCATTTTAAATTTTTTTTACGAAATTCGCATCTTCAAAATGGTGTTTACAGTGTCATCTTTGAGGCCTGTATGTCAGTGCAGTAACTTTTTTGGAGAAAACAAAAAAATACATGTCTTACTTACTCCTGAATTTTAACAAATGCTAAATTAAATCCGAGACTATGAAGGTCTTTCTCCGTGTCTTGTGGTTATGCACACCAAGTTTTGTAATCCACTCTGAACTATCTTATGTCATGTTTATTACTTTATATATGTTAAAAGATTCACAAGTTAAGATTCTTACATTTTTGAAGCTGTTTCTGCATGTTTCAGAACTAGTCGTCCTTAAAATGATACTAATTTTTTTTTTTTTTTTTTTTTTTTTTTTTATGTTAAGATTTATTTCTTGAATGTTTAAGTTTCCCCACACTGTCACTCCTTACTGCAGTTATGGCTCAAAAATTTCGTGGTATGCTGTCCAGAAAACTGTCTACATACTGCGAAAGCTACTTCATCATGAACGTGAGAGACCTCAGTTTTTTTACAAACAGAGTTAATATGCTGTTTTCATTTCAGCTCACTATCCACTGTAATGCCTTATAATCTAGTGGATTCTACTTCTTCAAGCCTCACATCATACACATCTAAATTCATAAGCACAGACTTCTCATTGTTTCTGAATACTGCATACAGCGTTTTTTCAAGTTTGTAATCAGTTCATTTTCCAGGAGCCACAGAGGTGTGATGTTTGCAAAAATATATGCGCTTCTGTTCTACATTTTGGTCACTGTTCAGTATTGCCATGTAATCTGCATACAATAATTTCTCCTCTTTCTCCTCAACATCTATATTATTAACACAGCAATGGCTACCAATCCTTGCAGCACTCCATATTTGATGGCATAGGAATGATTGCATCCACTCTACTACTTGCCACCAAATGCCACAGTTTTCCAATTTTGGTATCAGTCTTTCATGGCAAATGGTGTAGAATGCTTTAGATCATGTGCAGAAACATTGTATATGTAACTGTTTTTTTTTTACTACAATCTGTACAATGTATTCTGTCACATTGGAAACTGCTGATTCTGTAGATTTGCCCTTTCTGAAACCAAGCTGTGATGCTACAAGAATATTATTTTTGTCCAAATAATTGACTAATCTACCACACACATGAATTTCAGGATTTTTGAGAATACTGCTATTAGCAAAATTGACCTGCAGTTGTTGGGGTCTCTTTGTTGTACCCTGGTACAACGAAATTTACCTTCAGTTTTGCTGAACCTGTTGATAAATCTAGCAATTGTGCTATTATTCATTCACCTACTAGATTTATTCTTTGATTCAATATTCCACCACCACCACCACCACCACCACCACCACCTGCCTTCTTCAACTTAAGTTTATGTATGGTTTTCCTCAGTCCATCTTCAGTGATCGATTACAAGGGCATGGTATTGTACAAGGTTTTTCATAGTTCAGCAACCTTCTTTTTTAGTCTATTTACTACCAACTTTAGGTTCTCTACCACATTTATATTACTATCACTGGGTATGTTTCCTATTTCTCTGCCATCTGTAACCATAGAGTTGTCTATTTTCATTAAACTGATCTCTTTCTCCGTTTGACAAATATTTTACATTCTCTCAATATTAATTACATTCTAAACTGCCTTTATCTGGGGTTTTTTAGTTCATTGTGATGGTGTAATGCGCCCATGCTTTCATCTCTCTTATTATTTTCCAGTACTACTTCTGTTATGTTTTATAGTTATCAGTTCTGTCCTGTCCATCCATCTCATTTCCTTCAGCTTCTTACAGTGTTCCAATATTTCATTGGCACCCACTGTACTTGATCCTGAAGCTTCTCTTGTCCCTTTACTTTGTAGAATAGTACATTAAAATGATTTTTAACAGCTGCAATAAATGAATTATACTTTTCATTTACATTCTGTTCATGTACGGTTTCCTTACTTACTACTGTTTTAAGGATGTTAAGATTTTGCTCACTGATTATCACAATTTTTTTGACTGTTCATTTTTATTCTAATACCATGTCATTGCCTGGGAAAAAAAATCCAGAATCAGCTATTTATGGTGATCAGATATTTCTCTTTGAACTACATGTGACTCATAGCTATATCTACAAACATTACTAATGACATTGTCTGTAACTGTATAATTCTGAGACGTAAATCTTTTTGGTGCTGACACTGTTGCCTTCATACTATACTGTATTAACAATTATTATAAATCTTTTATTGATTTTGATCCTTTTCCTTCGTATTAAAATCTCCAATTATAACAATGTTTCTCTTCAAAATATCATACAACATAATGTAATACAATATAATACAGTTGGGTGGTTAAAAATGTGAAAGTGAAGAAGAATTATATGATCTGCTGAATGGAAAAAAACAGTCCAACGAGAACAGAATATCAACAGAGAACACCGAAGAAAAATGAAAGTAATGAGAAGTATCAGAAATGAGAACAGTGTGAAACTTAACATGAGGGTTGATGGTCATGAAGTAGATAAAGTTAAGGAATTCTATATAGGCAGCAAAACAAGCAATGATGGATGGAAAAAGGAGATCATCAAAAGTGGACTAGCACTGGCAAAAAGTGCATTCCTTCCCATGAGAAGTCTACTAATATCAAATACAAACCTTAACTTGAGGAAGAAATTCCTAAGAATGTACATTTGGAGCACAGCATTGTATGGTAGTGAAACAGAGATTGTGGGAAAACCAGAACAGAGGAAAACTGAAGCATTTTAGATGTGGTGCTACAGACGAATGTTGAAAATTAGGTGAAGAACGAGGAGGTTCTGTACAGAATCAGAGTGGAAAGGAGTATGTGGCAAACACAGACAAGGAGAAGGGACAGGGTAGAGGGGCAGGAAGAGGGATGAACGAAAAGGATTGGCGAGGTTCAGGAAATGGGAGAGTTACAGAAAAGTCGCCCATAACCCTGGATCAGGGGAAACTTACCAGACGAAAGCAGAAGGAATAATCAAAACCTCACCAGTCCTTTTCCTTCACCCCTCTTCCTTCCCCTTCAATCCTTCTGCCAGAAGGAGCTACCGGTTCTGGAGGCTTGAACATTTCCTGACATTTTATATTTCTTTTTTCCTGCAGCTCTCTGGTGAGTACATTTTTTATTTGCCCAACTATATTATTATTTTCAAAAACTTTCACATTCATATTCATTCACTGAATGATGGCAATCCCCCCACCCCTCCCCTTTCCCATCCAAAAAGATAGTAACCTTGCCATCTGGTGACCTTTACACACAAAACACTCGTATGTCATGTCACTAATTTAGTAATTTCAAAGTCTTTTGTTTAGTAATAAGTACTCTCTCATCTTCAGTATTTACAGTCTTTCGGAGTTTTTCTGTTTTAATAAATACACATTTTACCACCTTTACATTTAGATCCACACTAGTAACTGTATGAGATATAGTTACTTGTCAGATTCTGTGGTACAGAGGATACCTATAAACAAAATAAAAAAGCTGGTGATATGTGATCCATTATCAATTTGTAGCGTCTTCCAGTAGGCATACTGTGCACAAACTTTCTTAGGATACAATCAGTTGGCTTATCTGAGATTTCTGGATATGGATAATGTTAAAAAATGAAGCAGCAAGTCCCTCTGGACAAAGAACACTACCTTTGCATTTCTTGGATTTATGATCGTTTCCAAGAATGCAAGCAACATGCCACCAACTTTGAGAACTAACACTATTGTCTAACACAGTTTTAATAAATCCAGCTTCAATGATGCAAGAATCTTCTGAGGATAAGAAATGATCTGCATACTTGGTTTACCATTCAAAGGGTATGGCTTCATTGCAGCCTGAAAATTGGACACTAAAATGACAGAGTGTAGTTTATAAGAGTCCTGAATGGTTTATGAATTACTGTATCAGGGGGAAAACACGATTTCATTCTGCATATATTTCTCTGCTGTGCACAATTCAAAATGGATCCCACGAATGGTTACTTGATGACATTCATACAGCTGCTTAGGTGTCATAATTCAATTTTCAAGTGAGATTTTTTTTATGTATTTCATATGGTGGTGCACAGCAATAATAAAAGAAGGACATCTTTATTACATTATAATAATTCTGCACTGCTCAATGGCCTGTTAAGCAATCAGCTTTTACAAGAAATGATTGAAGGACAATATCTTGTATTCTGAGCAGTCAAAAGTGAAGATGCAATTCAAATACTTGAATTTAATGTTATCCTATTGGCGCATCAGTTCAATACTGTTTTTACAAAAGTTTCTAAATACTTTGAGGAAAGGACAATTTGTCAATTTGTCAAAAATAGAAAAAAAGAAAGGAAGAAAGACTTGCTAGGTCAAAAGCTATTTGAACTTACAGTATCTCGTAGTTTTATGGGTACCATAAATTATTAAAAATTCCTTAATCTGGGACATCAAGGTGAAAAAATGCACCTAATTTTGTTGACAGTATTATGAAAAGGATAGTTGCTACTCACCATATAGTGGAGAATCTGGGTCGCAGATAGGCACAACAAAAAGATTATCAGCAAGTAAGCTTCTGGCCAAACAGGCCTTCATAGGAAAGAGATCAAAGAAAAAAATAAATAAATCTAATTTTGTTGATTTCATATGGACTAACCCATGTTCCAGCTCATCCAGTATCTATAAAAATGGGCAAGTGTTTGTATCTGCTGTGACTGCCTATATCCTTAGAAGCATAGAAGCTCAGTACATTTCCAGTTACACATGAGACTGTAGAGATATACATTCAAATAATTTCATAAGACCCATTCTCCAAGAATTTAAATTTATCCATGTTGTTTGGAATTGTATGAGACCTGCAACTGCATTACAAATTTATAAAATAATGTTTACAGTGGTCACATTTTGGCTGCATGCTGCCATCACCAGGTACATTACACTGATCTGAAGTATGAGGAGGATTGTATGCTGGATGTGCCTGTGAGGTTGTGTGCAAAAATGTGAACATGTATGGAAAGACACATTACTTTAGTGTGCATTTTTGGTAAGCTGTGTGTTTAAGTAACTTCATTAACGAATTTTTTTTTTTTTTAAATTGAGGTACAAATACCACCTGGAGCAAAATATCCTTACGATAAAATCAACCTCTATGGCCAAAATTATTCATTATAAATGTTATGTTGACTACATTGCTCTTGGCAAATTGTGACACAAGTGATATTAACAACACATTCGATACACTCAATAAACTGGACAGATATATAAAATTCATTGTAGAATATAAACACAATGGTAGCATTATCTGCTTAAGCTTTAACTTCAGTATGGATAACAATTTACAGAATTTCAAAGTTCACAGAAAAACAACAAACATCACCATACATAGCTGATCTTGGCACCCTACAACACAAAAACACGCCAAATACAGAGCACTAGTTAACAAAGTCAGCAATATAACAGATGGTTATCATTAATGTGCAGTTGTCCACAGAGGCCCAGTGTGGGCTGTAATTATCGCATGGCAGCAAAACTTGGTAGATACAATAACATGGTAATGCGGAATTGATTTACACTGGAAAAAAATTAGTTCCAATTTTGGTCACCATGTACAACTCTGGAGCTGTACCTCACCTCGTCGTCCTCTCCAGTGCTGATATTGAACAAATTGTGGAAGCAGTGGTTGAAAATAATATCAAGAGTATGCCTCTCTCAATTGTTAGACCTTTTCTGCTCACATCCCATTCCTAATCCACTGCGTATGGAAACATTTTTGTATCTTTCTTATATTTACAGCACCAGATTTGCATCTGGTGGCCAAAATTGAAATTATTTTTTCTAGCATAAATCAGTTCTGCAACAGAATATCTATCAAGTTTTGCTCCCGTACAATAATTACAGCTCACAATGGGCCTCTGTGAGTAGCTGCACTTATTATAACTATCCAGTACCAACATATGAATATGCAAAGCATAATCAGCTCAACATAATCAGGCAAATAGCTCTAGCAAATGGCTCTGACAGAAACGCTTATCGATCTCATATAGAAAAGCAAAAACAATAATAAACCAATTGCTACACACAAAATAAAAGAGGAACCCACTGCTTGCAAACCATTTGCAGGCAAACTCACCTATAGAATACCAAATATTTTCAGATGCACAACATCAACAATGCTTTCGCAACAGGCGAACAGCAGCACACACTCGGACACAATGTAAGCACACACAACTAGGCCTTTACAAAACAGTTAGTAATACATGTAAAGTCTTAGGCTACAGAGAGAGGCTTAAAAATAATATAAAAAATACAAAAAAGAAAGATTATACGAAATCAGCAATAGGCACCCAGATAAAGGACTCTGCCCACTCACTCCACGATACTGTGAATGATCTTCATATATTACATAAAATAGTCGGGGGGCGGCAAATGGACTTGTAGGAAAATTTAGGAATATCCATTCACAGCACTGTATATGGTAAAAGGTTTCTAAATTGTAAGATAGAAAATTGCAACGTAAATTTGTTCAAAAATTTCTCTAATGTGGAGTGATTATTTATTAATATAAAGAAAAATTATCTGAACATTAGTGTTTAACCAAATACCAAAATGTCATACTATCCTATATGCTTGTACAAAGAATATTTTATCTTCAGTGTTTATATACCATTAGCAACTGAAATAAGTTTATCATAGCACTTAACAGTCTTTTGAAGGCAAACGTCTGAATGTGATATATTAACTAATAAGAAACCTTGACAATGATGACAGTGACGACTACCATGTTTATTACTGTGCTCTGTATGCCAAACAAATATCCAGCAAAAATCTAAGCTAACACATTAACAAAATTACACTGTAGAGCCAAAGAAACTGGCACATCTGCCTAATACCATGTGGGACCCCCGCGATCACACAGAAGTGCCACAACACAATGTGGCATGGACTTGACTTATGTCTGAAGTAGTGCTGGAGGGAACTGACACCATAAATCCTGCAGGGCTGTCCATAAGTCTGTAAGTGTATGAAGGGGTGGCGATCTCTTCCGAACAGCACATTACAAGGCAGCCCACATATGACAATAATGTTCATGTCTGGAGAGTTTGATGGCCAGCGGAAGTGTTTAAATACAGAAGAATGTTCCTGGAGCCACTATGTAGCAATTCTGGACATGTCACATTGTCCTGCTGGAATAGATCAAGTCCATCGGAATTCACAATGGACAAGATTGGAAGCAGGTCATGTGGGAAAATCCCCACTTCATCATTTCCTCGGAGATGCTGTCTCCTATCACTCGTGCACCAACTACAACACCATGTTCAGACTCGCTTAAATTTTGATAACCTGCCACTTTAGCAGCACGCCAGACACTTCTTGTATTATATAGGCACTGCCAACCGCAGTGCCATATTCTGCCTGTTTACATATCTCTGTATTTGAATACGCATGCCAACACCAATTTCTTTAGTCCTTCCTTCAGTGTATTTTAATATGCAACTCCCTCAACATACACACTAAAATAATGTATATTTCTGTACAAGGTTAAATTTTGGTACATAACCCCATGGGAACATTGTGGTGTCACCCCAGACACCACACTTGCTAGGTGGTAGCCTTTAAATCGGCCGCGGTCCGTTAGTATACGTCGGACCCGCGTGTTGCCACTATCAGTGATTGCAGACAGAGCGTCGCCACACGGCAGGTCTAGAGAGACTTCTTAGCACTCGCCCCAGTTGTACAGCCGACTTTGCTAGCGATGGTTCACTGACAAATTACGCTCTCATTTGCCGAGGCGATAGTTAGCATAGCCTTCAGCTACGTCATTTGCTACGACCTAGCAAGGCGCCATTATCATTTGCTATTTATCTTGTGATGCATGTACCGTCAGACCGATATTCACCAATTATGGATTAAAGTTAAGTATTCCACAGCTACGTCCTGTTTTTGCTAGTTCATTTCCGTGTCCTGTTCCAGACCTCACGCCAGCCTGCGTGAGCTTATACGCGTGCCTTTCGGCTACCTCACACCCGTCGTTGTGGATTGGCTGTCTTGCCAGTCCACAACAAACATCTGGCATTAAGCATCACAATTCAGATTAATGTAATGTATGTGTAACTGCAATGCACCTGACAACTGCAGCACGCTATCAAAATGTGTTGTGCTAATAAATGTTAGTAAAAAGTAACTTAAGTGATGAAAATTGTTCATACATTCGACAAGAAGATATTGCCACTCATCTGTTTGGTCCACACTGGGAAGGGCACACCAACAGTATGAGGGATAACTATCTTACTGAACACACACCACTATTCTCACATAAAACTTAATTTATACGACTTGTAGGAGCTTTAAAATGCTCTGAAAATAACAGATTTTAATGCTAGCCAAACTAGATCACACAATTTATAAAAGTACCATTGCAACTTGATTGTACCGTGTCCTGTCAACATTTCTGGAATCTTACACCCAAACTAATGCTTTATGCAGAAAATATCATTTTATTCTGTTGTTTTCACAATTACACAGTTAACTCATAATTTTAATTCAATCTTTTGTAAATGTCACACCAATTACTACAGTGGACAAGCATTTGACTTACATAACGATAGCAGTAATGACGACACGTCCCGATGATCCAAACAGCCCCGCTTCCTGAGCTTCTTGCCTGGTCTGTGCTCCTTGTTCACGTCTGTAGTCACGGAGGCGTCTCTTCACATTGAAGATATCTGAATAAGGTTGTACATTGAAAATTTCAGAAGCACATTAACTAGCTTTTTTTAACAACAAATACAACTGTATATTTTTTTGTAACCAAAGGAGCAAATGTTACACTTAGCACAAACGGTACAAGCATTTGGTGATTTGGGCAGCCTGGATGTGAAATTCTAGTACTGCTAATGACCTCCTCTGAAAATGAAAAAACTATTTCTAACTTACAGAACTGTTAAGTCCTTTGTCAGGGGAAAAAGAGGGATAGATTTTGGTTGGCCAACAACTCAGATTCACATCTGAAGTGGACTCACCTGTTATGAGGCCAAGGGGAGGCACAGATGGAGAGGGAGGCATCAGTGAAAGTAAGAGGGACATTGCTTACTATTGTGTCAGCTGCATCTCTGAAATGGAAGGACAGATTGAGAAATCAAGACAGATGCACCACCCCAAACCGTTTGACCTATGTCAGTAGTACTGGCCAAAATTCTGAGCAAACTAATGCAATACCTCTCAATTGACAGCACCTCTATGGAGGTCCGATTTGACACGGAGCCTGCTGTCCCTCACTAACGTGGAAACTAACTGGTGCATTGGCATTCCATAACTACAGCAACCAAAGCAGCAAGGTGTTACTTACAGCAAGTGTATTATTTCAACGAAGGGCCAAACTGTGCCAAAGATAGATACAAAAACATACTTTGTAATCTAACCTATGTTGCAGCTGCAAACATATAACTGTGATGCTTGTACAACACGTAGATGAAATCCCGAGATCAAATCGACAAATCACAACCACATATTCTTCATACAGGTTCAAAAATTGTTTAACAATTGCAGGCAGTTAGTTGAATCAATGCTACATAATGTAATTTTCAATCATAAATGTAGCTTATGGCATCTGCACATTGCTTTGTCGTAGAGTGTGACCAGTACGTTCACACTGAAAGAAAAAGTAGAGTTTCAATGATTATGAGGGTTAGGAGCAGTTAGCTCAGTATTACCACCACAAGTATTCAGAAACTGTGTGAAACTATGAGGCGTTTCCAGCAAACAAGTGTCGCTAAAACGGCCAATAACTCAGGCGGCAAACACAAATGAGAATGTAGTGATTAAAAACAAGGTATTCCGTCAGGAAAGGGTGGACCATCAAAGTTTAAATGCAATGAGTACAAAGTGGTGTGAG
Organism: Schistocerca serialis cubense; assembly: GCF_023864345.2. Taxonomy (NCBI): domain Eukaryota; kingdom Metazoa; phylum Arthropoda; class Insecta; order Orthoptera; family Acrididae; genus Schistocerca; species Schistocerca serialis. Next base: position 944,679,610 of record NC_064641.1, on the reverse strand, counting down.
AGTACCAATTAACTAATGGTGATGGATAAAAAGACAGTGCCGTGCCCGATATGTAACCTAGCTAAAATGATTTCCTCACAGCGAGAGGGCCGAGAGGGTGTTGTAGAAGCTGCTGGGAGAGACTTAATAACCTGGAGCTTATTCCCACGAAGGGAGGACCACTGATGATGCCAAAGTGACTCCACCTCCTGACAGGCTGCAACACAGAGCACAGAGATCATCAGAGGGAATATAAGAACTTGTGGGCTGAGGTACGAGGACTGCAGCCTCGGCAGCAGCATCAACAGCCTTGTTTCCTGGCACACTGACATGACCAGGAATCCACATGAACATCACAGCGGTTCTATCAAGAGTAAGAAAGTGACAATATTCCTGGACCCGTTGCACTAAGGGATGGGTGGTGTACAGTGCACAGAGACTTTGAAAGGCGTGTTGAGTGTGTCTGAGCAGAGCACACAATTGAAAAGCCTGTGTCACCGGATGTACTCCATGGCCTGATACAGGGCACCAATGACAAAGGCACACCCAACATCACGGTCAACTGAGAGCCAAAGGTACAGTCGCAAAGTTCCATGCAAAGGTCGTGAAACTGAAGGGGACAGAGCAAGGCTGGAGTAGTGTCCTTAGGAAGCAAATGAAGACAAAGGTGGACACGGACCACCATACAAAGCCAAGACGGTGAAGGGTTCACACACACTGTGAAGCTTGCAGGGAGCGAGAAGTTAACCTGCCGGAGCAAGAGCCGAAAGCAAGTCCCAGGATGTAATAGAGAAGAGGAATGCGCCCCATATTGGCGATCAAAGGTGTCATCAAAGGAGGGAGCATAGGACGGGTGGCCACACATGGCAGACAAACAGCAAGCATATCTGCTGAGGAGACAGTCACAGCAGTAGTACAGCAGTAGTTCTGCAGCTTCTACATAGAGAGACTCAACCGGGCTAGTGTTAAAGGCGCCAGTGGCCAAACAGACGCCACAGCAATGGACAGTATTGAGACGACATAAGAGGGACAGACATGCAGATGCATAAACAAAAGCAACCATAGTATAATTCTGAATGGACAAGTGACTGGTAAAAACGGAGGAGAGTAGTTTGATATGCACACTAGGAAGTACCATTGACGACACGTACAATATTGAGGTACTGTTGGTTGGTTGGTTGGTTTGGGGGATTAAAGGGACCAGACTGCCATGGTCATCGGTCCCTTTTTCCAAAGACAAGGAACACCCACAGAGAATAAAAACAAGGAACAGAAGACATCACAGACGATACAAAACAAGAGAAACGGAGACAAGGACAAGACAAAACGAACTAAAACCACACAGAGTGTGACGGTGGTTGGCCGACCATAGAAATAAATAAGGAAAAGCCAACCACTTAGAAACACATTAAAAAACCAGTGGAAAATCATAGGCCAAAGGCCAGAGTCAACACAAAACAATAAAGTAAAACAGAAACACTCAGAGTAAATGATAAAATCCCCCTGCCCGAATAAAACGTAAAACTAAGTCAGCCATAGTGGAGTCGTCTGTTAAAAGGGCAGGGAGCGTAGCAGGCAGCGCAAATGTCTGCCTGACCACTGCTAAAAGGGGGCAGGCCAGAAAAATGTGGGCCACTGTCAAAGCTGCCCCACAGCGACATAGAGGAGGGTCCTCCCGGCGCAGTAAATAACTGTGTGTCAGCCGGGAGTGGCCAATGCGGAGCCGGCAAAGAACTACCGAGTCCCTGCGAGTGGCTCGCAGGGATGACCGCCACACAGCCGTCGTCTCCTTGACAGCACGGAGTTTATTGCGCATTGGCAGTTCGCGCCATTCATCGTCCCATAGCGTCAAGATTTTGCGGCGGAAGACTGCCCGCAAATCAGTCTCTGGGAGGCCAACGTCCAGAGATGGCTTACTGGTGGCCTCTTTCGCCAGGCGGTCAACATGTTCGTTACCCGGGATACCGACATGACCGGGGGTCCACACAAAGACCACAGAGCGGCCGCAACAGGCGAGAGTATGCAGAGACTCGTGGATAGCCATCACCAAACGAGAACGAGGGAAACACTGGTCGAGAGCTCGTAAACCGCTCAGGGAATCGCTACAGATAACGAAGGATTCACCTGAGCAGGAGCGGATATACTCTAGGGCACGAAAGATGGCGACCAGTTCAGCAGTGTAAACGCTGCAGCCATCCGGCAAGGAACGTTGTTCGGAAAGGTCCCCTAGAGTGAGCGCATATCCGACACGACCAGCTACCATCGAACCGTCAGTGTAAACAACACCAGAGCCCTGATACGTGGCCAGGATGGAATAAAAGCGGCGGCGGAAGGCCTCTGGAGGGACTGAGTCCTTAGGGCCCTGTGCCAAGTCGAGCCGAAGGCTAGGGCGACGAACACACCATGGGGGTGTATGCAAAGTAGTCCGGAAAGGAGGTGGAACAGTGAAACCCTGGAGCCCAGAGAGAAGCTCCTTGACGCGGACCGCTATTGTACAACCAGACCGGGGCCGACGTTCTGGCATACGGACGACCGACCGCGGGAACAGGAGACGATAGTTTGGATGCCCGGGCGAGCTGAGAACATGGGCAGCATAAGCGGCCAGCAAACGTTGGCGTCGGAACCGCAGTGGAGGTACACTTGCCTCCACTAGTACGCTGTCCACAGGGCTGGTGCGGAAAGCACCAGTGGCAAGGCATATCCCGCTGTGGAGAATCGGGTCCAGCACCCGTAACGCAGATGGGGATGCTGAGCCATAAGCCAGGCTCCCATAATCCAGACGGGACTGGATTAACGCCTGGTAGAGCCGCAACAGTGTAGAGCGGTCGGCGCCCCAGTGGGTGTTGCTCAAGCATCTCAGAGCGTTGAGATGCCGCCAACACGTCTGTTTCAGCTGCCGGATATGAGGCAGCCAAGTCAACCGGGCATCGAAAACCACCCCCAAAAACCTGTGGGTCTCCACCACAGCAAGGAGTTCGTCGGCAAGATAAAGCCGCGGCTCAGGATGGACTGTTCGGCACCGGCAGAAATGCATAACGCAGGTCTTGGTTGCCGAAAACTGAAACCCATGCGCTACAGCCCAAGACTGCGCCTTACGGATAGCACCCTGTAGCTGACGTTCAACAGCTGCAATGCCAGTAGAGCTGTAATAAAGGCAGAAGTCGTCAGCATACAGGGAAGCGGAGACAGAATTTCCCACGGCCGCAGCAAGCCCGTTAATGGCTATTAAAAACAGACAGACACTTAAAACAGAGCCCTGTGGTACACCGTTCTCCTGGACGTGGGAGGAACTATACGAGGCTGCGACTTGCACGCGGAAGGTACGACACGACAGAAAATTGCGGATAAAAATCGGCAGAGGACCCCGAAGACCCCATCCATGGAGCGTAGAAAGAATGTGATGACGCCACGTCGTATCGTACGCTTTCCGCATGTCGAAAAAGACAGCGACCAGGTGCTGACGGCGGGAAAAGGCAGTACGGATGGCCGACTCCAGGCGCACCAGATTGTCGGCGGCGGAGCGGCCTTTACGGAACCCACCCTGAGATGGAGCCAGAAGGCACCGAGACTCCAGTACCCAATGCAAGCGCCGGCTCACCATCCGTTCAAGCAACTTGCAAAGAACGTTGGTGAGGCTAATGGGACGGTAGCTGTCCACCTCCAGAGGGTTCTTTCCAGGTTTCAAAACGGGGATGACAATGCCTTCCCGCCATTGCGACGGAAACTCCCCCTCGACCCAAAGACGGTTGTAAAGATCGAGAAGGCGCCGCTGGCAGTCCACTGAAAGGTGTTTCAGCATCTGACAGTGGATGCCATCTGGCCCAGGAGCGGTATCAGGGCAAGCAGCGAGGGCACTGCGAAATTCCCACTCACTAAATGGAGCATTGTAAGATTCTGGGTGGTTGGTGCGAAACGAAAGGCTCCGACGTTCCATCCGCTCTTTAATGGAGCGGAAGGCCTGGGGGTAATTCGCAGAAGCGGAACTCATAGCAAAATGCTCTGCTAAGCGATTGGCAATGACGTCGGAGTCAGTACAAACTGCTCCATTCAGTGAGAGCGCAGGGACGCTGGCAGGTGGCCGATAGCCGTAGACGCGTCGAATCTTGGCCCAGACCTGCGAAGGAGTGACATGGAGGCCAATGGTGGACACATACCGCTCCCAGCACTCCTTCTTGCCTTGGCGGATAAGGAGGCGGGCCCGCGCACGCAGCCGTTTGAAGGCGATAAGGTGGTCGAGGGAGGGGTGTCGCTTGTGACGCTGGAGCGCCCGCCGGCGATCTTTAATCGCTTCAGCGATCTCAGGCGACCACCAAGGCACAGCCTTCCGCCGAGGGGACCCACAGGAAAGGGGAATGGCAGATTCGGCGGCAGTAACGATGCCGGTGGTGACCGATTGAACCACCGCATCAATGTCATCGGTAGAGAGAGGCTCAAAAGCGGCAGTGGAGGAGAACAAGTCCCAGTCAGCCTTATTCATAGCCCATCTGCTAGGGCGCCCAGAAGAGTGGCGCTGTGGTAGTGACAAAAAGATCGGAAAATGGTCACTACCACACAGGTCGTCATGCACACTCCATTGGACAGACGGTAAGAGGCTATGGCTACAGATTGAAAGGTCAATGGCGGAGTAGGTGCCATGCGCCACACTGAAGTGTGTGAAGGCACCATCATTTAACAGCGAGAGATCGAGCTGCGACAATAAATGCTCAACGATGGCGCCTCGACCTGTTGCCACTGACCCACCTCACAGAGGGTTATGAGCGTTGAAGTCGCCCAATAGCAAGAAAGGTGGCGGCAATTGGGCGACCAGTGCAGCCAGGACATGCTGCGAGACATCACCATCCGGTGGAATGTAAAGACTGCAGACGGTAACAGCCTGTGGCGTCCACACGCGTACAGCGACAGCCTCTAAAGGCGTCTGGAGAGGGACAGACTCGCTGTGCAGAGTGTGAAGGACATATATGCAGACGCCACCAGACACCCTTTCATAAGCTGCTCGGTTCTTGTAATAACCCCGATAGCCACGGAGGGCGGGGGTTCGCATTGCTGGAAACCAAGTTTCCTGGAGAGCAATGCAGAAGAAAGGGCGAAGGCTGAGAAGTTGACGGAGCTCAGCTAGATGGTGGAAGAAGCCGCTGCAGTTCCACTGGAGGATGGTGTTGTCCATGGCTGGGAAAGGCGTGACGGGACTGGGAAGGCAGATTACGCCACTGGGGCACCTGCTGCCTCCGATGGAGGATCCGTGCAAATGCCATCCATTGCGTCCGCGGGACCGGCAAGAGCGAGGTCCTCAGCGGACGCCAAAATCTCCACCTCGTCCTCAGAGGCAGAGCTTGTAGGGAGCGGCGGGATCGGTGCCACCGCATTACCGTTGGTCTTGGGGACTTTCTTCCTTTTCTGCTTATCACGCTGTGCCTTCGGCTCTTCAGGCTGCATGGGCTTCACTGGGTCAGTCTCAGGGACAGACGACGACCGCGAGGCCCGACGACCAGGGACTGGCGGTTGTTTCAACCACTTGCGAGCGTCCGCTTTGCCACTGGTCGGAACTTGCGAAGGGAGGTCCCCAAGGGATCCCTTCCTGGCGAAAGCAGCCGAAGAAGTCTTACGCTTCTCCGGCTGGGAAGGGGGAGCTGATGTCCCCAAAGGTTGGGAGGGTGTTGCTCCTGAAGAAGATGGAGCAGGAGCAACAGGGTGTGAAGTGCCCCCCACAAGCAAGGGGGCCGGTGGATGCTGACCGATCTTAGAGCCGATTCGTGATGACGGGAGAACCGTCGTGGCAGCAGCGGCGTAGGTCGACGGCATTGCCACAGGATGGAGCCTCTCATATTTCCGTCTAGCCTCGGGGTAGGTCAGCCGGTCCAAGGTCTTATATTCCATTATCTTCCTTTCTTTCTGCAATATCCTACAGTCCGGCGAGCAGGGGGAATGGTGTTCTCCGCAGTTAACACAGATAGGAGGCGGGGCACATGGAGTATCGGGATGCGAAGGACGGCCGCAATCCCGACACGTCATGCTGGAAGTACAGCGAGATGACATGTGCCCGAACTTCCAGCATTTAAAACACCGCATCGGAGGAGGGATATATGGTTTCACATCACAACGGTAAACCATCACCTTAACCTTTTCGGGTAAGACATCACCCTCAAAGGCCAAGATGAAGGCACCGGTGGCGACCTGATTATCCCTCGGACCCCGATGGACGCGCCGGACGAAGTGAACACCTCGTCGTTCGAGGTTGGCGCGTAATTCATCGTCGGACTGCAGAAGAAGATCCCGGTGGAATATAATACCCTGGACCATGTTCAGACTCTTATGCGGCGTGATGCTAACGGAAACATCCCCCAACTTGTCACAATTGAGCAACCTCCGTGACTGGGCAGAGGATGCCGTTTTTATCAACACCGATCCAGACCGCATCTTGGACAAGCCCTCCACCTCCCCGAACTTGTCCTCTAAATGCTCTACAAAGAACTGCGGCTTCACGGATAGAAAAGATTCCCCATCAGCTCTGGTACAGACAAGATATCTGGGCGAATACGTCTCAGTGTCACGCAATGCCTGTCGTTCCTCCCATGGTGTGGCGAGGGAGGGGAACGATTTGGGGTCATAAACGTTACCTTTAAAATGGGCTCTCGAACGCTTAGAGACTGCTGACGGCTGGCCGCCAGCGACAGATGATGTACCACGCTTCATTGCGGGTCATCCGCCCTGATGCCACCTACTCCGACCAAGGGCCCTCCCCACGGGCGCCACCCAGCCACAGCAAAGGCCACCTGGCAGGATGGCCATTGCCGGGAGTCCTGATGCCCCAGGGAGATGGGCATCTACTCCTTGGCATACGTGGGGAGTGAACGGCGCAGGCATCAGTAGAGCGATCCCTGTGTTGTCAGGGGGCTACAACCAAGAGGGTACATGGCGACCCCACCACAACGGACTGGCTACCGTGCTGGATCTTAGGTGCAAAAATGGCCAAGGTCGTCGTCACAGTTAAAAGAAACACTGCAGAGTGCATCGTGGTAATCGCCCAAGAGATCGAAAACGAGCGGGACACCATTGCAACGACGAGAAAGACGGCTATAGGTCTAAATGCACGAAGGATACAGTGCACCATGTAAGGTGCCCTTCCCCAATTGGCTCGCTCTTCGGAATAATTTAGATAGATGGAGGTCAAACCCGAGAGGGGACCATCACATAAGGCCGAAACGTTTGAGACTCCTTTTAGTCGCCTCTTACGACAGGCAGGAATACCGCGGGCCTATTCTAACCCCCGAACCCGCAGGGGGGGGATGAGGTACTGTGTACAGCAGGCTGCCGGATAAGACACGTGGAAAGATCAAGAAAATTTTGCATGGAGCACGAGTCCCAGGAATTTCGTAGTTTCAATGAATGGAAAAGCAACAGGCTCAAGATGTAAAAATGGTGGGAGAAACCAATTGCACCACAAGAAATTCATACAAATAGTTTTGTCAGTGGAAAAATGACAGCCACTGTCAAATGCTCCACGAGTAAAAACAATCGACACAACACTGAAGGTGCTGCTCCTGAGGATAAGTCTGTGAAGAACTGCAATATATGGCAAAATTCATGACACGGGTGGACAAAGTGACAAGATGGTCAACTGCAGAACGCTGAACTAGAAATCCACACTCTGCAGTGGTTATTAAATTGCGAGACTTGAGCCACCATACCAAGTGGGCATGAATCATACATTCCATCACCTTGCAAACACAGCGCGTGAGACAGATGGGGTGGTAGCCTAGAAGGAAGGTGTTTGTCCTTACCGGGCTAAGGTACAGGTATGACTGGCTTCACACCAGTATCTGGGAAACACGCCCTCTGCCCAGATGCGGTTGAACATATTAAACAGAAAGTGCTTTCCCACAAGAAACAGTCCTGCAGCAACATCTGAATGTTAACAGCATCCGGCCCTGGGGCAGAGGATTGGGATTCAATGAGAGAATGAACTAGCTCCCTCACAGTAAAAGCAGCATTGTCGCACTCACAATTCTGAGAAGAAAAGGATATGGCTCAAGCCTTCTCCAATTGTTTCCAATGGAGGAAGGCAGTGTGATAGTTGGAAGAGATCGAAATTTCCGCAAAATGGCGGGCCAAGGTGTTGGAGATACCAATAGGCTCCACGATGACATCTGCAACTGTCAGGCCACAAATTGGGGAATGGATCTTGGTCTCAGAGGGCAGTCAGAGGATGGCCAACACGACAGAGGAGGGAGTGGAACTGTTAAAAGAACTGGTGAATGAAATCCAGCTAGCTCTTTTGCTATCCCAAAGAACGCGAAGACACTGTTTATTACGAATGCAGTTTGCCATCATAGGATGACAGCTAAAAACGCAGAGAGCACGTCTCCGTGCGCGAATTGCGTCACAGCATTCCTTACTCTACCAAGAGACTAGGACAAAGCGTGGTAAAGAGGAAGTGCAGGGAATGGAATGTTATGCAGCAGTAAGAATAATGTTTGTAAGGTCCATCTGGTCATCACAACTGGGGAAATCGTGTTCGTCAAAGGTCGCCAGGGAGGAGTAAAGTCACCAGTTGGCCTTAGTAATCTGGGTGTGCACGCAGGTGGGGTAGGAGTCGGCAAACGATAGCACGCGAGAAATGGTCGCTCAACTACGTGCCAGAAAGAACGGACCAGTAATGGGCAAGCTGGGCAGGCAGAAGGATAAGTAGAAACCGAAAAAGGTATGCAAAGAGTCGGAAAGGGATGTGGGTGCTCCTGTGTTAAGGCAGATGAGGTTAAGTTGATTAAGAAGGTCAACCAAGAGGGCACCTCTCTGACAGGTGCTGGGAGAACACCGAAGTTGATGGTGCACATTAAAGTCACCGAGCAGCAGAAACAGGTGAGGGGTAGCTGCCCAAGAAGCTGGAGGAAGCCTGCCCTGTTGACATCGAATGGCTGAGGGATGTAAATGGTACAATGGCGAAAGGTCAAGTGAGGAGGGAAAAGGCAAACTGCAACAGCTTGAAGATGGTTAGTCAGGAACTATGAATGTTATCCCATATGAGCAGCATGACACTCCCCTCTCCCCCCCCCCACCCCCCCACAAGATGGAATGCCGACCTCAGGGGGAAGGTCAAAATGAACCAGGAAGAAATGTGAAAGCTCAAAGCAGATGTAAGGATGCAATTTCGTTTCCTGAAGGCAGTGTACAAGGGGACACAGCAATTCTAAAAGCAGCCGTAAACCCTCTTTGTTGCATTGAAGGACACGAACATTCCGTTGGAGGAGAGCCGTGATGAGGAAAAAAAGAAGGGGCGTCACATCGACGGCTGCCGAGTGCCAGCCTGTGAAGATTCGCTGCTACAGGGCACAGAGGCAGGAGGATCCAGCTCCATGAGGTCCACGGAAGCATCAGCTTTTTTGTGCTGTCGATCTGTGGAGTCTGACACAGAAAAACAGTTGGTGGTGCTACCAGTGTCGCCAGCTGGGCGAAAGTATCAAGTGGCGACACCGTCAAAGAGGATCTTCGAGTCAGCGAAGAAGAAGACCATATGCCTTTGTTGACTTCTTCGAGCCTTTCCAGTTAGCAGAAGAAGACTCGTGTGTTGGTTGGCTGGAGGGACATAAAAAGTCTTCACAGGAGTGCTCCTTCTGTCCTTTCATGCCTGCTAGCTGTGTAGCTGGTGACTTCGACCTTTGAGGTCAGAGTTTGATGGCTTGTTGCACAGCTGGACAAGGAGACGGCGATGCTACCTTGACGCTGGATGATTTCACAACTTCAGAGGTGAATTTGAGGTTGCATGTATGCGTGACATGTGCTTCATGGTGCGAGATGCAGCACGAACAGAACTGTAAGTGCCAGACGGTAGAACGCAGGGTTTGCAAATAGCCAACAACTTTCGAGCAACCGAGTAAGGCACTTTTTCCTTTACCTGGATCTCCTGGACAGCCCACTTGTCAAGATACACGGGACAATCTTGAAAGGTGGCGACACGGTCACCATTGCAGTTGATACAGTGGGGAAAAGGAGGCGGACAATCGTCGTCCTGAGCATCCGTACCACAGCTTACACATTTGACTGGCTGTCGACGAGACGTTCTAGTGTGGTTGAAACGATGACACTGGTAGCAGCTCATTGGGTTCACAATGTACGGTCCGACTGTGATAATTTCATAGCCTGCTTTGATATTGGACAAACGCACCATTCTATCAAAGAAGAAAAAGAATGCGTGTGGGCACTACGAAGGAATCTACCTTTTTCCATCAACCAATGGATGGCAATGACATCCTGATCAGAGAGGTATGATTGGATTTCATCAAGCAGCCTAGAGTAAAAAAACATGATGGGAAGAATTCCAAGTTCTATAGGCCTGAACACGGACAGGATAGCTGTGGAGAAGCGAGGCGGCACGTAGTAGTTGTGCTTGAGAACCAGAAGTAGTCTCCAAATGCAATGTGCCATTCCATAAATGAGAGCAGAATTTCGCAGAGCTGGCAATTGCATCAGCACCTTTCTGAATAATAAACAGATTATTGTTGCGAAGGACTGACTGTCTTCAGTGTGTGAAATCACGAGCAATCATGGTGCAGCTGGAAGGGTCTTTGAATCGTTAGTAACATTCCATTTATGTCTCATATATGTTGATTGTTGAGGACGATTGGCTCAATGCAAGAAAATCCCGCGAGAAAATTCCCCATGATTGCCAATGTGTGCCCCTTCCAACTAGGGGGCCCTTCACAAGGGGCGCACCCACCTTAGGTGACTGTTCGCACCTCAGATCACACCTCCCGAACACCTGACAGGGGGGCCAATCAGCAATTTGGGAAGGAAATCACCCCCCTCTCTGGGCCTGGCTTCTACTAGGGGTTACATGCAAATCCTACCTGTCGACCCAGGGCTGGGAATTATGCATTACCCAGCCACCTGTCACATGTCAGAGATGTGGGCCAGCCTTCAGGAGCGCACAGGAAGGAAGACAGGGAAGAGGAACCTCAAACACCAAAGCAGAGGAAGGATAGCAGAAGGTGATCATAGAAAGGAAAACAAACGCAAAACAGTGGTGACACTGTTCTTGTGTCAGCAATGGACAATGCAGAACATTGCCAATAACACCCCAGGGGATAAAGAGTAGCAAGAAGACAGACATGCAGCACGGAAGGAAAAAGATGCTGCAAAGGCTGGGGCCCCACAGTAGCCAAGCATGAGCTCGCCAAAGAGTGGCAAGCCCCCTGCAGGGACGAAGCCAAGGTGGTGAAGGGTTTACACCCACCAGGAAAGTTGCATGTAGCATGAAGTTAAGCTGCCAAAACAAGAGCCGAAAGTGAACTCCAAGAGGTAACAGAGAAAAGGGATGCATCCCATTCTGGCAATCATAGGAGCCATCAAAGAAGGAGGCATACGATGGATGGTCATGCATGGCAGATAAATGGCATGCATATCTGCTGAGGAGAAAGTCACAGCAGTATGACAGCAGTAGTTTCGCAGCTTCTGCATACAGACTCTCAAGCAGGCTAGTGTAAAGGTACCAGTGGCCAAACAGATGCCACAATGGTGGATAGTATTGAGATGATGGCATAAACAAAGCATCCATAGTCTACTTTCAAACGGATAAGGGACTAGTGGTTCAACACGCTCCCCAGGAAATACCACTGAGGACACAGGACATTGTGGGACCGCGCACAGCAGACTGCCAGGTAAGACATGTGGGAGGACCAAGAAACTTTTGTATCGAGCAAGGGCCCCAGGAAGTTTGTAGTTTCAAAAAACGGAAGAGCCACAGACCCAAAATGTAAAGATGTTGGAAGAAACCAATTGTGGCAGCAGAGATTCATACAAGCAGTTTTGTCAGGGGAAAATGAAAGACATTGTCGATGCTCCACGGGTAAAGATGATCGAGAAATGGCTGAAGATGCTGCTCAATAAGACAGGTCCATGGGGAACTACAATAGATGGCAAAATCGACAACAAGAAAGGAGGCGGAGAAGTTCAGCAGGAGACAGGCCATTATAGGGTTAATGGTGATAGTAAAGAAGACAATGCTCAGGACGGAGTCCTGAGAAGCACTGTTTATCTGTACGAATCTGTCCAACAATGCAGAACCCATATGGACCTTGAAAACTCAGTCTTTTAAAAATTCCTGAAGCAAACTTGGCACGACCACGGAAGCCCCACACCTTTTTCAATAATAAATGGATTTACCGTAGTGAAGGACTAACAATCTTCAGTACACGAACCGTGACGAACCGTGGTGCAGCTGGGAGGGTCTTCGATCATTAGCCTATCCTGTTTACATTTCATAGTTCTTGACTGTGAAGATGATTGACTCATTGTGAGAAAATCCCATGTGATTGCCAGTGTCTCTGATGGCACACTCCTTCCAACTGGGGGCATCCTTCAGAAGGGGGCACACCTGCCTTAGGTGATTATTCACACTTCAGGTCACACCTCCCAAACACTTTACAGAGGGACCAATTGGCAATTTGGGAAGGTAGCAGCTCAGGCAATCACGCCTCTCTAGGCCTGGCCTGTGCCAGGGGGTACATACAAACCCTATCTGTCAACCCGGGGCAGGAATTATGCGTTGAGAGAAGTGGAGCAGTAGCTAGAAGGAAGGTGTTTCTCCTTACTGGCTTAGGTACACGTATGACAGTGGCTTCATGCCAGCATCTGGGAAACATGCCCTCTGCTGAGATGCAATTCTATGTATTAAGCAGAAAGTGCTTGCCTGCAAGGGGAAGGTGCTGCAACATCTGAATGTTAACAGCGTCTGGCCCTGGGACAGAGGATCAGGATGAACCGAGAGCATGAACTAGCTCCCTCATAGCAAAGGCTGCACTGTAGGACTCATAATATTAAGAAGAGAAGGGTATCACCCGGGCCACTTCTGCCAATTTCTGATGGAGGAAGGCAGGGCGACAGTGGGAGGAGCTTGGAATTTCCACAAAGTGGCTGCCCAAGATGGTGGAGATACAAGTAGGGTCTACACTGACACTGTCTGCTAGTCAGGTCGGTAGCTGAGGAATAGATCTTGGTCCCAGAGAGCGATCAGAGGTTGGCCCGCATGACAGAAGAAGTAGCAGAACTGCTAAAAGAACAAGTGAATGAAATCCAGCTCTCTCTTTTGTTATTCCAAAGAACGCACCAACACTGTGCATGCAACTGTTCATAATGAATGCAGTTTGTCATCATAGGATGTCAGTTAAAAACGCAGAGAGAACGTCTCTGTGCATGTATTGCATTTGGTATATTCTAAATGCTCTGAAGGAATCTTGTATTTTCTGCTTTGCTTTGAGCAACTACAATTACTACAGAACATTGTTTTTTTTTTTAATTTTTATTTACTAAGAAACAATGTTCTTAAATGTTGCTTTCCCATGTAACAAGATTAAACTCAGTTTGCTAGTATTGCCAGCAAGAAATACGAACGAAAGTCTTCAACTTGCATTTTCGAAACAAGTTTTAAAATTCAGTCCAAAAGTAGTATGTGTTTCACTGTAAAGACTAAAATATTAAGCATTGGCTTTTTCTGCAACAATGTCATAGATTCTATTAGCAGTGTAAAATGACTGTAGCAATGTTAATCCTCAGCCTTCCTTGCTGATGCACAAGATAATTTTTTAAGTCCAGACATGTGATAGTGACAGACATGAACTGACTGTAAAAGGTAACGACATACTGAAAGCAAGACAAATTTAAAAACAAAAGAAAACAGTTGAATAGGAAAGGAAAGGAAGGTGATTTGTAGAAAATGAAGCTGTTAGAAATTTATTTCTATATTCCAACCATTGTTCTGATGTATGTACACAGAAAATGTGCAGCCTAACAAATATAACACACAATAATGAAGTTAATGAAAACAGCAGGATTTATTTGTACTTGTATGTATTGGGACGATGTTAAGGGGGAACACAAAATATGAGAAACACCATATCTCTTGTCAATCGTGCAACTGTGCAGAAAATAGATACTATTTGAAAATCCTGAACAGTGACTATCCACCTATATTTTTCTCCCCAACAACTCCAGAGAACATAGAATGACCACTAACAAGCAGTTTAATAAACTATATCAGGTGGGATAAGGATAGAGCAAGAAATTGGCCAAGTATTTCTAAAGGAACCATACGACTACTCATTTTAAGCGATCTATGGTAACCATGTGTTGCCTACATTTGGACCACTTGATAGAAACAAACTGTGCTTGCTGCTCCTGAGTCCAAGTCCAGTGTTTTATCCACTCAACCATCTTGCTCAATTCCAAATTAGTAATTTCTCATACACACAATTAGATTCCTACCTAGCTTACAACTCTTTATTACATTTTTCATTCAGTTTATATTTTTGATTAATGAACTGAGAAATTAGCCAAGGTACTATTCTCTTAACTCATCTGTAATGCTATAGATAAGAGAAAGTTTATAATATATAATATTTTATCAAAATATACACAAACCAAATATTTCTGCACCATTTCCACTGGTTCTGAATAGGCCATAATTCAAGTGTGTTCTGTTCTGTGTGTAAGATGTTTGGAAAATTATCAATGAACTGAGGAATTTAAAGACAAATTTACAGCGATCAACTTCACTTTTTATCTTTTGCTGAATTACTACATTCCCAATCAATGTTCATCATGTATATAATCTATGTAGATAGAATTTGGAAGTAACATAACATATATTGTACTGTCAGACATTGTCCATAACTTTACACTAGAAATTCCACTGCTATTGATTTCATACGCATGCATTTTCAGTTCTCATCCATTCAGAAATGCTCACACACAATGTGTACTCTCTCAAAACAGGAAATTCCTCATAAAATCCTTATTTTACAAATCATGTTTCACGAGCCTATCCTACAGACAAATAATTCATATACTTACTTTGCTGATATCTTTTCCTTTCATTTTCTCGGATCATAAGTTCATGTAGAAGTTGTTCCTTTGATCCCCAAACTTCCAGTGCTCTGTCAATAGAGTATTGAAATATAACTGGTAACGATTTACAGATGACTAGTAAAATTTGAACATCATACTTTTATTTCTAATAAGACAAAAACTGAGAAAGAAAGAATTACAATAAAGCATGAAATACCTTACTTTGCCTCTACATCTTTCCTCCAATAAACAGTAATTGGAGGTTCATTCTCATATGGTGATCTCCGTTTTGTCTTTCGCAGACCCTCAAGATCGGATGGTTTCAAAAGGAAATCTGCCATTGCTCTGACAGGCGTTATGAAGTTCCGTTCTACTGACGTTGCAGTAACATCTACACGCTGTCGTTTCTTCACTGTAAATGAAACAGGTGCAACATTGTTTTAAAATCATAGCCCTAAACCATATTCAACCTTTTAATCAACTATGTATTTATTTACACACAAAATATCACCCTAGCTACAATAATTTTACATAGGTCATTCCATGTCAATTAAGACATTAACTGTCATACTCAGCATCTCAGATATTGATGAAACCTGGCTTATTTCTTCACCTTACCCAAATTAAATTTCAGCAATTTACCTGACTTCACTTTCATTTTATGGCACTTCAAAGTTTTGAAGTTTTGGTTTTTAACATCGCAAGGGCACAAAGTTTTTCTAATATTCTGAAAATAAATTATAGTTTTTTGTTTATCATCCAGAATATAAAAAATTTGGTGGTGTTATTCCCAACAGCATAAGGATTGTAGGTAAAATGACCTAATACTTTTTCAGTAGCACACAAAGGCAGGAAACATTAGGATAAACCAGAGCATCCATTACCATCTGGTAAGCTTTGACCAATGGTATCATAAAAATCCCCCAGATGCAACAAAAACATGATTTCAAGATGGCACCAATAACCTTAGACCTTTGAGTGGCACAAGAATTATAACCACCAGGTACAAACTCGTACAAATTCTTTGAAATAAATATTGTGGGAAAGTGGGAGTTTTGGGTAGGGACAAGCTAAAGTCTAACAGAACTCCAAAATCACATGAACAGGTAGATCAGGGATGTTGTAATTTAACACATACAAGAAACAAAAGTTTAAAAAGTCTATAATTATTTAACATACAAAATGTTACATGGTTAGCCTTACAAAATTATTTTATTTACATTGTGTTTTAACTTGTTTTGTTATATAAGAAATACAGTTAAATAACATTTAACTTCCATAAAAAAACTAACTTGATGTGAATCATAATGACTGTAAAGTACAACTTCGTCTGTTTTCGAAGCATGCAGAAATTTAGAGATTTTTATAATTTCTCAGGTCTTTTCTCTCCTAAATTATTTCTTAATTTTGACCAAAGAAGTCTGTAGATGAAGCAGATTCTCTCATTGAGTAAAGTGCTAACAGCGCAAGAAATGTCATTCTTCACAAAAGTAACAAATCCTGTTGGTAAGTTTTCTTTTTTCCCCCTGCTTTCAGCTCCATTGCTGTTCACCAACTGTTTGGAAGGAACTATATTACAACTGCATGAGAAAACACTGTGGCAGAAAAAATAACCAGAATCAGCAATCCTAAAAGGCATAATATACGCAATCTAGTGTGGATGCATCTCTATGAGCCAATTTTCCACACTTTCTTTTTGTTCTGTAATGAATCTTCTCCATCCGAATCTCAGGTGTAATATATTAGCAAGATAGTGAAAGGAATTTACTGCTTGTTCCCTACAGTTCCTTTTTCATTACATTCTGATTCTGTCTAGAAGATCTATCCATAGTTTGACAGCTTCTGCAATGTTTGTGCTGTCTGCTCAAAGGAGGTTCAGGATTTGACAAACCTCCGACAGCTGTCAGAGAAGAAGAGTTCCATCTTCATAAATTACAATGTTATCCAAGATTTTGCTTATGTTATCAGGGACTTCTTCAGGGTGCTCTGTTACAAATTATACATTTTTAGAATAAAGGAATTGCAAGAATAAGTTAATGTTTTCAATAATTTAATTATAAGAATTTAAACTAAATAGTTTAACTACTGTCAATACCAATAAATCCCAAAAAATAAAAATAAATAAAAATAAAATGCATAAAAATCCTATTTAATCTTCTGGCTCGGTTTTCTTTTTTGAAAATATCCACATTTCTCTTAACCCCGAGTAAAATACACAAAATTCAACAATGACAGGAACCTAATATAGCATAAAAATCAATACAGAAATCGCAACAATGCAGGAAAAGTATGCAGTATGGTGTGCGTCTCTCTTACTGATGAAGGTTGTGGTTGAAAGATATATATAAATGTCTTAATTGTGCCTGTCTGCAACTTAACGTGTCTTCTTTACAGTAAGTAGCAATCTTGTCTTTTCCTACATTGTTGATATTCCTACTAGGGTCTCCATTGTTTGATTAATAAAGAAATAGCAAAATTGCACTATGCACCTTGCGAAAAATCAGGAGAACTAAATAAATGCCGAGTCAACAACTATAAAGCATGGCTTTGCCATTTGCTATGATGAGGTCTGCCAATGTGCAAGTTTTCCTTTTTTTGGGGGGGCATATGACGACGTTGTATTGTACCACACTAACAGGAGCCACTCAGACTAGTATCTAGTATTGGGCTGTGCGATGCCAGTTCTTAATCAGTTAAACACCCTCTGTGTCAGAAACAGTAGACAATTCCCTGTAGCCAGTTGTTCTTTAGGCTTTATTAGCACATGGTTAATATAGTTTTGCCACAAATTTCCTTGCCAAATTTCAGATGGCTCGTTTAAAGGGTCGGTCATTCATATAAAACTTTGCCAAGAATTCTGTTGCCCTATAACAAACAAAGGCTCAGCTGCAACTTATCCTGTGTCTAGAGTCATGATGACATTGGGGAAAGTTCGTTGAACAGGTGATGGTTTTAGGCAGCCAGGCACTATGTGAACTATCTCATGAATTGCCAACGGCGACTGTTCGTCAGATGTGAGGGTATCACCAGGAGTGCACCCCGAGGAAGTGTTATCGGTCCACTTTTATTGTCTCTCTCTCTCTCTCTCTCTCTCTCTCTCTCTCTTACCTATGTCTGCTTGTGTGTGTGTGTGTGTGTGTGTGTGTGTGTGTGTGTGTGTGTGTGTGTGTGTGTACACCTGTCCCTTTTTCTCCCCTAAGGTAAGTCTTTCTGCTCCCGGGATTGGAATGACTCCTTACCCTCTCCCTTAAAACCCACATCCTTTCGTCTTCCCTCTCCTTCCCTCTTTCCTGATGAAGCAACCGTGGGTTGTGAAAGCTTGAATTTTTTTTTTTGTGTGTGTGTGTGTGTGTGTGTGTCTGTGTCTATCAACATACCAACGCTTTCATTTGGTAAGTTACAGCATCTTATATATATGTTGTTGTTGTTGTGGTCTTCAGTCCAGGGACTGGTTTGATGCAGCTCTCCATGCTACTCTATCCTGTGCAAGCTTTTTCATCTCCCAGTACCTACTGCAACCTACATCCTTCTGAATCTGCTTAGTGTAGTATATATATAAAAACAAAGATGAGGTGACTTACCGAACAAAAGCGCTGGCAGGTCGATAGACACACAAACAAACACAAACATACACACAAAATTCAAGCTTTCGCAACAAATTGTTGCCTCATCAGGAAAGAGGGAAGGAGAGGGGAAGACGAAAGGAAGTGGGTTTTAAGGGAGAGGGTAAGGAGTCATTCCAATCCCGGGAGTGGAAAGACTTACCTTAGGGGGAAAAAAGGACAGTGTGCGAGTGTATACCTGTCCTTTTTTCCCCCTAAGGTAAGTCTTTCCGCTCCTGGGATTGGAATGACTCCTTACCCTCTCCCTTAAAACCCACTTCCTTTCGTCTTCCCCTCTCCTTCCCTCTTTCCTGATGAGGCAACAGTTTGTTGCGAAAGCTTGAATTTTGTGTGTATGTTTGTGTGTCTATCGACCTGCCAGCGCTTTTGTTCGGTAAGTCACCTCATCTTTGTTTTTTTATATATACTCCTTTTTACCGTTATCTACTATACAATTTTATCCCGCCTATATATACTCAATAATACGTAACCCACTTCCAAAACATAACCAAAAAATTTTCTTCCCGCTTTCAACACTACCGCTGCTATAAAATCCACCGTTTCTAATTCACAAACAGTACCTTTCACCTATTAAACAACCATTTCGGCTAGTTCTAATAACTTTCACTTTATTTCCATTTCCGTTTTTCTCACATCACTGATAATTTTTAGCCGCTTCCCACAGGTTTTAACGTCATTATTTCTTCGTCAGACAATTGTTAGCCTCATTTTCATAATCCGCCACCACAAAACCACTCCTTTTAATACATTTACATGCAGTTTTTTCGAAATTTTCCCGAATTTCTCCACCCTTTAACGTGTTTTGGCGGCAACACAACCACCTAACCTTTGTACACGTCGTTGTCTACCAACCCAAGTTACCACAGGATCAACATAGCCCAGCTTTAACCAACACTTTTTCACCTTTTTTCACACCAGATCTCCAGTTACTTTCTAGTTCACCTTTATCTCTTCCCATATACTTTTATTTTCATTTTCATTTCAGCCTGATGTTACACTTTCCACCTTCTACTACCATGTCACCCTCACAACACCCCCACAACGACCCCATTAAGTTTTATTTACATTCCCTCCGCAAAGATGCCTTCGCCCTAGCCAGATTACACTCCCATATTTTATTTTCTCAGGCTTGTCTGACATTTGGCATTACCCCCAAAGGCCTCACACTTAAAGTTCCCATCTCTGGCTGCAACCCTTCTTTCCATCAGTCCCTATACCAGTTCCAAACTGAACAATCCATTGCCCTCACCCACCTAATCCTTCACCTACACATCAACTCAGCCAATGAACACACCCGTCAACTCCTATCCTTAATAAAAGTCCTCAATCTTTCCCCTCCCAATCCACACCAGCTGTTCAGAGCATCCTACTACAGGCCAACCGCAAATTAGAACCGCATGACACCCCCCACCTCAAAAAACTATCCAATCTCCTGGTTTCCCACCTCCGGAAAGACAACTCACTCACCCTTCACAACCTTTCCAGCAAACCTCAACCTCCTCTCATTGCACACAAACCCAGTCTCTCCCATCTACTCAATCTCCGACTTCCAGCTCCACTCCCTCCAAAACCTCAAAATTCCAATCAACACAACCTGGAACCACAACACCCTAATTCAGTAGTTAACCTTTCCTCCAAAACTCTCTCCCAATCCAAAACCTCTGTCCTATCCAAAGGCCTCACCTTCAGCCCCACTCCCAGATTCAACCAAACAGCCCTCGTAAAAAATTTACTGTCCTACACTCTTACTCTTTGCTGGAAATATCACTTTGCCATGAAGAAAAATGATCCTAATCCTACTCCTAATGATCCAACTTCCCAAGACACTATCCAAATTGAACCCTGCCTGGAACAGTTCCGTCCTCCATCACAGCGGGACCCACCTCCTCTTCCTCAAAATCACCCTCTCCAAACCTTCCAGGAATTTCTGACTTCCAGCCTTGCCTCTCAATCCTTCTTAAAAAACCTTAATCCTACTCCCAACATCACCACTGCTGAAGCCCAGGCTATCCATGATCTGAAGGCTGACCGATCCATCATCATTCTTCCGGCGGACAAGGGTTCCACTACCGTGGTACTTGATCGCTGGGAGTATGTGGTTGAAGGACTGCGTCAGCTTTGAGACAACAACACATACAAAGTCTGCCAAGGTAATCCCATTCCTGATGTCCAGGCGGAGCTTCAAAGAATCCTCAGAACCTTCGGCCCCCTACAGAACCTTTCACCTCACTCCATCAACCTCCTGACCCCATCGACACCCCACACCCTACCTTCTACCTTCTTTCTAAAATTCACAAACCCAATCATCCCGGCCGCCCCATTGTAGCTGGTTACCAAGCCCCCACAGAACGTATCTCTGCCTACATAGATCAACATCTTCAACCCATTACATGCAGTCTCCCATCCTTCATCAAACACACCAACCACTTTCTCGAACGCCTGGAATCCTTACCCAATCTGTTACCCCCAGAAACCATCCCTGTAACCACTGATGCCACTTCCTTATACACAAATATTCCGCACGTCCAGGGCCTCGCTGCGATGGAGCACTTCCTTTCACGCCGATCACCTGCCGCCCTACCTAAAACCTCCTTCCTCATTACCTTAGCCAGCTTCATCCTGACCCACAACTTCTTCACTTTTGAAGGCCAGACATACCAACAATTAAAGGGAACAGCCATGTGTACCAGGATGGCTCCCTCGTACGCCAACCTATTCATGGGTTGCTTAGAGGAAGCCTTGTTGGTTACCCAGGCCTGCCAACCCAAAGTTTGGTACAGATTTATTGATGACATCTTCATGATCTGGACACTCAGTGAAGAACCACCCCAGAATTTCCTCTCAAACCTCAACTCCTTTGGTTCCATCACATTCACCTGGTCCTACTCCAAATCCCACGCCACTTTCCTTGACGTTGACCTCCATCTATCCAATGGCCAGCTTCACACGTGCGTCCACATCAAACCCACCAACAAGCAACAGTACCTCCATTATGACAGCTGCCACCCATTCCACATCAAATGGTCCCTACCCTTCAGCCTAGGTCTTCGTGGCAAACGAATCTGCTCCAGTCCGGAATCCCTGAACCATTACACCAACAGCCTGATAACAGCTTTCGCATCCCACAACTACCCTCCCGACCTGGTACAGAAGCAAATAACCAGAGCCATTTCCTCATTTCCTCAAACCCAGAACCTCCCACAGAAGAACCACAAAAGTGCCCCACTTGTGACAGGATACTTTCCGGGACTGGATCAGACTGAATGTGGCTCTCCAGCAGGGATACGACTTCTTCAAATCCTGCCCTGAAATGAGATCCATCCTTCATGAAATCCTCCCCACTCCACCAAGAGTGTCTTTCCGCTGTCCACCTAACCTTCGTAACCTCTTAGTTCATCCCTATGAAATCCCCAAACGACCTTCCCCACCCTCTGGCTCCTACCCTTGTAACCGCACCCGGTGTAAAACCTGTCCCATGCCCCCTCCCATCACCACCACCTACTCCAGTCCTGTAACGCGGAAGAGCCATGTGTGAAAGCACCCACGTGATTTACCAACTGAACTGCCTACACTGTGACGCATTCTATGTGGGAATGACCAGCAACAAACTGCCCATTCGCATGAATGGACACAGGCAAACAGTGTTTGTTGGTAATGAGGATCACCCTGTGGCTAAACATGCCTTGGTGCACGGCCATCACATCTTGGCACAGTGTTACACCGTCCGGGTTATCTGGATACTTCCCACTAACACCAACCTATCTGAACTCTGGAGATGGGAACTTGCCCTTCAATATATCCTCTCTTCTTGTTATCCGCCAGGCCTCAATCTCCGCTAATTTCAATTTGCCGCTGCTCATACCTCACCTGTCTTTCAACAACATCTTTGCCTCTGTACTTCTGCCTCGACCTGCATTTCTGGATTCCAACCCTGCTTTCACATCAACCTTCATCTTTTCAGATTCCACCAATCCCTCACAAACATGGTACCGTAGAACACATCTTCATGGCCAAGGCACCTGAGAACCACCCCCGCTTCCCTCCACAAGATACTATTAGTGTGAAACCCTAACTACATACACCACATCTCCAAAATAGAAATTCTTGTCATTCCAGACACCACTCCTGTAAACTGTCCAATCTGTTGACATCTACAAGCACCACTACC
This sequence comes from Schistocerca serialis cubense, assembly GCF_023864345.2. Lineage (NCBI taxonomy): Eukaryota > Metazoa > Arthropoda > Insecta > Orthoptera > Acrididae > Schistocerca > Schistocerca serialis. Next base: position 944,657,005 of record NC_064641.1, on the reverse strand, counting down.
CATCAATACCTGTTCTACCCCTAAGGAAACCACTCAGAGCTCCCAGATCTTGACCAGTTGGCCTTTTCAATTTGCAACATCTTCCAAAACTCCCTCCCAACACTTCATGAAATCTAGAACCCAGACAAATGCAAAAAAACTTTTTCAACAGAAATGGAAATCCCACAGTGGTTTCAGTCCTATCCAAAGGTCTCACCTTTGGCTCCACTCCCAAGTTTAATCACGGACTCATCAAAGACCTACTCTCCTCTCAATTCCTAAAGTGGATACATTATTTTGTTACCAGTCCTTCCAACTAACGCCACTTTAATCCCAACGTTAAACCTTGTCCCTCCCAGTTCGTACTACCATTCACAGCTATGACAATCTCACCCCCACCACCAAACCACTCCTGGTCACCTTCCAGGAATTCGTTACCTCCAACGTGGCTTCACTATCCTTCCTCAGGTCCCCCCAAGAACACTAACCTCTCAGCAGGAAAAACATAACCCGATCTCATCATCCTCCCTGCAGACAAAGAAAGGCTTCCGCCAACTGTCTGACTCCTCCACCTACGAGGCTCTACCACAGTGAGCTCATCCCAGAAGTCCAACATAACCTATAATCCCTACTGAAATCCTTGTGGCCCTTCCCAGAACCTCTCCCCAAATACACTTCCCTCCTCACCCATATACAACCCACACACCCACTTCCTATATGTTCCCAATAATCCACAAACCCTACAGTCCAGGGCAACCCACTGTAGCTGGTTATTGTGCTCCTACTGAAAGAATTTTTGCTCTTGTTGACCAACGTCTGTATCCATCTGCCTGACACACAGCCTCTCAGATTGAAGACACTAACCACTTCCTTTTCTATCATCCCCACCCCTCTATCTTCTCGATTTCTCTCACTGTTGGTCCTACCTCCCTATATACCAACGTCTCTCATGCACTTGGCCTTGTCACCACTGAACACTACCTCTTCCAATGTTCTACAGACTCTAAACCCATTACCTCATTCTTGACATTCCCTACCAACTATATGCTGACACACAACTACTTCTCCTTCGAGGGGAAGGTGTATAAACATGGCACCGCATGGCACATTCCACTGCAAACCTCTTTATGAACCATACAGGGGGAGTTTCCTAGGCTCCCAAAGCCCCAAAATCACTGTCTGGTTCAGATTCAGCAACGAAATCTTCATGTTCTGGACTGGGGGCCAAGCCACCCTATCTCCATTCCACACAACCTTAACACCTTCTTCCCATCCGCCTTACCTAGTCATCCTCACACCAATGTGTAACCTTCCAGGAAGTTGACCTCAACCTCTGATAACTCCCTCCACACCTCCGTTCATGTTAAATCCACTAGGCACCAACAGTACATCCATTTCAATTGCTGTAATCCCTTCCACATCAAAAAATCAGTCCCCCATCTGTGTGTGGACAGCGTATCTGCAGTGGTGAGAAATCCCTTGGCCAGTACGCTGAAGCTCTCACAAGGGCCTTCCGGTCATGCAGTACCCCCCCAAACCTAGTCCACAATCAGATTTTCCATGCCACTTCTAATTCCGCCTCCATACCACAAATCACCTACAAAGGAGCAGCCCTCCCTCCCATCCCCCTAGTCACCCAACATCAGCATGGACTGGAACAACTGAACCACATCCTTCATCAGGACTTTTATTGTCCATCATCATCCCCAGAAACATGGGCCATTATATTCAAGATCCTTCACACCTCTCCTAAAGTTGTATTCATTCACCCACCTCCACACAGTAAACATACTCATCCCTCCCTATGCCACTTCTGAACCCCGACCACAGGATCATAACCCTACCACAACCCTCCTGGCCTCAATGTCCATTAACCCACTGTCCCCACAGCCTCCACCCAACAGTTACCTCTTCCTCCCAATTCACATCACCTTCAATGTGCACCTAATCCATTGGCATTAGTACCCACATATCATATACCTACCTTACGCACCTGCCATCACTCCCTCCCACATTCCTTGTCAGCAAACCGTGTGTGTGTGTGTGTGTGTGTGTGTGTGTGTGTGTGTGTGTGTGTGTGTGTGTGTGTGTGTGTGTACTCTAACTCAACAAAGGATTTATTCTGAGAGCTAGCAAGTTTTCTATCCGTTTTCTTTGTGCCTGTCGACAACTCAATGCTTCAGCTACTTCACGAGTAGTCTCCGTAACTTCTAAATTATTTACATAAAACCACGGAAATATACTTACCAACCAATGTCAGCCAACGTAAAAATCTAGCATTCTAATGACAGCACAAACAATACGCCTACAACGCAATCTCTCTTGACAACAAGCCTAGAGCTCTCAAATCAGGAACACTTATACACATAAAGCTACATGTCATCTTGCCGACAACATGGTATACACTGGTCCATGGCCTGAAATGCAGCAACTTTGGTCAATCTCACACATTCTCCACAAATGTAACACTTCACACAGTCGGTAATTACAATGAATAATTACAAGAATTTACCGTGCTCAACATGCCATCCCCCACTGTGACTCAAAGAGCGAAACAGAAAATTAAATCTCCAACCATAAACAATACACTCCACTAACAACTCCAAATCAAAAAATGAATCTACTGCACATAATCACCATCATTAAAATATCTCACTAATAAATTCTTCCAATATTAATACCCCAGACAGCACTTGCAGATCCCAGTACCACTAACACCACTCACAGACAAATCACAAATATCCCACACTAGAGCCCTCTCCAAACATAATACACTGCAACTATGCCACATACCACACAACACAGTTATGCCACAGGTCAAAGCAGATGAGTGGTATCACATGTGCAGGTTGATCCGAAAACTCTATATTTACATTTGTGGGTTTTATTTTGAAAACAATACAGTTCTGCATCACACTTAATATCATAAAGGGAATGGGATAATCCCCTCAATATTTGCACCAAAATCATCTTCAGAATAGGGAGTATAATCTAGGAAGATAAAATTAGTGAGGTGTTTGTTCTTTTCTGATTTTTTGTCACTTTTTTTACAGTGTGTCTTATAAAATCTGTTGTTGGTAGAACATTTGCTCAAATAATTATATGGAAATTTTTGATTTCCTCCATTACTATTCTTTTAGTACAATTTGTTTTCTCGAAACCTTGGTATGTTGAATATGCCCAATTCAAAAACAAAAGTTTCTGCTTAAAATGACTTGAACTATATACAAAGCAGTTAAGAAATTAGTGCCAGTTGAACGAGTTTGTTAGAAGTTTTATCTGCTTAAAATTTCTGTTTTGTCGCATAACCCAGTACTTATGACATTACCTGTTGCCACTTCATCATTCATTAACCATGCCAACTGCCATTTGTTCCTCAGTTTTTAAATAATGTGTAATTTATTAAGAAGGATAATATTGGGAGCTTGAATTAAGTCTCACCATTCACAAAGTTGGGTAGTAGTAGTGCTAATGCAGCATAGTACACCACACACAAGAGTTATTTAACAATAGAAAAAGAAGGCTTTCAGATCCGTGTGTGACTTTTTGAGTGGAGCAAAAAGAACATACATATTCTGTGCCTGAAACATATTGGGCTTCATCACTTGCAAGAAGTGTCGCCCTTCTGCTTTCCTCTCAGGAAATCTGCTGCAAAAAGCCATCATTTAAGCATATGCTCTGCTGGAAATGATGTGAAGAGACTAGTTTCGATGATCCAAAGACAACAATTTTGACATGAATAACTAATTGCATCCTGGTCAGTGTGGTATACAATGAGCTGCTGCAACCAGGTCAAGCAGTGAATGCTGGATGCTACGAAGCACAATTACTCAATTTGAATCGTTCACATAAAGACAAATGCCCACAATATGCTCAGAGATATGTCAGAGTCATTCTCCTTCATGACAATGCCAAACCATATGCCGTAAGCCAAGTGAAGGGACTTCGAGGAGGAGGAGATTTGTATCTAACATCCCGTCAATAACTAGGTCATTAGAGATGCAGCACAATCTCAGAGCAGAGAAGAAAGTAGGCCATGCCATTTCAAAGGAACCATTCTGACATTTGCCTGAAGTGAATTAAGAAAATCATGGAAAACCTAAATCAGGATAGCCAGGCACAGGTTTGAACCATTGTCCTTCCGAATGCAAGTCCAGTGCACCAACCGCAGAGCTACCTTATTTGGTAAGGGATTTCTATGTCAATTACCTCGGTGTTCCAGGGATCATTTCACATGATAAATGGTAATGATGTGTAACCATTTACATCACAACTTATGTTTACATGCTAACATTTCTGATGGCATGGTATAAAAAAAATACAATGTGAGTTTGTAATTCCTACCACCACCTCTTACACATTACGAAGATAGAAATCTATGTACTGTCAAGGAGAAACTTTATCAGTTTGTTTTCAAATTTTATATCATTGTCTGTCAGACATTTTGTATCACTGAACAAGTGACCAAAAATTTTGTTGCGGCATTGAGCACCTCTTTTTGTGCTAAAGACAGTATTAAAGTGGGGTAATGAATGTCACCTTTGGTACGTTACTGTTCCTTTTGAACTGTAGTGGATTACTTGCAACAAACTTCATGGAGGAGTAAATATACTGTGAAGGAGCAGTCAGACTGTCCAGCTCCATAAACAGAACTCTACAAGATGATCGTGGGTGAGCACCACATATTATTCTTACACTAATTTTTGAGCAATGAAGACTCATCCTTAAGAGGGAAAGAACATTATTCCATATGACATTACTGAATGAAAATATAAAAAGTATGTCAATTTACTTATATGTTTCTCACCAAGATTTGCAATAAATCTAAATACAGATGTGACTGAAGTAAGTTGTTTTTGGAGTTTCAAAATGTGCTTTCTCTGGGTTGAATTCTCATCAATAGAGGCACCTAGAATTTTGAATTTTCAACCCTATTTATTATTTCCTCACCATGCGTGACGCTCATCACTGGTGTAGTACCCCTAGATGTGCAGATCTGAATACACTGTGTCTTTTTAAAATTCAGGATGACACCATTCAGAGAAAACCAGTCAATGATGCTTTAAAGGACACTGTTTACCATTTCTTTCATTTCTGTATGTATGCTTGAAGTAATTACAATACTTTTGTCATCTGCAAAAAGAATTAATTCTTGCTTGTACATTAGATGGAAAATCATTTAAATATATGAGGAACAATAGTGGATCTAAGACTGAGCCTTAGTGAACGCCATACGTGATTTCTCCCTAATCAGGATTATGTCCCCAGACTACATTGACTGAACTACTAGGCACAATTTTCAGTACTCTTTCGGTTAGATATGACATTACCTATTAGTTGGCTGTACCATCAAAATCATTAAACTTCAATTTATCTATGAGAATACTGTGATCCACACAGCCAAATGCCTTAGACAGGTCATAAACAATACCAATTGGCACTGTTTTATTATTTAATACTGATAAAAGTGTGTCGTCAGTGAACATGTAAATGGCATTTTGAGTAGAACAACTCTCCTGAAACCCAAGCTGTGATTTGAAGAGGATGTTGTTGCTAAGGTGAGAGATAACTCTAGAATACATCACCTTCTCAACAAATTTGGAAAATGATGTCAGCAGTGAAACAGATCTGTAGTTATTGATCTCTCTCGTATCACCTTTCTTGAAGTGTTGAGCGATAGGGTACTTCAGTCTCTCTGGAAAATTGCCTTGAGTGAGTGATGCATTAGATACTTCAGACAATTTTTTTTTTTTTTTTTTTTTTTTTTTTTTGAGGGAGAGACTGCATGATTGTCTTAACTTCAAGAGAAGGTGGTGTTACATTAATATGACTGAATTTTCTGAGGGTTATTTTTTCAATCTACTGCTGTGATTTTTCTCTTTAACTGTTTATTCATCACTTTCTACTATATTTAAGAAATGGTTATTAAATATATTTGCTACCTGTGACTCATCATTTATAGCCCTCCATTTAGTTCAATATTGATGTTATCCTGTTCTGTCACTAATTGTCCCATCTTTTGTTTCAGCACATTCCATATTGTCTGCTATCGGAATTACTGATTTCTAACATTATGTGCATGTTCTCTGATTTTTTTTTAATAATCTATCCTTGTAATTTTGACTACTGCAGAAACTCGCTACCTGTTCGTGCCAACAAAAACATTTTCCTTTCACAAGATACTTTAATCCCTCTTGTGATCCATGGTTTTCTTACCTGGCTGTTGATGCCCTTTCTTATATTACACGGAAACCTATTTTCAAATAATAATATGAATTTATCACTGAATAGATTTTATATCAGCATTAGGTTCATTATACATTTCATCCCTAGTTACACAATGTAACCTATTCTTAAAAGCATTTTTCCTGGATTTGTCAACTGTTCTAACTGATTTTCACTGTGGAGTATCCACACTGTTTGGCATTGTGTTATTTTTTTCTTGCATTGAGTTTCACAAAAGAAAATATTTTCAAAAAGGGTCCTACTGTCATTATCCACCCGTGCTGTAATGTTAGTTACTGAGATCAAATTGTAGGATACAAACAAGGTTTCCTGATCATTTTTCCTATCACAGTCCTTTAGGAAATCTACACTGAAGTTAGCACAGACATAACTGCTTGTTGCTGTCTGACATAGCACAGTAAGGTATCCACACCCAGTTTAAAATTTCCCGGCAGGGATCTATATACAATTAAAAATGGTTCAAATGGCTCTGAGCACAATGGAACTTAACATCTGAGTCCATCAGTCCCCTAGACTAAGAACTAATTAAACCTAACTAACCTAAGGACATCACACACATCCATGCCCGAGGCAGGATTCGAACCTGCGACTGTAGCAGTCGCACGGTTCCAGACTGAAGCGCCTAGAACCGCTCGGCCACTATGGCCAGCTACAATTAAAAGAACTATCTTTCAGTGTTATTTCACATCACCCCTTTTCATTACATCGATTTAGTCCATGCAGTATTGACTTTCTGAAAAACACTTCACAACTTTTAACAAGCTCAAAAACTGGCTACTTGAGAGGATCAGCACAAAAGATCATGATTTATTGCACTGCAGATGCCATTAGTTACCCAAAAAATGGGGAAGGATGGTAGCTGTCAAAGGAACTGCTTTCAAGAAACATTCTACAACATTCTAATAAAACAAACATGCTGCCTGTACCAACATACAATGAGAATTAATTCAAGTACCTGAGAACACATAATAAACATTAAAAAATCTAAAAATTTTTTTTTATGTTTTAAGAATAACAGATTTAGTACGATGACTGCAAGGAAACAGCTAGATCTTCCAATGTAGCAAGATAAATGGCAAATGAATTTTATTTTTCCATGCGACAGTCCAAGCTTCAAGGCTTATTTTGGAAAACAAATAGATTTCAGACATTATCCATTTCTCTTTATGTAATATCCAAAGTAACAAATTGTGTTTTTTCAATGTACAATACCAAAATGTAAGTACGCTATACATTTTTGTGAAAATGATAAACAAAAAATCTGAAACTTATGTTGACAGTATTAGTAAATGCCACTTTGCACTATCATGGTGTGAAGAATATCAAAGCTTCAAAACTTTGAAATGCTGTAAAATGGAAACAGACAGATAAGCTAACATGTGGTATGGGTACACATCCCTGTATGGAGAACAGACAAACTGCACCCAGATCTCAGATGATGTACGAGATGGTTTGGCTGACTTGACATGGAATAACCCAAGAGTAGGCTAGCATTATACCTTTATTTGCAATTGCGTCCTTAATTGCTTCTGCGGTGTTCTTTTTTCCTTCATCTTTCCCTATATTATGGGTGTCCAATTCTGCCTGTGCATTAGAGACAGTTTCACCTCTAGTTGTAGAATCAGTTGACAAGAACTGCCAACACAGGGCGTTAAATTTCCATTTGAAACACCCATCTTGTTTAGGAATGATATGGTTCTCTATACATTTAATGCCGCAACAATTATTTGCAGATGATGAATTCCTACTAAAAAAGCTCCTACCATGACATCCTGTAACAATCCATTTCAGTTACCACAAATCTGGAGTATGCCTTATACACACGTTACAAATTATGCCTTGAACACAACATAACCACTAATTATCTAGCACAAATAAATACACAATAAACGGAAATACGAACAGACCTGTTTACTTGCAAGTCATGAGTGATGAATAATTTCAGGTCAGGCAAGACTGAAGTTCATTAAAAAAATATTCTTACCATGCTTATTCAACAGTAACTGTTCAAACGTTCTGTATGTATGTTTCGCAAAAGGCCTGTGGCGAAGGAAAGTGCACGAAGCTGACTTCAATAACATTGCTCTAGGGCACACCCCGACTTTAAACTACAATCTGAAAAGGAAACAGTGCCCACCAACCGTGTAATTTTAACCAACCAATAATCGGCAACATCAAGATGTATGTCACAATTTTTCAGCTTATGCATATAAATTACAAAAAATAAAATAAAAAACTTCCTCTCAATTTCTGAACAATTTGTTTACTTACTTACCATCTAGGTACCCGTGTTTACTTCGTTACGTAGGTAGCTAATATACAACAATGCTGTACTAAAAGCAATTTTTTCTGATCACCCTTAAATCGAACATGTTTTCAATACTGTCGAAGTCTGAAAGATGCATTTAATATTTGCAATACGGGACGCCGACCGTCTGTAATTTCTTAACTGAGCCGAAACAGTCTTGATATGGTGGCAATTCTTGTAAGGTTGTGGTGAAAATGTCTGACTACACCAATGCGTTAACTCAATTTATCGACAGAAATTTGCAAGAATTGTCTGCTATACGTCATACTATGTTGCAGCAGAATCCCTCTATCTTCAGCTATAATACTGTCACTTTCAGACCAAAGATGTTCGAAATAGATTTTGAAGATGCAATCGCTGTAAAGCACTGTTGAGCCTTGCACACACCGGCGCAGCGTCATATCTGGCAAGCCACACGATTGAAAGGTTTGATGCATTTTGGCACCAGTAATTGTTTCTACACTCGCTATCAGAATTCCTACCAGAACAGCTTTCGTGATTTGATTTTTTTATTGATCCTAGAAATCTTGCACTGGTGAGGCAAATTTACACTGGCCAACATGGTTTGTACGGTTTGAGATATAACGGGACCAAACTACAGGGTCATCAGTTAATCTCGCCGCCATTGTTTGTTTATTAGCATGTTTAACGTGTACCTCGCTTTGTCAATTGAAGCTATACATGTATACATATTTTTTAGTGAAGTGCACACAGCTTTTAACACATTTACAAATTGACAATTCTCACTACATAGTTCACATTCTAGTACATCTTATTACATATCATTATACAAATAAATACATTATCAGTTCCATTATATATTACATGCAGCTTAATTACAGAAGTACACACATATTCTTCCAGTTTCAGGTTGTGCATATGGTGTACCTACATTTTTCATGACTGCAAAAGTATATTATGATTATGGAGCTATGGTACTCTTATTTTCCAGTAATTAGGGATTCCTCTGTCATCATTCATGTCCTTCAGTATACTTTGAAGATATTCGTTTACAGGCAGTCGTTTCTGGTACTATATATGTGTAACTCATTCTCGCAGTAAATTTAGTTGAAGTCTCGCGTTGTGAACAGTTTTATTTAATAACTTCACTGACATTTAAATATCTCTGTCTTACCACACATGGATTGTTTTGCGTCCTTCGCCGCAATGGAAATTTATTATTGTTGTTAAGCATTATTCTGTAGAGTTCTAATAAACAAGTGTGTTTTTTTTACCTACGAAAAACTTGTGGTCAATCCTAAATAACCAAACGGGTTACAGGCCCAGGTGTGCTATTGTGCAATTATATAAAGGAATTGAAAAATCACAAGTTGTAAGTTTCGTATGTAAATGAAGTGTAAATTCTGAAATTCGCTTATTGTGACTTTCATATGTTGGTGTAACTTTTGGAGTGAAGTACGACTACAGATTTGACAAGAGTAGTGAGCATTGGTTTAGTGGGAGGGCAATCAATCTGGAACACATGGAAATACAAAGCAAAGGTCTGTCTATGTGGTATTCCTGGAGCACTTGATGTTATCGAAGGTAAGTTAGTTAAACCCACAGAACATGTGGAAGATGCTCAAGTCAAATAGACATATAAGAAAGCACTAAATAATTATCTTAAGGCTGACAGCAACGCTTTATTTTTATTGTCTACGAATGTGACAAAGGAAACATTGCAGAAAATAATGTATCTTAATACATCTCGAGAAGTGTGGACAGAATAAATTGTATAAATTATATTATGGTGTTTCTGAAGATAAGGTGTATGACCTTTTTTTCAATTTTTTTGGATATGTGAAACATTATAGTGATGATGTAGCAACTCATATACCAAAGCTGAGAAACGTGTGGAATGATTTAAAGCAAGAAATGACCTAAGATACAGAAAATAATCCAGAATTAAACGACTTATTTTTAATCTGTAAAACTTTAGGCACACTACCAGACGAGTATTTTTCTTTTAACTCAAGTTGGATACTTATATTAGAAAACAATAGGACTGTTGATAACTTGACAACTCAACTTTGGGCATATGAGAAAGCTTTGTTGAATAAAGAAGGAGACTCACATCATAAGAGCCTCTTATATGTAATTCACTGAAACAGTCTTCTAAACAACCTCAGAGGAAAAAGGAAGTTGTCTGTCACTATTGTAAGTAATCATGTGATCAAGAAATGCCGAAAGTGGATTGTCGATGGTCGACCACAAAAGTCTCAGAAAAGCAATGTGCCAGAAACTGCTGAAACTTCAAATACAAACATGGTTCTCTTCTCTGAGAAGTCTGTTGTTATGTCAGCTGAGTGTCATACTGGCAGCTGGTTTGTATCACCAATACTGTCAATTTTTTCTACGATACACACAGTTACATTAGCAGATGGTGATACTGTTGAGGCTGTTGGCAACGGCATAATAGAAATGGAAGCGGCAGTGAATGGAAAGTGGCACAAAATCACTCTGAGTGATGTATGGTACGTATCAAAAATTAAAAAGAACCTGTTTTCAGTCTTAGCAGCACAAGATAAAAATCAAAAAGTACATTTTTATCTACAAAATAAAGGCGTTATTTTAAAATTGGTGAAGTTGCAAAACTAATTGGTTACCGTTATCGTTATGGAGGACTGATTAAATTATGAAACATTTCTACTGAAGTAAATGAAATCGGTCGAGAAAATTTACTACAATTGTACCATAACGATTTGGACATCAAAATAAGCGACTTTTCAAGATGTTAATTTCCAAATCTTAGGCATAAAAGTGGGACTGGGTTATGAGTTCTGTGAAGACTGTATTTATGGTAAAACACATTGGCTTCCATTTGGAACCCATAAGAGAGTTTCTGAACTGAGAGAGCTGATTCACACAGATTCTCTGTGGTCCTTTTGAAAAGTACAATTCTGTGTATCGCAACTTTGTTTTATTCAAAGATGATTACAGTAAATTTCGAGCTGCTTACTTCGTCAAGGAAAAAAAACTAAAGCAGTTCATAACTGAAACAAAGACTGCTGGACATACAATTAAAAACCTCGTTAAGCGATAATGGAGGAGAATTCAACGATAAACAGACAAGGGAGATTTTGCAGAAGATGGCATAATCCAACGTTTTACTATGCCATATACTCCACAGCAAAACTGATGCAGTGAAATAGAAAATCGCACACTTGTTGAAACAGTCAGGGCTATGATATATGTTTATGGTAACATTTCTCAGTCGTTTTGGACTGAAATGATAAATTCTGTAGTATGCATTATGAATTAAATGTGGCCTACTAGTATTTTAGGAACGTCTCCATATGAAATATGGTATCCAAAGAACCCTGGCGTGAAGCACCTACATATAACTGGGTCAAAATGATATGTTCACATTCCAAAACAATTAAGGGCGAAAATGGATCGAAAAGCAATAAAAGGGACTATGACTGGCTATGAAAATGAAGAAAATGAAGAAAACTGACATTTAATGCAATCACAGGATGTTATTTTTGAAGAGAAAATCATGCAAAAGGAAAGTAAGTAGTTCCTGTGGTTCTTGATTTCCTCCATCAGAAGTCTCAAGAGTCATCAGACGAAATTAAGAGCAAAGAGAAATTTAGTTTTCAAGAATAGAATAGAATATTTATTTGCCTTTCAGTATGTTTTCCATACAATTGGCATCATCAATGTGTTCAATACATTTTTTTAAAATTACTATAATTATTATTGTACATAATTGTGCCTGTGCAGGGCAAGCAGATACACATGCTAAAGTAATATTGATAATACAACAGTTATTCATTCACAATAGTAATATTAATAATAATAATAATACATCATAACAGTTAAATATACAATAGTATCAAGATATATTTATGGTACATCTTACGTATCCATGTAAAAGTCTTTGTTGGTACATTACTGTCACAAACATATAGGTATAATTCATATGGTAATTTTTTGTTTCATGTAGCATATCTGTTTTGTGTCACCGTTTAGAAACTCATTAAGTGAGTAATGTGGCGTACATGTGAGCCACACTTCTATTGTTTGCTAAAAGTTATTCATCGGAAGTTCGCTCACAGCCTTTGAGAGTTTGTTATAAAATTTCAAGCTAAGGTGTGTATGGCTCTTTTGTGTTAATGGCAGCCTTGTGTATGGTTGGTCTATTTTACTATTATTTTGAGTATTATGAACATGCACTTCAGATATTAAATTAAAGTTCTTTTTGTTCTCTTTAGCATATATTAAACAATTATAAATTTATATACTAGGTAGTGTCATTATCTTTAGTTCTTTAAAACGATTTTTGCAACTTTTTCTTGGTGCTAGTCCCTAAATGCACCTGACTGCTTTCTTCTGCCACTTGAAGAGTGTACTTGAACCCACTGAGTTACCCCAAAGAAGTACCCCATATTGTTGTTGTGAATGGAAAAGAGCAAAATATGTGGAGAATAGCAGATTTTTACTGATAACATGTCTCAGCTTGTGTAATAGAAAGAGAGTTCGAGCAAGTTTGCCACATAGATAATTTGTGTGTCTGTCCCATGTAAGTTTCTGATCTATATGTAAACCTAGTAACTTGACATTTTTTGTATTCTGTTCAGTTGGTTTCAGTGTGAAGTAAATTTCTTCAGTTTTCAATTTGTTTGTTGATAAAAGGTTGGCTCTACACCAGTCACTGCTCATTTCAGTTACTACTTTGTTGTATTCTATGACATCTTGCAGATTTTCTCCCTCTGTTATTAGCGTCATATCATCAGCATATAGTACATTGTTGCATGGCATATAATTTGAGAAGTCATTGATGTAAACAATGAACATGAAAGGGCCAAGCACTGAGCCTTGTGGAATTCCTCTCTTTGGTTTCATGGGTGTTGACTTTTGATAGTTTGTTTTTACTAATTGTACCCTATTGCTGACGTATGATTGAACAAATTGTAATGGTTTATCTACAATACCATAATGTTCTAGTTTTTTTATCATTATTTCATGTGTGACTGTGTCGAAGGCTTTCGTTAAATCTAACAGTGTAGCACAAGTGAGTTTCTTGTTTTCATATCCTTCATATATATTACTAAGGAGGCATTCAACTGCTTTGGTTGTTGATAGTTCTGATCGAAAGCCAAACTGGTTCTTACTCAGTAATTTCTTACTTTCAAAATAATTGTAAATTTAGATATGTATGCAGGTTTCTATTACTTTTGATATAATGAGAACTATTGATATAGGTCTATAATTGTCTGGCATTTTTCTGTCACCTTTTTTATAGATTGGGAGTGTAACTGTCATTTTCAGACATTCACGGAATACTCCTTCTTCAAGTTTGCGATTCGTCAGATATGTTAGTGGCATTAAGATTGAAGTGGCTATGTGTTTGACAATACTGTTACTAAGCCCGTAATAGTCCTCTGTTTTTGAGTTTTTATGTTTCTTTATAGATTTGATAATGTGGCCAGAGGTGATTTTTGACCAAGAGAATTACTCACTTGCTGGTGCTTATTAAAGAAGGGTTACAGCACCTGAAATATTATCAGAACTATTTTTACCAAAAGAAGAAGAAGCAGAAGAAGAGTTCAGTAATTATGATGTTTTACTGTATGAAACTGATGGGAGATTAGAACAGTCTGATTATAGAAGAATTAGGCTACAACTGCATGAACATTTAAAGCTAAAACGTCCGAAAAGACTTCAAAACTACGTAAAGCAGTTAATGACCTTTGACGAATCAAAATCTTATTGCCACGTCATAAATTCGAGTCAACAAGACGAATGAAAAGCTGCAATGGATCAAAAAATGGCGGCACATCAAGAAAATGGAATTTGGATTTTGAAAGATTTGCCTCTTGAAACGAGGACAATTCCATGTAAGTGGATCTATAAACTGTAGACGAATGCTGATGAATCGGTTGACAGTTTCAGAGCAAGATTGGTTATCAAAGGATTTTCTCAAAAGAAAGGGATGTTGACTGTTGCAAAGATGTTGACTATGCGATCATTACTAAGTGTGGCAGACAAAGGGTAGATGAATGTGGTACAAATAGATGTGCCTTTCTTTACGGTGACCTGATGGAAACTGTATTAATAACACAACCTGAAGGTTATAACTATGGTTCTAGAAAATTTCGTCGATTAATGAAAACCTTATATGGCCTGAAACAGGCACCCCACTACTGGAATGAAAGGTTCGGTAAGTATGTGATGGAATTAGGATTTAATTAATCTGATCCTTGCCTCTTCGTGAGACAGAAAGGTTCTTAAAAGATTTCTTCATACTTTATGTTAATAATGAACTGACTGAAGCAAACAATGATAGCGAACTTAAAGGATTTATTGGAGCACTTGAAAGAGAATTCCACATAAAATAAAAGCCAGCATCATATTTCTTAGGCTTGGAAAATGATAGAAAAGAAGATGGGTGCATTCAAGTCAGTCAGACTCACTATACCAAGAAGGTTTTGGAGCGCTTTGGCATGAGTGGTTGTAGCGCTGTAACAATTCCAATTATCAAGGACGATAGTATGGAAGAGACCCTATCATTATTGAGTATACTTATAGAGACGCAGGTGGACCCTTGATGTACGTGCTGTGTGGATCAAGACCACACATAAAATATGCTATTGGAGTACTATCTAGATGTCTTGAACATCCAACAGAGTGTGATGTAATAAATATGAAGACAGTAACTGTTCCCAAAAGAATAGATACCATTGATGACTGTGCACCTTCTCAAGAATAAATTATAATTAATCGAAACCCTCAGCTGCCGACAGGTGCTGTTGATTTACCTCAGTGAGGACAGCTGAAAATGTGTGCCCCGACCGGGACTCGAACCTGGGATCTCCTGCTTACATGGCAGACACTCTGTCCATCTGAGTCACTGAGGACACAGATAAATAGCGCGACTGCAGGGACTTATCCCTTGCACACTTCCTGTGAGACCCACATTTCCAACTGTCCACAGTCTCTAATTTCTTAATGTTCCTAATAGATATTTGCCCGTCCACTCATTACTCACACCCACTAAGGAGACGATTCCTGTAAGAGTTCGTGCAACTTGTGGGCAAGACGAAGGTCAATGTCCACGCACCCTTTAACTATATATGAAGATAGTAACTGTTCCCGAAAGAACAGATACCATTGATGACCATGCAGCTTCTCTAGAATAAATGATAATTAATCGAAACCCTCAGCTGCCGACAGGTGTTGTTGATTTACCTCAATGAGAACAGCTGAAAATGTGTTCCCCGACTGGGACACGAACCTGGGATCTCCTGCTTGCATGGCAGATGCTTTGTCCATCTGAGCCACTGAGGACACAGATGAATAGCGCGTCTGCAGGGACTTATCCATTGCGCGCTTGAGTAATAAAGGTAAAAAGAAATTTTCGCTATCTGAGAGGCACATATGACTATGAACTTATTTACAAAAACAGTGAAAACAAATGCAATCTTTAATGTTATAGTATATGCCAATCATGGAGATGATTTAGAAACTGGGCAGTCGACCTCAGGTGTTCTCTTCCTGTACTTCGGCGCGCCTGTCAGTTGGATGGTTTAGCAACAAACTTCAATTGTAATCACTACTACGGAAGCTGAAGCTGTACTGGCTAATGAAGCAGCATAAGAAATGGTCTGGAGGAAGAGACTGTTTATCGTAACTTTGACAGCTAAAGGATTCAAAACCTTGCCTACAAGTGGACCATGGAGATTATGTTCGACTCACACAGAATCCTGAATTTCACCGATGGACAAAACATATTTATCTCAGACACTTCTTTCTCCAAGAATGAGTTACAGCTGGTGAAATTACCATTTCAAGAGTAGATACAGAAAATAAGCTTGTGGATTTATTAATAAAACTATTATTTGATGCCAGACTACTTGGCTGCCCAACTGCAACAGTTGTGCAAAAATCTGAGAGTTTGTAAGTTACTAAATATGGAAGAGTATTAAAGTTTTGCATTGTGAACAGTTTGTGCGATCTTTGGCACAATGGAAAGTTATTACCGTTGTTAAGCGTTCTTCTGCAGACTTCTAATAATCCAGTGTATTTTTTATCTACAAAAAAGTTATGTCATTCCTAAATAACCAAACAAATTTCACATTACGTTACCTTAAAACGTTTCACAACGCATTTCAAAAGGCGACATTCACACAGGCCATCAACGAATCGCTACATCATGTCACATCACGTCAAGGTTTCTTGGGAAGAAAGTGTTGACCACTGTGATGCTGATGGTATCATCATCCGCTAACATTGGAGATGAACCGACCTTGACCATGCTCACTCATATTATAGTAGTTGATTTTGTGCTTCTGTTTCACCTTCATCTTTTTTATTTTCGTATTGACCAACTGGGAGTAAGTAACATCTTCACTTCCTTTTCTTTGTTTCCAATTTTTACATTACTCCTTCATCTTCTCCCTCATGTTGCTTTTCATTTTTCTGTCCATGCTGTTCCCGATATCTTATTTCTTCTGCACTGAAAGCGTTCTAAATTTAGTATTTGATTCTTATTTCTATTTAGTTCTTTCTTTATTTCTGCAATCCATGCTGTTGTCGAATTCTTATTTCAAATATACAGGAACAGTTGTTTTGTGAGCCTGTTCAGTAGAAGTGTCCAAAATGAATTAATCTTCTTTTAGACATTACTTCTAATTTTTTTTCTCTAGTCTTCCATATATCTCCTCATTACTTCTTATTTTCCAGTCATCTATAGTTTGTATTGCAAACATTATTTTTCTGACAATCCATCTTTCAAGTATCTCTGTTTTGTCCAGTTTATAATATATCGTCGTTAGGCATTCACATACATATAACATTCTAGTTGCACCACTGTGGTATGGCGCTTTAGTTTCGTTTTTATAGATACTCATTTCTTTGTAAAATAATATGCTCTCTCCACTTTGTTAACTATTACATCTGTTATACTGAATCAAATGGTTTTCGATGTTAATATAAGATATATAATAGCTTTTCTTGTTAACTTTCTATGGCGAGTTACTGATATTCAGTTAAAAATTTGTTATGCCCAGAATAATCCCCTTCGAAAACCGCCCACATATTCTCCCAATTGTTTGTACAAAGTTACTATAGCTCTAATATTTTGTATGCCACTGACAGACTCTGCAATGATGACTTTTTGTTTGTCTCCATTTTTATGTAGTGGATAGATTAATGCTATTTTCCACCCTTCTGGAAGCTTTTTACTTTTGTAAATGTTCTCTAAATGCTATTGTAGACCGTTCGTAATCTTTGTTCTGACCATTTCAATAATTCCGCTGCAATGGAGTTTTCACCATTTTCTCTGATGTTTTTGAGTGCTATGATGGTTTGATCAATTTATGCTCAGTCATTGGGAAATCGTCTTCAAAAGCTTGTGTTATTGAAACTTCCTGGCAGATTAAAACTGTGTGCCGGACTGAGACTCGAATTGCTGGAAATACTAATTTAACTGTTGGAAGTGAACAGCTTAAGAGTCTGTCAAAAATTTTGCTAGCGTTTCATAATTTCCTTTGTTATTTAATCCTAATTTGGTCATCTTCAACCTTGGAACAAATACTTGGTGCTTGATCCTCGCTTTATACACAAACACTCAATTGTCTCAAAAACAACAAAGTCTTGGTTGCACTCTGTTGTGTCTGAGACATAAAGTGCAGCCAAGACTAAAAACCAATATGAGATTGTGCATCACTGGCCACTGACCTAAATAAAGACATTCTGTCTGCTACTTTATTTTATTACCATGTTTTGTTTTCATGACAAATTACAAATGTTCCATGACATTTTGAGTATTTTTTCTGTTGTGTGTTCTTCAGCATGTGAGATCAGGTATTTGAAAGCGAAAATTTATTTACATAATTCAGTAACAGAACAGAGCTATTGTAACCTCCAAACAGTTTATTTATTTCTGTAACCTCCAGATAAATTGGATGACTAACCTCTCAATAAAAATGTGACTTATATATAACCTTTCATAATTAACTGACTGTGAATCTAACTGGTAAACCTGGACGTCAGCAGTGCTGTGTCATGGCTCTGAAAAGTCGTTCCAGATAAACTGAAAGTTCTTACCTCAATGATGTCGCCGGATAATGCGTATATATCTGCTCCTGTAAGAAATTTTTCTGGCACAGCCCAGTGCAATGCTGGCCACTAGATTTGTTATGTATAAAAAGGAACAACTGATTTTTCTTTATGATAATCAGGATGACCATGGATAGGAGAAATTAATAAAATCTTTAAATTCAGATGAATGATTGTCAAAACTTATCTTTATAAGAAAAATTAAAAGATTTTTAAAAACATTTACATGGGTCTTGATATAACGATAATACAAAATCAGTTGCTACAAATTATATATGCGCATAGCTAAAAATAATAATAATTTTTCCTTTTACCTTATACTACATCCCTCAGGCACTGCCATCACTCTCCACAACTGGCCCTAGTAATTCCATACAGGACATAAGTTCTCTCTGTGAGCTATACAACTGAACAACTGCTCTCTATGAGTGACCTGACCCCACCACCCAACTGCAAGCTGCTGCTGAAACTTCCTGGCAGATTAAAACTGTGTGCCGAACCGAGACTCGAACTCAGGACCGTTGCCTTTCGTGGGCAAGTAGTAGCCAGAACTTTGTCTGTTATTAAAGTTCTAGTGGTTGTCATTCTTGGAGCGTCTATCACCTTTGCTCTTAAAATAGCGTGGTTGATCGTAATTACTGTATGCTTGTTGGCCTTGGTTATGTTGTGAAAAAGTTTTGTTTATGAAGGAATAATCTGATTGCTGAACTTCCAGAAGCTGTACCAGATCTCTAAATGCCGAGATATTTTCTTTCTGCTGTCCTGTTAAAATTGACACTCTTAACGATCGTGGTAATTTTGAAATACATAATTGGATAAGTGCTGACTCACTGTATGGCTCATATAAACATTGGTTTTGCTGCACCATGTGTTCAAAAAAATGCGTGACTGGAAAAGTTTGAGTTCTCATAATTTGGTAAGCTAATTAACTGATCCTTGATTCACACTGTGTCGTCTTTGGCCAATACGCTGACAGAAAAGCATTCTGAAATTCTTCTACCGAGTAACATTGTCTTGCGATTGGTCTCATACGAGTTGCTGGTTCGCATTCCAAAAAACTGCAAATAAATTCAAGTTTGTGTGTTCCTGGCGAAGTCGGTGGAAACGCAAAAGTAAATTGTTGTATCCAATCCAAAGGGTGTATTTGTGTTCTGTCATTTTTAAATACTTTCAATTTTCTAACGAATAGAAAGTGCTTGTAATCAAAATTAACTTCTCTGAATGTCTGAGCAGGTTCAGAATTGTACGAGAATCTATTTGTCTGTGTCTGTTCGGAATCTAAGTCACGTACTCTTTGTAAATTACCTAAGTTATAATGGCTGTATGGGTGTGACAAATGTTCAGAATGTGGAGTATGCTGTGACGTGTTAGAGGATGAAACATTTTTCATTTTTGTCACTTCTTGCTATAAAGATGACAATTTTCTATGTAATGTATTATTGGACAAACCCATCTCACTGATTGTCTGCTGTATGTTTTGGAATTCGGGTGTTTGATTGGATGAAACTGTTGACGAATCGTCTGATTTGGTGTCATTGTTATTTACGATAACGTCAGTACGACTGGCCAATTCATCAAATTTTTCAGTCAGTGCTTTTACCTGATCGTCATTTTTAGTGTCACAAGCATTAATTTGTGTTTGCATTTTATGTGTGGTTTTGCTTAATTTCTTAACATCTGCTTTAATGGCATCGGGATCCTGTATTAATTCCAATTGTTCAGGTCTGCTGGTCACTGTCTGAAAGTCTATTGTGTATTTATTTTCCAAAGTCTGAATATTAGTGTCTGTTTTTGATTTTAGGTCGGAGATTTCACCATGCAATTCAGTGTTCAACTATTTGATAGTATTGATTTCGTCTGATACTGCTGGTGTCTACGTAAGTTTTTGCTTTCGTAAACAACTTACGCTCATCTTCCAGTCTCTGTGTAGTAATTGTTTCCATTGCGGTGGCGCGGTTCTTTCCATCCCCTTACGACGGACCTGCACTTACCTGTGAACATCATGTCAGCAGATCATCAGTAGGAAAGCTGAGTGAAACCTACTGTACTTCGATGTGAACCAGGCTGCAATTAAAGTCACTAATCTACGTTTCGGGAGAAACACGAAATGAAAGGTTGGAAATTTTGTCCTCAATTAATATATTCTGAAACTTAGGAGAACAAGTATCACTGCCAAGCCCGTGCTAGTCTTAACACAGTCACTCACAATCCCTTTCACTCACGTTAGCAAGTTTATGGTGCTACATTTCCCGAAAACGTAATAGCTACAAAAATATTGATTGTTTTTGATTGAGAATGCTCGCCAAATATTTATTCTGTCGGTACCAAATGCAGTCACAGTTTTTAGCCATCGACCTGCTCAATACGCCACGCGGAGTTTATGTCTTTCCTCGTCACAAAATTCACTTAAAAATTCCGAAATTTCTACACACACATCGGAATAATTATGCCGTCACTTTCCAACAGTTTTGATGTATGAAACACCGCTAGATCCGGTAACTTATCATTTCCATCAGAACTACTACTGCACATGTCCGATCTCTTTCATGGCTAGGCTTCGACTCTTCTCTAGAATAATCTAAGTCTTCTCTATCAGCAGAGAAAGGCGCGCGAAGAATATTGCTTTACCATTGGTCAGTTTACTCAACAGCCAAAAGCAAAAGAACATTCTCCCGCGTCAGTCCGCGCTTTTCATCAATAACCAATGGCAAAATATTAAACCTAACGACTTATCGTTTTACCGAAGTAATTATCTAATATGCTGAAGTTTTGCTTATGCATAAAGTTATTTACTGTTGTTATTTATACCTGAATTAACTTTCCCTTTACCATGAACTAACTTTAAAAATCTGTTCTACAAAAATCCCCTTTGTCCATATCCATACTTCTTCGAAATGTTCCCTCACTATATCCTACTATATAACTCGTTAAACAATTATCTCCATATTAACCTTAAACCACACTCATGCATCATTCATACTGCTGAAACACGTTTATAACATTTTACATATACAAAAAGATATAATAAAACTTTATCAAAATACTAGAACAGTTTATGAAAAACATTCTCTTACTTTAGTGCACTCTAGTGGGCACAATCGAAACTAAAATCATAGTCCCCCTATCCAATATTGTCCTCTATCGGCCGATTCATAAACTATGTGCGCGTCCAGTCACGCGTCACCATCTGTCACTATCCAGCTCTGAGACACATCTCCCACTTAACCGCCTCCAAGGCAGGATCGTTATAAGGCGCTACGCCTCACCATGACTTGTCTCTTTACTGTTCCTGTATGAATTTACAATAATGCGTTTCACTGTTTTGTAGATGGTGATCAAAACGTTCGTCAATTTGGCTGTTCTGTTGTTCAAATTTCTTGTCGGCTTTCGCATCCAGAGTGCGCAAAAGTTCTGCTGACATCAGTTTAAACTCGTCGCGTAACTGTGTTGCGTTTTCTGTACATTGTTTAGCAACGGCACTGATTTCATCTCTAAGTAACTGTTGCATGTGTATGCGTATCTCTTGACTACTATTCCTAGCACAAGCCTTAATTTCCTCACATAATTGTTCTTTAATTTCATTACATTGCACGGCAATGGCTGTAATCAGTTCATTAATCTGTTTGAAGTTTTCATTAAGTTGTTTGTTCGCTTCATTAAATTGTTTGTTCCATTCATTAAGTTGTCTATAACTGTTGGCTTGTTTTTAATTCGACTGTTTGAGATTTTCATTAAGTTGTAGCAATACTGCCATAACTTTATCCATGCCAAAATTAGCGACTCTACTCTTTGTGCTATGTGATGGTGTATCTGCATTTGCACATTTGGTGTAACCATTTGGTCATTGTCTGATTCTTGAAAAGGTTTGCCAATTGGATGTGCACTGTTGGTCACTATATCGGAATCAAATAAATCTGACATATTTTGTGTACATTGTTCATTGTCGTTAGAAACATTTATCTGTTCACTGTGTAAATTTTGCAAATCACGTGTGTCAAACTGGGCGGCGTTCATTGTAGCGGAACGTGCCGTGTCATCAGTTGTCGTTAAATTTCTGTGGACATAATTGAATTTGTTTGTTCATCATTTGGATTAAAATCATTACTGGTGGTCGGCACGCACTGATTATCTGTAGCCAGCTGGAGTGCCCAAGGGGTTCTAGGTGCTACAGTCTGGAACCGTGCGACCGCTACGGTTGCAGGTTCGAATCCTACCTTGGGCATGGATGTGTGTGATGTCCTTAGGTTAGTAAGGTTTAAGTAGTTCTAAGTTCTAGGGGACTGATGACCTCAGAAGTTAAGTCCCATAGTGCTCAGAGCCATTCGATTATCTGTAATTGGAAGATTATCATTACGACACTGAGTGCTGCTAGTATTATCAGTCAAATTATTCAAGTCAGCTTTTTCAGTCATTACACATCGCGATGTACTGTTGGCAGTTTTTTGTGGCATTGTCACAAGTCAAAAGTGGGGACAAAAACAAACAATTGCCGATGATCTGTGAAAGAAGGAGTGACAAATTAGTAAATGCGTTGCGCCAGGTGCAATCTACATTTAACACTAGGTAGATAAGAGCAGATATAAAACTGACTACTCCTCAGAAATTAAAAAAAAAAATACGATCCTGGCTGGCTGTCCACAAGTGTAACCTCCCAACAGTTTATTTATTTCCGTAACCTCCCGATAAATGGGATGACTAACCTTTCAATAAAAATATGACTTATATATAACCTTTCATAATTGACTGTGAATCTAACTGGTAAATCTGGATGTCAGCAGTGCTGCATCGTGGCCCTGAAAAGTCATTCCGGATAAACTGAAAGTTCTTACCTCAATGATGTCGTCGGGTAACGCCTATATATGTGGTCTTGCAAGAAATTTTTCTGGCACAGCCCAGTGTAATGCTGGCCACTAGATTTGTTATGAATAAAAAGAAACAACTGATTTTTCTTTACAATAATCAGGATTGCCATGGATAGGAAAAACAAATAAAATCTTTAAATTCAGATGAATGGCTGTCAAAAGTTATCTTTATAAGAAAGATTATCATTAAAAGAATTTTAAAAGCGTTTTGATGGGACCTGATATACCAATAATACAAAATCAGTTGTTACAAATTACATATGCGCACGGCTATAAATAATAATGATTTTTGCTTTTACCTTATACTACAGCGCTCAGGCACCACCATCACTCTCCATGACTGGCCCTAGTAATTCCATACAGGACACAAGTACTCTCTATGAGCTATACAACTAGACAACTGCTCTCTACGGGCGACCTGACCCCACCACCCGACTGCGAGCTACTACTACTACCACTGCTGTTGACACTGCTCTCTGGTCTGCGATTCTATTGTAGCATACATATCACAGGCAGTTCTAGAGCAATCCATCGAAGTTACATCTGCTCAAGTCTGCTAGCAATAAATTCCTTAGTCATGGACCTCTTACACTATGGCCCTCACTGTATATAAATAAGAACAAGTTGATGCAGGAATTTTCATTAAATAAAATTTTAAGTGGAAAGTCAGTTCTAATGAAGGAGGGAAATACAGTTGTTTAAGACATTATTAATTAGGTAAGGAAAAAAAGAAATAATGCATAATGTAAAAAAACGCTTTTATCGCCACGTGAAGACTTTTTGATGTGACTTCCATGGTTCTTGGATGTACTGCCGGATCCGATCGTCGAAGGTTTGTTTACTTCTTTGATTATTTTTGAATTGATAAATATACTCCGACAAGAAGTCACTGTAAATTGAAATGAAATGTATGTCAGTTAATGCTATAAATGAAAACAGAATCTATTATTGTATGAATGTTATATGAAGCATGTATAAACGAGAGGAAAATGTGTACTCATATAACTGGAATCGAATAATGTAACAAAAATGAAATCTGACAAAATGTATTAAATCCAAATGACAAGTAATGACCCGATATAGAAAAAGGTGAAATAGTGTGTTACAGACTATAATGTGTATGAGCAACGGTAATGGCATGCCAGCAAATGAATAGAATAAATGTATTTTGTAATTGTATTTGTATTTTATTACGTTATGTGTACAGTATGTGGAAAGGACACTACAGAAACTTCATGTAATGCAAGTGTATGAAAGACATTGAAAAACAAAGGGCACAAACATACGAAACTTTGCTGCAAAGTGTTAAGTGTATGTGGGTTAAAACAGTAAGTGGGTGTGTGGGTGGTAAACTAAAAATGGTAATACTTCATGTAAAATGAATTTTCTGTGCTCGACAACATCGTAAAAGCAGCAAGGAACTTACCTTGTTGATGGATGTGAGATGTACAGCTGGTCTCCCCACTGAATAAGTGGGAGAGACGACGTGGAATGAATTCCTCGGGCCACCGATATGAAAATCACTTGTCACTTCATCAAATATTTCAAAAAGATAATGCAGCTGGAAAGGAGCTTCACGAATTTGTGCAGTGAAAGCCACTGTAAATGTAAAACACAGACACTCTGGCCTTGTACTGGACATGTGAACGCGAAGTGTGACGATAATGGACGTTGGGCTGTGTGCACGTACTTTACAAGCTAAACACTGTGAAGACGCTGACTCACAATAATGGGACTATGTGGGTAGTTTTGTGATGGCTCCCAAACTCAAGGTCCTTGGCGGTCCTTTTAGGACAGCCACCACAAATTCTATAAAGCGTGGGTAGATCAGATTGGATTTCGTAGAAATGTTGGAACACGTGAGGCAATACTGACCCTCCGACTTATCTTAGAAGCTAGATTAAGGAAAGGCAAACCTACGTTTCTAACATTTGTAGACTTAGAGAAAGCCTTTGACAATGTTGACTGGAATACTCTCTTTCAAATTTGAAGGTGGCAGGGGTAAAATATAGGGAGCGAAAGGCTATTTACAATTTGTACAGAAACCAAATGGCAGTTACAAGAATTGAGGGGCATGAAAGGGAAGCAGTGGTTGGGAAGGGAGTGAGACAGGGTTGTAGCCTCTTCCCAATGTTATTCAATCTGTATATTGAGCAAGCAGTGAAGGAAACAAAAGGAAAATTCGGAGTAGGTATTCAAATCCATGTAGAAGAAATAAAAACTTTGAGGTTCGCCGATGACAGTGTAATTCTGTCAGAGACAGCAAAGGACTTGGAAGAGCAGTTGAATGGAATGGATAGTGTCTTGAAAGGAGGATATAAGACGAACATCAACAAAAGCAAAACGAGGATAATGGAATGTAGTCGAATTAAGTCGGGTGATGCTGAGGGTATTAGATTAGGAAATGAGACACTTAAAGTAGTAAATGAGTTTTGCTATTTGGGGAGCAAAATAACTGATGATGGTCGAAGTAGAGAGGATACAAAATGAAGACTGGCAATGGGGAGGAAAGCGTTTCTGAAGAAGAGAAATTTGTTAACATCGAGTACAGATTTAAGTGTCAGGAAGTCGTTTCTGAAAGTATTTGTATGGATTGTAGCCATGTATGGAAGTGAAACACGGATGATAAATATTTAAGACAAGAAGAGAATAGAAGATTTCGAAATGTGGTGCTACAGAAGAATGCTGAAGATTAGATGGGTAGATCACATAACTAATGAGGAGGTTTTGAATAGAGTTGGGGAGAAGAGAAGTTTGTGGCACAACTTGACTAGAAGAAGGGATCGGTTGGTAGGACATGTTCTGAGGCATCAAGGGATCACCAATTTAGCATTGGAGGGCAGCGTGGAGGGTAAAAATCGCAGAGGGAGACCAAGAAATGAATACACCAAGCAGATTCAGAAGGATGTAGGTTGCAGTAGGTACTGGGAGATGAAGAAGCTTGCACAGGATAGAGTAGCAAGGAGAGCTGCATCAAACCAGTCTCAGGACTGAAGACCACAAAACAACAACTACTGGAAGCAGCAGTCTGTAATGCAAATTATGTTTATTGACCTTAAATGTAATGATATTCAAAGTCTGTGATACTGGTATCAGTTAAAGTTCAGCCAAGATTGTGCACAGATTCATAAATTGCCTTTAAAATTTTCTCAACTATTCTTTCCAATCAATTTTACCAGTTGTTGTTGTTGTGGCCTTCAGTCCAGAGACTGGTTTGATGCAGCTCTCCAGGCTATTCTATCCTGTGCAAGCTTCTTCATCTCCAAGTACCTACTGCAACCTACATCCTTCTGAATCTGCTTAGTGTATTCATCTCTTGGTCTCCCTCTACGATTTTTACCCTCCACACTGCCCTCCAATACTAAATTGGTGATCCCTTGATGTCTCAGAACATGTTCTACCAACCGATCCCTTCTTCTAGTCAAGTTGTGCCACAAATTCCTCTTCTCCCCAATTCTATTCAGTGTGGCCTGAGCTCCCAGTTGGTGCACATCGACAGTGCAGAAAGATACGTATATAGCTTCTTTTCTGTGTTTACTTCGTAGATTCTTACTTAAATTGCGTGTGAGTTTCGTATAGGAGGTGTAATTTCGAGTTTTAGTTACTGTAATCGTAAATTCAGACAGATTGTAGAGCAGTCGTTAGGCATATGTACAGGTTAGTTCATACATTCTTTGCGTGTTTCCCTTGCGTTATCTAGGCACGGACTCGTGTTTCAGTAACTGTTGTTCAACATCGATTTGAATGGACAGGGACTGTGATTGCTGTGTTCGGATGAGGGCTGAGTTGGCATCACTTCGCTCACAGCTGCAGGCGGCACTGACTTCGGTCGCACAGCTTGAGGCTGTTTCCAATGGGCACCACTGTGGGGAGCCGGATTTGGGTATCACGGGGATGTCAACCTTGTCCCGTCTGTCCCTAGATCGGTCTGCCACTGTGGTTGCCCCGGTTGCTGCCCGCAGTGGGGCTGAGCCATCGCCTGTGGTAGATTGGGAGGTCGTTCCAAGGCGTGGCAGGCAGCGAGAGATGTCCCCGGAGGCTGATCAGAAAGCCTCCCCGCTGCGTCTGACAAACAGGTTTCAGGTACTGTCTCTGGCTGAGCCAGATGCAGCTGCCTGTCCTGTTTCAGAGGATGATTCTCAGCATTCAAGGTCCGGGCAATCGCAGAGGGTGGGCTTATTGGTAGGTGGGAGCTCCAATGCTAAGTGCGTAATGGGGCCCCTTAGGGATATGGCCGCTAAGGAGGGGGAGAAATCCAGTGTGCACTCCGTGTGCATTCCAGGTGGAGTCATTCCTGATGTGGAAAGGGTCCTTCCGGGTGCCATGAAGAGATGGGTTTTCGGGTTCCACTGAATAGGTCAGGAGTTCACTACACTCAGCTGGCAGCTATACAGGTAGCGGAGGCTGTGTGGCGTGGACTGGGCGGCTTTTAGGTTAGAAGGCCTCGGGAAAGTATGAGGTGGTCTGCAATCTCAAAGGGTGCATGGCATATACAGGACGTGCTTGGATCAAGGAACAGTCGGAATTTTAGTTGTAAATTGTTTTAGTTGTGCTGGGAAAGTCCCTGAACTTCAAGCGCTAATAGAAAGCACAGAAGCTGAAATCGTTATAGGTACAGAAAGCTGGCTAAAGCCTGAAATAAGTTCTGCAGGAATTTTTACGAAGTCTCAGACGGTGTTCAGGAAAGATAGATTAGGCAGAATTGGTGGTGGAGTGTTTGTGTCTGCCAGTAGTGGTTTATCTTGTAGTGAAGTCAAAGTAGATACTCCGTGCAAATTGGCTCCTTCTACTGAGCCCCAGACTCCGATGATATAGTTGGTGAACAGTTCAGAGAAAATTTGAGTCTCGTAACAAATAAATACCCAACTCATACGGTTATAGTTGGTGGGGACTTCAACCTTCCCTCGATATATTGGCAAAAATACTTGCTCAAAACCGGTGGCAGGCAGAA
Source organism: Schistocerca serialis cubense (assembly GCF_023864345.2). Classification (NCBI taxonomy): domain Eukaryota; kingdom Metazoa; phylum Arthropoda; class Insecta; order Orthoptera; family Acrididae; genus Schistocerca; species Schistocerca serialis. The sequence continues at coordinate 944,628,594 of NC_064641.1, read as the reverse complement.
AACATCTTTCGAGATTGTCCTAAATGCTTTCTCCGAAAATTATTTCAAGCAGTTGGTCCACGAACCCACGCGAATTGTAAATGGTTGCGAAAACACACTTGACCTCTTAGCCACAAACAATCCAGAGCTAATAGAGAGCATCATGACTGATACAGGGATTAGTGATGACAAGGTCGTTGTAGCTAGGCTCAATACTGTTTCTTCCAAATCCACCAGAAACAAACGCAAAATGATTTTATTTAAAAAAGCGGGTAAAGTGTCACTAGAAGCCTTCCTAAGAGACAGTCTCCATTCCTCCTGACTATGCAAATGTAGACGAGATGTGGCTCAAACTCAAAGACATAGTAGCAACAGCAATTGAGAGATTCATACATGGAAGTAAGAATAGAGGGAGACGCCGTGACGTCACAGCTGTGAAGCTATGTGAAGCCGAGGGTAGCCATCTCAATCCGACCAAAACATTGCTGCTGTAAGCTTGTGTGCATAGGCTTGTCGCTCGCTTTTGAAAGGATTTTGCGCTATTATGGTGACTTGTGTGGTGTTTGGATGTACGAATCGTTCTGATTGTGATGCGAAATCGAAGGGAATAACATTTCATGTGTACATTGTCTCGTTAAGTGTGATTTTACAACTTCATTGTGAATGAACGTGTGCTACATCGGTACTTGTACTATAGCGTGTTTTTCTCCTGTATGATTTTAGATTTCCTAAAAATGAAAAGTCGGAAAGCTCTGTGGGAGAATGCCGTGAGAACTGGCGTGCGTCTAAATGGAGCACTATATGTTCTCAGCATTTCCGAGAAGAGGACATAGACCGAACTTCCCTTTCAACAGTAAGGCTCCGAGAAAATGCTGTACCATCAGTTTTCCCTACACACCCAAAACATTTGCAAAAGGTATGTTAATTCAAGAATTAAATTCTTAGTTTTCAAGTTCACGTTTCAGTATAATAAGTACGTATCGTCGATAATCGAAGTGTGGAGTAACTCACTTTGTCTGCATCATGTACCAAATTAAAAGCTAACACTACATTAACTGGCGTAAAGTATAGGCCTAAACAGGACACTGTGTAGATTTTCCATTCTATGTACCGTATTTCAGTAAATATTGGTGGTAATGAACAGTGTTTCCCAGTAGTGTAACGTAACTGAAATGTCCCAGTACGTATTACAAACAAGATGTATTTATGGGGCTTTGGAGGGAGGGTATAGCTAACTTAGTTTTCGGTTTCTATTATTTCGTTTGTGATACACGTTTATTACTGAATTAACAAAATTGTATCGTTTACATTGAAGGCTAGCTATTCGTAACATTACATTAAAAACTATTTTTAATCAGAAGAAACGCGAAATTTCGCCTTTACGAGATTTTATTTTAAACAAAAACTTTGAAGCAACCAATCTGATGACGTTACATGCGTATGTGGTGCAATTAGCGACTGTAATACACGCAGCGCTATAGCACACTGGCAATGTTTTGGTCAGAGTGTCATGGCAGCGAGCCACGCCCCCATGGCTTCAAAACGTAGTACGGCTGGGATACGTAGCGCCATCTCACCTTATTCTTACCTCCATGGATTCATACCTCATAAACTGGTAAGAGATGGAACTGATCCCCCATGGTACACAAAACAGGTCCGAACGCTGTTGCAGAGGCAACGGAAAAAGCATGCGAAGTTCAGAAGAACGCGAAATCCCGAAGATTGGCTAAAATTTACAGACGCGCGAAATTTGGCACGGACTTCAGTGCGAGATGCCTTTAATAGGTTCCACAACGAAACATTGTTTCGAAATTTGGTAGAAAATCCGAAGAAATTCTGGTCGTATGTAAAGTACATAAGCGGCAAGACGGTCAATACCTCCGCTGCGCAGTGCCGATGGTACTGTTACTGACGACTGTGCCGCTAATGCGGAGTTATTGAACGCAGTTTTCCGAAATTCCTTCACCAGGGAAGACGAATGGAATATTCCAGAATTTGAAACACAAACAGCTGGTAGCATGAGTTTCTTAGAAGTAGATACCTTAGGGGTTGCGAAGCAACTCAAATTGCTTGATACGGGCAAGTATTCAGGTCCAGATTGTATACCGATTAGGTTCCTTTCAGATTACGCTGATACAATAGCTCCCTACTTGGCAATCATATACAATCGCTCGCTCACCGATAGATCTGTACCTACAGATTGGAAAATTGCACAGGTCGCACCAGTGTTTAAGAAGGATAGTAAGAGTAATCCATCGAACTACAGACCTATATCATTGACGTCGGTTTGCAGTAGGGTTTTGGAGCATATACTGTATTCAAACATTATGAATCACCTCGAAGGGAACGCTCTATTGATACGTAATCAGCATGGTTTCAGAGAACATCGTTCTTGTGCAACGCAGCTAGCTCTTTATTCGCACGAAGTAATGGCCGCTATCGACTGGGGATCTCAAGTTGGTTCCGTATTTCTAGATTTCCGGAAACACTGTTCCTCACAAGCGATTTCTAATCAAGCTGCGGGCCTATGGATTATCGTCTCATTTGTGCAACTGGATTCGTGATTTCCTGTCAGGAAGGTCGCAGTTCGTAGTAATAGATAGCAAATCATCGAGTAAAACTGAAGTGATATCAGGTGTTCCCCAGGGAAGTGTTCTGGGACCTCTGCTGTTCCTGACCTATATAAATGACCTGGGTGACAATCTGAACAGTTCTCTTAGGTTGTTCGCAGATTATGCTGTAGATTACCGTCTAGTAAGGTCATCTGAAGACCAGTATCAGTTGCAAAGCGATTTAGAAAAGATTGCTGTATGGTGTGGCAGGTGGCAGTTGACGCTAAATAACGAAAAGTGTGAGGTGATCCACATGAGTTCCAAAAGAAATCGTTGGAATTCGATTACTTGATAAATAGTACAACTCTCAAGGCTGTCAATTAAACTAAGCACCTGGGTGTTAAAATTACGAACAACTACAGTTGGAAAGACCACATAGATAATATTGTGGGGAAGGCGAGCCAAAGGTTGCGTTTCATTGGCAGGACACTTGGAAGATGCAACAAGTCCACTAGAGAGACAGCTTACACTACACTCGTTCGTCCTCTGTTAGAATATTGCTGTGCGGTGTGGGATCCTTACCAGGTGGAATTGACGGAGGACATCAAAAGGGTGAAAAAAAGAGCAGCTCGTTTTGTATTATCACGTAATAGGGGAGAGAGTGTGGCAGATATGATACGCGAGTTGGGATGGAAGTCATTAAAGCAAAGACGTTTTTCGTCACGGCGAGATCTGTTTACGAAATTTCAGTCACCAACTTTCTCTTCCGAATGCGAAAATATTTTGTTGAGCCCATCCTACATAGGTAGGAATGATCATCAAAATAAAATAAGAGAAATCAGAGCTCGAACAGAAAGGTTTAGGCGTTCGTTTTGCCCGCGCGTTGTTTGGGAGTGCAATGGTACAGAGATAGTATAATTGTGGTTCGATGAACCCTCTGCCAGGCACTTAAGTGTTAATTGCAGATTAATCATGTAAATGTAGATGTAGATGTAGATGTACTTCCGCATTAGATTCGTGATCTACCCATCTAATCTTCAGCATTCTTCAGTAGCACCACATTTCGAAAGCTTCTTGTCTAAGCTATTCTAACTATTCTAAAGTAAGCTTCTTGTCTAAACTATTTATCATCCATGTTCCATTTCCATACATGGCTACACTCCATACAAATACTTTCATAAAAGACTTCCTGACACTTAAATTTACAAAATGGTTCAAATGTCTCTGAGCACTATGGGACTCAACTGCTGAGGTCATTAGTCCCCTAGAACTTAGAACTAGTTAAACCTAACTAACCTAAGGACATAACAAACAGCCATGCCCGAGGCAGGATTCGAACCTGTGACCGTAGCGGCTTAAATTTACACTCGATGTTAACAAACTTCTTCAGAAACGCTTTCTTTGCCTTTGCCAGTCTACATTTTATATCCTTTCTACTTCGACCATCATCATTCATTTTGCTCCCCAAATAGCAAAACTCATCCACTACGTAAAGTGCCTCATTTCCTAACCTAATTCCCTTAGCATCACCTGATTTAATTCGGTTACATTCCATTATTCTCGTTTTGCTTTTGTTGATGTCCATCTTATATCCTCCTTTCAACACACTGTCCGCTCCGTTCACTTGCTCTTCCAGGTCCTTTGCTGTCTCTGACAGAATTACAGTGTCATCAGCAAACGTAAAAATTTTTATTTCTTCTCCATGGTTTTTAATTCCTACCCAAAAATTTTCTTTTGTTTCCTTTACTGCTTGCTCAATAATATTGAATAACATCAGGGATAGGCGTGGACACTGTCTTACTCCCTTCTCAACCGCTACTTCCCCTTTATGCCCCTCGACTCTTATAACTATCCTCTGGTTTCTGTACGAATTGTAAATAGCCCTTTGCTCCCTGTCTTTGACTCTTACCACCTTCAGAATTTGGAAGAAAGTATTCGAGTCAACATTATCAAAAGCTTTCTCTAAGTCTACAAATACTAGAAATGTGGGTTTGCCTTTCCTTACTCTCTCTTCTAAGACAAGTCATAGGGTCAGTATTGCTTCCTGTGTTCCAACATTTCTACGGAATCTAAACTAATCTTCCCTGAGGTTAGCTTCAACCAGTGTTTCCAATCATCTGTAAAGAATTCGCGTTAGTATTTTGAACAAGTGGCTTATTAAACAAATAATTCGGTAATCTTCACACCTGTCAACACCTTCTTTCTTTGGAATTGGAATTGTTATATTCTTCTTGAAGTCTGAGGGTATTTCGTCTGTCTCATACATCTTGCTCACCAGATGAAAGATTTTTATCATGACTGGCTCGCCCAAGGCTATCAGTAGTTCTAATGGAATGTTGTATACTCCCGGGGCCTTGTTTCGACTTGGGTCTTTCAGTGCTCTGTCAAATTCTTGATGCAGCGTCGTATCTCCCATCTCATCTTCATCTACGTCCTCTCCCATTTCAATAATATTGCCCTCAAGCATATCGCCTTTGTATAGACCCTCTATAACTCCTTCCACCTATCTGTCCTCCCTTCTTTGCTTAGAACTGGTTTTCCATCTTAGTTCTTGATATATAATCGTTTCCCTTTTCTCCGAGCCAGCCGCTTTGACCGAGTGGTTCTTGGTGCTTAAGTCTGAAACCGCACTGCTGCTACAGTCGCAGGTTCGAATCCTGCCTGCCTCGGGCATGGATGTGTGGGATGTTCTTAGGTTACTTAGGTTTAAGTAGTTCTAAGTCTAGGGGACTGATGAACTCAGATGTTAAGTCCCATAGTGCTCAGAGCCATTTGACCCCTTTTCTCCAAAAGTCTTTTTAATTTTCCTGTAGGCAGTATCTATCTTAGTCCAAGTGATACGTGCCTCTATATCCTTACATTTGTCCTCCAGCCATCCCTGCTTAGCCATCTTGCATTTCCTGTTGATCTCATTTTTAGACGTTTGTATTCCATTTTGGCTGCATTACTCAGTGCATTTTTATATTTTCTCCTTTCATCAATTAAATTCAATATCTCTTCTGTTACCCAAGGATTTCTACTAACCCTCGTCTTTTTACCTAGTTGAACCTCTGCTGGCTTCACTATTTCATCTCTCTAAGCTTCCCATTTTTCTTTTACTGCATTTCTTTCCCCGTTCTTGTCAATCATTCCCTAATGCTTTCTCTGAAACTTTCTACAACCTCTGGTTCTTTCAGTTTATCCAGGTCCCATCTCTTTAAATTATCGCCTTTTTGCAGTTTCTTCAGTTTTAATCTACAGTTCATAACTAATAGATTGTGATCAGAGTCCACACTTCCCCCTGGAAATGTCTTACAATTTAAAACCTGGTTCCTAAATCTTTGTCTTACCATTATATAATCTATCTGAAACCTTCAGTATCTCCAGACCAGTTCCATGTTAACTTTCTTTCATGATGCTTAAACCAAGTGCTGTCCGTGATTAAGTTATGCTCTGTGCAAAATTCTACCAGGCGCCTTCCTCTTTCATTCCTTACCCCTATTCCATATTCACCTACTACTTTTCCTTCTCTTCCTTTTTCCGCTATCGAAATACAGTCCCCATGACTATTAAATTTTCGCCTCCTTTCACTATCTGAATAATTTCTTTTGTCTCATCATATATTTCTTCAACCTTTTCATCATCTGCGGAGCTAGTTGGAATATAAACTTGTACTACTGTAGTAGGCGTGGACTTCGTGTCTGTCTTGGCTACAATAATGCATTCACTATGCTGTTTGTAGTAACTTACCCGCACTCCTATTTTTTTATTCTTTATTAAACCTACTCCTGCATTACCCTTGTTTGAGTTTGTATTTATAACCTTGTATTCACCTTACCAGAAGTCTTCTTGCTCCTGCCACCGAATTTCAGTAATTCCCACTACGTCTAACTTTAATCTATACATTTCCCTTTTTAAATTTTCTAATCTACCTGCCAAATTAAGGGATCTGATATTCCACGCTCCGATCTGCAGCACGCCAATTTTGTTTCTCGTGATAAGGACTTGCTCCTGAGTAGTCCCCACCTGGAGATCCGAGTGGAGGACTATTTTACCTCTCGAATATTTTACCCAAGAGGACGCCATCATCATTTAACAATACATCAGAGCTGCATGCCCTTGGGAGAAATTATGACTGTAGTTTCCTCTTGCTTTCAGCCATTCACAGTGCCAGTTAATGTTAAAAGGACAGATCACTCAATCATCCAGACTGTTGCCCCTGCCCTTTTTTAGGAACCACACATTTGTCTGGCCTGTCAACAGATACCCCTCCATCGTGGTTGAACCGATGGTACAGCTATCTGTATGAAGCATGCAAGCCTCCCCACCACCAGCAAGGTCCGTGGTTCATGGGGAAATTTTTCCAGTTATTCAAGCAATTATTAATCCATTTCCATTTTCACATCTCTATAACCTTCTTGTTTTGTTGACCAATACCATAGGGATTATCAGCCGTGTATGAGTATGTGTTGAATGTGGTACCTCATTACTTCATATGGATTGCAGTTCTTCACTCAAAAGATGAAGCTATCTATATCCAAATAAAGTAATTTACGATCTGCGAAATGAATTCTTGGAAATTCATAATGAAAGCGGTACATGTGGATTTTGGATAGGTCTAGTATGGACATCCCCAAATAAATGAGGCTTCACAAACTCTATTGCAGTCTTCGCCATCTCTGCAGCAACAAAATTCTTATTGAATGCGGTGACCTGCTTAAAATTTGGTCTCACAATGCATTTTGTCGCGCCATAACGCCCATCCCATTCGATTCTAATAAAAATTTCCCTAAAACTCTCCATTGTTTTGCTGGAAATTGAATTATTAATTAATTTATAAAAATCTTTCTTAAAGTCACACATCACAGAAGTATTTGTATGGTATTCAGAGTAATACACTCCTCCAACTAGGAGGACTGCTTGAAGAGTGATTCTAACCAGCTCCATCCCCAAGCTGAAACACTACTTCAGATTAAGATAATGAATTGTGTATCTCCAACTATCCTCCAACATTGTCATCAGTTTTGGGGTGGAGCATCCTTGTGGAACTAGTTGCTCTGGACACAGTGGCAAATTGGCGTGTGCATCGCGCAAACGAATAGGATATGTGAATTCTGCCTCCATCACATACCCTGCATCAGAATCAGCTGCCATGTCCTCCATGAACTTTCCACCTAATCCTTTGCATTCATCTTCGGCCGACCATCGAAACTTACTAATCAGTAATAACTCTTGTATTGTGTGCCCGTATAAGTTATTTACATCCAAGTACATTATGTAACTCAGTCAAGAGAAGTGTAAACCTCTCACCTGTCCGTGCATCATTTGCCTTTGTGTGCCTATAAACACATTAGGAAAGTCCCCCACAGATTCCTCACTCTAAGAAAAAAGCATGTCAACATCGGTCAACAATTCAATGCTGAACTTCTTTTACATTAGCATTTCGTCCCAAGACATCCCAGGCTCCATACAATAAATGGGGGGGGGGGGGGGGAGACCAGAAAATATGTGGTCATGCATCATGCATACACTCCAGAATTTCACGAAAACGTCCACAAACGAGCACTCGTCACTGTCCATGTAAAGCTGTACACAACCTCCTAAAGTGGATATGTTGAATTCCTGCCAGCATTTCACCCAGGGAGCAAATAAGAGTGCACATTCCTTCCCTCTTGCTGATGAACGTTGATCTGAGCATGCAAGACATGTTGGTGCTGATCTCTCGGCCATGGATTTCACTCGCTTTTGCATGTGACTTCTGGCACACTTTGGAAATACCAACTTGTACCACTGATCCATTCTTTGTGCTGGTAGCAGTCTTTGACCCATCCAGAAAGCCAGCTTCTGTCGCCAGTTCAGTCTGTGGCCAACGGTGGTCACTGATGGATACGTCACTTTTTGGCACATGAGCCAGCTGATTGTGTGACAGCAAACACGACTTCAGTCGCAAAGCTTCAAGCAGGCATAGTGTGGCCTGCATGTAGTGCTGCCTGGTGGATGATGCATACTTCACATCCTAAAGATTTTTACCAGTGTAATTACGTGTAATGAGTGTTTTGTGACAGTATTGCTTGTGCAATCAGGATTTAAAAGAACAATGGATTTAATTAATTCTTTTCGATGTATTTTACAAGACCTGCATCTTCCCAAACAGGAGAGAATGATGAGTAAGAGAGATCCAACTCCTGCAAATTGATATTTTAAAATAAATAAACAATATACCCTCTGCTATGTAATTGAATTTCCAGTTGTGAGATCCCCCTCCTCTCCAGCACAGACCCATCAATTTCCAGGTGGGGGATTGGAGGAGTGAGCTCGAGACTTACCAGAGGGGAAGGGGTTAGTTAATTGATCAATTTAATTAATTAGTCAATCAAATTGGTAGATTGAGAGTAACATAGGCCTGAAAGTGTACTTGTATCAGCGAGGGAGAAGGGGTTGGGTTAGAGATTTCCAGTGGGGATGGGAGGAGGGGGAGATCGAGGGGAGTGGGGGAAGTTACTCAGAAAGACGGCTTATCCCCAGCGGTCGTAATTTACTTAGCAGAAGAATAGGTTAAGGACATGTCAATCAAAACAAAGCAGTAGATTTGCTCCTGAATGTATGCTTTCTCCTGATGTGGGCAATCCCCACTAACAAAATGTGCTGATGCCTACATTGCAACACTACTTATATGGACCGTGATTTCTTGATGTGGGACACAAACAGGTGGAAAACCTTTTTCAACTTTAAATTCCCTGATTTCAACGCAAAATTGAAGATCAAGTTGCAATCCCCTTTGTAGTTAGAGTTTGCCAAATCAAGAAGCGAATGGGTTGGAGGCAGCACGAAATATACCGTTTATCTGTCACATCTGATATATCTGCACATCGTTGAAGAGTTTTTCCAAGTCCTCATGCATGATCATTTCACATCGCATTCTCTGAAACTTGCTATCATGACCAGAAAAATGACATCCTGCACAAAGGCTCTTGTTGGAGAAATCATACGACATGCGCCAGAAAATGCTTTAGAAATCCTATGGAAGTATGTAAGCTTTCTAATACAGAAGTCCCACTACCCCACCAGTCGATTACAAACATGTTTCATGTCTCACTCAGACCTTCAGATTCCTCAACTGTTACTGTTTATAAATCAGCTGAAAATGTTAGATGTCTTATGTATATCGTAAAAACACTTAAAATTTATGTGAAGAGGCACTAAAAAATCACTTTAACATGCAGTGCTAGAGTTTAACACATAATTGGATACAATGCTTTAGAGAAGAGTTCGGCTATGACCATCTGTTGGATGACACTTCATACATCTCCTTTTATGTTCGTGTGTATAAATATTGGTAATAGTAAGTTTTGAGTGTTCCTTATGTAACGCAATACTATGATGACATTAAGCTAAGTGGTTCGCCTAATATTAAACCTCAGAAAACAGTATCATAAGAGATCTGCAGTAGAGTTTTCCTGCACAAACACCCTTATAATTAATTGTGGTGTAAGACTCAATCGTACTACTGCAGACCAATGTAACTAGCACTGGTGTTCATCACAAATCATTTAGAATCCACTGGAACCATTCGATGTGTATGTCTGTCATTTATATATTGAGATGTGGGATGTTTGCAGTCCAGTGTAAATAACTGTGTTGTTTGCAGCGGGAGGAGTGTCCATGTAGGATGGTTGAATTGTGCTACTTTGGTGTGAGGGCATGTATAGTTCAGTGATAACAGTCTGATACGTGTAGTCATGGTATTCTGCTACCTTAACTGTGTGCTATTTGCTATAGGGTGATGCAGTTTGTACAGACGAATTGCAGGACATACCTTACTATGAAACCCTGTGTAAAACTTCTAAAAGAATCTTCTTCATCACGACTGGTGGACTTCATAACCTCGACCAGAAAAGAATTCCTACACTAGTGTGTTGTTGAAAGTATCACACCTTTGTCATCAGAAATGATTTAGAAATCTTGTGGAAAATGTGTATGTCTGACAAGTAACACACTCTGCATCTCATGCAACACTCCTGATTGAATGTACTGCACTACCATCTATTTTCGATCACAAATCTGCGAAACTTATCTTCAAACTTAGAAACATTGAGGAACCAAAATTACAAACAACATATCTCCAGCTCATAATTTTCATTGTCCTAAGCAAGACAATGCCACGGATCGACTCCCATGAGGTCATGTTCTTTACAATGATACTGAGCTCAGTGGCGCACTGGTCCAGCTGATGTTTAAATTTAGAGGACAGTACCATAAGAAGTCCACCAGAGATGTTAGACGTTCTGTATACAATGTAAAACACTTATAATTTATATGACGAATCGCTTAAAATCTCCTGAATAGAAGATAACTTTCTGTTTATAGGCTGGATGACTGGATTTTTGTATTTTCCTACACATGAATGCAGTACTGCTCTATTGATTTTACTTGAACGTATGGGTCTAAGGATGGTTGGACGGTGTTAAATCACCATCAGCATGCTCGAATAGCGTGTTCACCATTCTCACCTAGTGTGCATACGTCGAAAACCTTTTGCAGATATAGTGGAATCATTCTTTGACCTCACAAAGTACAGGAGGAACAGACGGATGACTGAATAGTTCTCGAAAAATGTACTGTAAAGGAAAGTGATATAGAAGATGCTATATGATTAATTCTAGAAAATTGTTTGGAGAGCATGACAATAGATGTTGAACGAAATCATAGGCTCCTGAGTAGTATCATAAATTGCATATATAGCCTTTTAATAGTTATAGGTTTCAATAACTTTCAATCTATCGGACCTTGTATGAAAAAATTAGCCATAGAGATCATTCTCGTGACTTCCAGAGAATTCAAAGGTAGTCCTATGTCACCAGCTAGGCACATAAACATAATGTACTTGTGAGACGAAATACCGCAAATCATGTGAAAGTGCGTAACAAACAGTTGCGATTATGACACTGAAAATCGTCCACAGTTACAGTGGTACCGTTTTACGACTATGTAAAGTGCAATTCGTATTGGAAAATACCATGTATTAAAGGGCCAATTCTAAATGTCATATACTGTAAAGGAAAAATTACATCGATGACACTAGAACAATCTAGACATTTACAGAGAATTTTCATTGCAAAGAATTAAAAGCTTGTGGTTATCATGGAAGATTAGTTGAGAGATAACACACTTATATTGAATACGCATTTATTGGTCACTCGTACATATCACAAAGATGGTAGTTGAATACGTTACACACCATAGGTTCACACAAGAATAACTAGTTCAAAGAAGGAAGGTGCTAAAGACAGGGCACTTTGCGCCAGAGACCCCACAGAGCCCCCCCCCCCTCCCACCCGTTAGGGCGGAGCATGGCGGAGGGAAGCCTCTTAAGATGAAGTTGTAATCTTGGTGACAACGTGGTGGTTGTAGGCAGTGGCCAGCGCGGGAATTGGCGCGCCTGTGTTGGCGGTGCTGCAGCCCAGTGGTTCCAACACCTGTCCATGAGAAGTGGCGTGTTGGGAGGATGGTCGTCATTGAGGGATCACGACAGTTTAAGTTTACTGACTGAGACTGTCTGTGGCTGTCTGTGGAAGTGGATGATGAACGTGTTGGTACCACGATGTAACCTACCCACAAATAAAAAATGTAATAACCTCACAACAGTAAAAAATATAACTATTTATATCATTCACATTCAGCGTAGCTTCCCAATAAAAAATTCCGTAACCTACCAATAATACAATGTGACTAATCTCTCAATAAAATTGTGGCTCACTTATAACCTTTCAATAATTGACTGTGAATTTAAACTGGTAAATTTTGCACGTCAGCAGCACTGCATTCTGCATAAATTGAAAATTCTTACCTCAGTAAGGTCGCCAGATAACGCGTATATATCTGCTCCTATAAGAAATTTTTCTGGCACAGCTCAGTGCAATGCTGGCCGATAGATTTGTCATGTATAGAAAGAAACAACTGATTTTTCTTTACAATAATCAGGATGACCATGGATTGGAGAAATTAGTAAAATCTTTAAATTGAGTTGAATGATTGTCAAAAGTTAATTTTTATAAGAAAGATTATTATTAAGAGATTTCTTTTTAAAAGCATTTATATGGGACTTGATATAACAATACTACATATGGGCAAGGCTGCTTTTACCTTATACTACAACGCTCAGGCACCACCATCGCTCCACACGACCGGCCCAGCCAACACAATACACCAGACAGCACGCAACTACTTACTCCTACTGCCACACAGTTCCTACTGCAGTCAACACTGTTCTCTGGTCTGAGATTCTCTTACAGCTTACATATCGCAGGAAGCACGTGAGCAATCCACACAAATTACATCTGCTCGATTGTGCTAGCAATAAATTCCTTAGTCATGGACCTCTTACACAACCCTCCACTGGGGGGGCAAAAATTTGGCAACGGTGGTGAGTCAATTGTACTTGCCATGAGCAACCAATTTTTCTATAATCTATTTAGTTTACTAAGTCTACAGTCACAGAGCATGTACATATATATATAGATAGATACATAGATAGATAATTATTGATAAATAATATAAGTACAGAATATATTAAGAAATGAACAGTGTGCACATGCACTGAGTACAGAACATATTAAGAAATGACAAGTGTATACGCAATGAGTACAAAATATATTAACAAATGACATAAAGTGCACACGCACTGTATGAGTCTTTAACATTTTTACATGAACTGGTCACATTAAGAGATGAAATAAAGTGCACATGCACTGTATAAGTCTTTAGCATTTTTTTACAAGAACTAAATACATTAAGAAATGAAATAAAGTGTGCACACACTCTAAAAGTCTTTAGCATTTTTACATGAATTAAACACATTAAGAGATGAAATAAAGTGCATATACACTGTACAAGTCATTAGCATTTTACAAGAACTAGGAAAGGAATGGGAAGGATAGCATCATGGTTGTAGCACAGTGGGTTGCACGTAGTTACACTGAAAATCCATATCTTTCTACAGAAGCACAACACCAAGTGGGACAATCTGAAGTTCTCTTCCCAAAGTATTTATCAGTGTAGCCAAGAAACTGAAACGTTGTATTAATATTCTATATTATCATTTTGGTAGTACATTAGGTACACCAAACAGTAGGACCATAATGACATCTCCTTTGGTCAGAGTGGTGGACAGCTCGATGTGTCAACACCACATTCTTGTAGAATCCATACTCTTACATCAACGTAGAATTAGTGCAAAAAACAAATATAGTGCTCCATGATCATGAGGATGGACAGGACATATGGATATTGCAGTAATTGCTGGTAATTAGGTCAGAAGGTGAAGGACCTCAAGTTTTATGCTAGTCATTCAGAATTACACTAGTGTATCAATCGATCTGAATAATTATTGGCACTCATTGGCTAGTTACTAAACTTTTATGTAGTATGTATGGAGTATTACAGAACATTATTTATAAGTCATCTCATTACAGTAATTATTGGCAAATCATTGGCATTCATTGACCAGTTACTAAACATTTATGTAGTATGTATGGAGTATTACAAAACATTATTCATAAGTCATCTCATTACAGTAATCATTGGTATTCATTGGCTAGTTACTAAACATTTATGTAGTATGTATGGAGTATTACACAACATTATTCATAAGTCACCTCATTACAGTAATCATTGGCATAGCATTTATGCCTAAGTCATCTCATTACAGTAATCATTGGCATAGCATTTATGCCTAAGTCATCTCATTACAGTAATCATTGGCATTCATTGGGCAGTTACTAAACATTTATGTAGCATGTATGGAGTATTACAGAACATTATTCATAAGTTATCTCATTACAGTGATCATTGGCATTCATTGGCCAGTTACAAGGCATTTATTATGCGTTATTCAGAAGTCATCATTCAAAACAGGAGTTATTGAGTGTAGCATCAAGCTGCTAGTGTTTATATTGGTATCATGTTAGTGACATAAGACATATTTAAAATTTAAGACCTTGGGACTAGTATTCAAGGTGTTTAGTCCAATCATACATAATGGAATCAATACATCAGAGATATTTGCATTATATTTAGGACTAGAAATATATCTTAAACTGGTAGCATTATTTAGTTGTATACTGGTAATAGTTGGGACTGGTAATAATTTTATTTGTGCTAGCAATGCATTGCATTGGGATCGATAGTCAATTGCTGGGTTATGAAAATATTTGCTTTTGACTTATTGCTGGAAATAAGGATTAATAACATCATTCGTCATGAGTCAACTGTAGCAAGGTTATGAAACAAGTAGAGTATATGTGATCACATTCATGAATGATACACAACTGAGTAAAAAAATGCAAGTACTAGAACAGTGTTAATAATTAACTGCTTATAGCATATTAATATCATGAAAAGCTTCTCCTGAAAAAAAAAATACAAAATGGATTATTGAGCTGAAAGAAGAAATGTATTCATATTATGCTGGAAAGTAGTAAACTTAGAATTAACAGGTAATGAAACATGTGCTTAATATGTATGTACTTTATCTGTCTTTCTCAAAACATTCAGTCATTATACTATGTGACATAAAACATACTGTCAGAAGGAACTGCAACAAATACTTAAATATCTACATAGCATTTCTTAACTAACAGAAAATATATAAACTTCATCATTATCATCATCTGCAAAGAAATCATCATTATTCATATTACCATAACTTCATCATTATCATCATCTGCAAAGAAAAACTTCATTATTCATATTACCATATTCTTCATATAACTATTCATCATCATTTATTATCATCTGCAAAAATAGACACTTCATTATTCATATTTGTATTATCATTCTCCTCATACAACTATTCATTATCATTCATTACTTCATACATTATAGAGTTTCTTACTTCTAGCATATTTCATTACTAAAATTAACATGTGTAGTTCTGTCTGACAGCCTGCATTAATCACCTCATATTCGGAAAGAAAAATAATTAGTCAAGACTGCTATTATACAGTGTGTATAGTATATTCTTGTTACTGCTTGTTAATTCTGATGCATTTACTCTTCATGACAAGGTATTGCATTTTCTTTCATTCAATCCGATGGTGAAATTTCCATTTCATAGTAAACCACTGTGGTTTGTTTAATTCATTTCGTTTACACATTATTGCTTTCTGAAAAATGACGAATATGGATTAATATCTTGCATTTAAATCACATACCCATTAAATAAAACTTGTTCCTAGTGGTATAACGAAGCATACAGCATAGCATGACAGAAAACGTATTATGTCAAAAACATAGACAGTTTTCAAGTGCAAAAAAATGTACACACAGTATCATAATGTAGTAGCAAAAAAATTTAGAATAGTCAAGATATTGGGATATCATAAGGGAAAAATGTAAAACTAGACTGGTGTTTATTATATCTTAAAGATTTCAAAGTGCATACAGAGAAAAATTCTACTTCCGATAGGAAAACAATCATACATACACAAGAAAATGAAAAATGTGCACGGTCTGATATGTAACGACAAGAAAAGCGACCTGCTATCTTTACCTTGCTGGGCACTTGCTAAGAAAAAATACGATCATCATCAGTAAGTAGTCACATAGATATAATTGCATGGTCACATGATATGTAAGTTTATCTCGAAAAATGTGCACAGTCTGATGTGTAACGACAAGAAAAGCGACCTGCTAACCTTACCTTGCCGGACACTCGCCAAGAAAAAATATAATCATCATCAGGTAGTGGTCATATAAACATCGGGAAATGGCATTACAATGTGATAAATCGTAAAGTATGTTCATTCACGAAAGAGTTTTATATTGGAAATATTGCCCTTGCTTTTTCTGGTTGTCAAAGTTTCGACATGTACTACCTTGGGGTGAGGAATGTTGCGAATTCTATATGGACGAGCGTATAGAGGCTCAAATTTTCTGCATATACTCTTTCCTCTGTTGGGTAAATAATGTGTGCGTACTAAATCTTCTGTCCAATGTGAAAGTCACGGCTTGTACAAATCTGTTTTTGCTGTCTTCTTCGGCGCTCTGCGGCACGTTTGATGTTGTTGAGCGCAATATCAATTATTTCAGGGTGGCGTAGTCGACGAGATGTAAGAAAAGATACTAATTCTTTAATTTTGTTAGGTGGTTCAACAGTTTTCAATATAGCAGTCGGAAATAGCATAGTAGATTCATTTGGTATGGATTTAATTACATCCTGGAATGAGAGTATGTGTGTATCCCAATCAATATGTCTTTTATGGCAGTATATTCTACATAGTTTACCAATTTCTTTCATTAGTCGTTCACAAGAGTTCGAAAAGCGTGATACTTGGAAATATAGACCGGAGAAATGTTTCTTGCTCGTAACATACGTGTCCATATTACAGATCGAAATTGTGGTCCATTGTCGGAAATTACATTCAATCCATGCCCTACATGAAATAGAAAATGTTTTACAAATGCATTCGAAACAGATTTAGCAGTAGTTTTGCGTAACGGAGTGAAGGTCACAAATTTCGAAGTGAGTTCAACAGCGGCAAAGATGTAACAAAAACCTCTATTAGATCTGGGAATCGGACCAAAAATGTCTACAGCGGCCACGTGTCTCAATTTAACGGGTACAATGGGATGTAACGGAGGAATATGTGAAGTCGTGTCTGATTTAGCTTTCTGGCAAATTGTACATGACGCTAAAACTCGTCGGATACGTTTCTCCATGTTGGCGAAATAACAGTTCTATCTCAGTATAAGAAAACATTTTCTGGCTCCATAATGTGCGTAACTTAAATCAGTATAGCAAAATAATTTGTTAACAAGTTCGTCAGGAATACATAATAACCAGTTGTTGCTGTCAGGGTGAGAGCGGCGAAACAGAATGTTCTTGCGTACAGTATAATGGTTTCTAATGGTAACGTTGTTCCTATCTTGCCAAAGGTGTTTAATTTCTTTCCATACGTTGTCTTTGCTCTGCTCTTGTGCTATGTTTCGTAATGACGACGAAATGAAATTTTCGAATGCAATTTGTTGAATTTACATGACGCTAAGATTTGCTTGGCAGAAGTTGGTTGCCATGTCTTGCTGATTGTTGCTGAGAGAAAGGGATAGTGCGTCTGCTACAATATTCCCTCAGGGAGTCACACCTAGTGATACGTACCTGGCGACCACGGGGCCCCGAGCTGGGTCCTGGCATTGCTTCCACTTACTTATGCCAGGCTCCTTACTTTTATCTTTCCTATCTGGCCACCCTCGGCCAGCTCTTGTTATTTTCTCACCCCGACGCTATTAAGTTTCGAGGGCTAGGGGTCTTTCATTTTCCAACCTATACTTCTCATGCAGCGTCTGACCCGGAGCGGTTGGCTGCTAAAGGCTGCTGTTAGGGGCGGCCTCCAGAACTGCGGAAGCCAACGGAACACCACCGCAGATTATCTTCCCTGCTTAATGCAGTCTCCATTTTATGCACAAAAAATGGCTTCCTCTCATGTTAAATCAGTGACCGGAAGTAAAATAGTCCCCCATTCGGATCTCTGGGGGGGGGGGGGGGGGGCAACAACTTGAAAGGAGGCAAACAATCAAAACGAGAATTGGTACCTGGAATGTCAGAACTCTGCTACAAGCAGGAAAACTAGAAAACCTTAAAAGAGAGATGGAAAAGAATCATATGGACCTTGTAGGAGTTGCTGAGGTAAGATGGAATGGACATGGAGAGTTGCAGTCAGATGAATATGTATTCTACTACTCAGGAGGAGAAGTAAAAGGAATTAATGGAGTAGGAATGATTATGACAAAGGAATTGGCTAAATGTGTGGAATATGTAGACTATGCAAATGACCGGGTTATTGGTGTAAGGCTGAAAGGAGCACAAAAAGATTTACTGATTGTCCAGGTGCATATGCCATCTTCAGAACATGATGACCAAATTGTAGAGGAAACGTACAATGTAATAGAGAGAATAATGGACGAAAATAAAAAATGCTGCAAAATAGTAATGGGGGACTGGAACGCCATTGTGGGAGAAGGGAAAGAGGGAAACATAGTAGGCAGTCATGGTCTTAGAAAGAGAAATGACAGAGGTGAATGGTTAATTGAATTCTGCAGGGAAAGGCAGCTGATAGCGGCAAACACATGGTTCAAGAACCACAAGAGGAGGCTCTACACTTGGAAATCACCAGGGGATAAATACAGAAACCAAATTGATTTCGTACTGGTAGAAGAAAGATACAGGAATGGAATCAAGAAGGTGCACAAATTACCAGGTGCAGATATTAATAGTGACCCCAACTTACTTATGGCAGAAATAGAAATAAGAATGAAAAAACTGAAGAAGGCGACCATGGTGAAGAAGTGGGATTTAGAGAAGATAAGATCCAACAAAGAACAAATTACAGAAATGCTGTTTCGGGACTTTCTAAACACATTACGAGACAAAGAAGCTCCTGATAATGCCAACGAGTACTGGAATATGCTGAAAGAAGGAATCATTAAAGCAGGACAGCAAAATATAGGATATGTAAAAGGGAAAAGGTCAAAAAAACCATGGGTCACCCAAGAAATGATTTCCAAGATGGAGAAGGAAATTGAAAAACAAGAACACTGAAGATGCAAGAAAAATATACCGAAGGTTAAATAATGAACTGCGAAGAGAAACAGAGCAGCCTAGGAAAAAATGGCTAAAAGAGGAATGTGATGAAATTGAAGAACTGAACACGAAGGGAAGATACGACTTACTATACAACAGAGTAAAGACTATGACATGGGAACAAAACAGAGCAGGAAGTGCTACTATGGAAATTTTGAGTAAAGACGAAGAGGCAGTGTACAAAGATCATGACGATGTCCTCCAGAGATGGGAAGAATATATAAAAGAGCTATATGACACAAATAGCAAACCAGTAACTCTGGAACTTGAATCACACAACAGTGTAAGTGATGCCGAGAAAGGACCGACCATCATAATGGAAGAAGTAAAGTCTGCCATAGCTGCAATGAAAAATGGCAAAGCGGTAGGTACAGATACAATACCGGGAGAAATACTAAAATGTTTGAACCACGATGGAATAAGAGAAATATTGAGGTTATGTAATGAAATATATGACAGTGGTGAATGGCCTGAGGCCTTTCTGGCAACAGTAATAATTCCAATATAGAAAAAACAAGGAACCAAGAAATGCAGCGAGCACAGGACAATCAGCCTCGTTTCACATGCAGCCAAAGTGATGTTAAGAATAATTAATAAAAGACTTGAAAATGTAATGGAGGAGAATCTTGGCGAGCAGCAGTTTGGCTTTAGACGGAATACGGGCACCAGAGATGCAATAGGGCTCCTACGAATCTTGGGAGAAAGGTTTATTGAAAAAGGAAGAGACCTATATATGTGCTTCATCGATCTAGAAAAGGCATTTGACAATGTGGTTTGGGACAAGCTGGGGACTATAATGAGGGGAAAAAAGTGGACTGGAAAACCAGAAGACTTATAAACTCATTATATCTTAATCAAAAAGTTCCAGTTAAAGTGAGAGGAGAAAGTACAAACTGGATCAAACTAGGAAAAGGAGTAAGACAATGATGCTGTTTATCACCTACTCTTTTCAACCTCTACTTGGAAAATTTGATTGACCAATGCTCATTAGATGACAAAGGAGTAGAAATTGGAGGAAGAAGAGTAGGGTGTTTGAGATTTGCTGATGACATGGTCCTTCTAGCCACAGGTGAAAAAGATTTACAGGATTTGGTGGACACCATTGCAACTAACAGAAAAAATATGGAATGAAAATTAACATAAATAAAACAAAAGTATTGGCACTAGGAGGAAATAAGGAAATAAAAATTATGCTGAATGGAGAGACACTAGAACAGGTGCAAAATTTTAAGTATCTTGGAAGCAGCATAGACACCGACTAGAAGTGCACCACAGAAATTAAAACAAGGATAGCAATGGCAAAAGAGGCGTTTTATAAGAAAAGGAGAATCTTCTGCAGTGGTCTGGACAGAGAACTCAGAAAGAGACTCATAAAATGTCTTGTATGGAGTGTTCTTCTATATGGCGCTGAAACATGGACTATGAGGAAAAAAGACAGAGAAAGGCTGGAGGCTTTTGAGATCTGGACATGGCGGAAAATGGAAAGAATAAGTTGGATGGACAGAGTAAAAAATGAAGAGGTACTGAGAAGAGTGGGAGAGAAAAGACAGTTACTAGATGTAATAAAGAGAAGAAAAAGAAATTGGATTGGGCATATATTAAGAAAGAATGACGGACTGATAAAAACAGTTTTAGAAGGTTATGTAGAAGGGAAAATGAAGCGAGGTAGGAAGAGATTCCAGATACTGGATGACATGATGGACGGTACAACATACAGCAGCCTTAAGAAGGAAGCAATGGATCGCAGAAAATGGAGAGGCAAAGGACCTGCTAATATAGCAGATAACTGATGATGATGATACGGAATAGGATAATTTTAAATTTAAACGTGTCATGCTGTTTAACTTGAAATTCATATATAAAACCGGACATAGTACCAGGGATGTTGTCAAAAACTGGAGCTTGCTGTAAAAGAATTTTGCGTAGCTGAGTACGTTCGTCGTCTGTGTTTGCACTGCTGTGTTTTACTTTCTCTGAAATCATTTGCATAACGTCATAGTCAGCTTCGTCTGGTGTATTATAGTTGTGTACGTACGTATCTGTGACCAATGTGGAATGACAGTCTATGTTACGCGATGTAGAAATGATCTCTGTTCGATTAATTGCCTGTTCATCTGCAGATAAAACGTGCTGAAATTCTAATGCCAGTTGTACCTATCCATCCTTTAACATTAAATAGGAATTTTGAAAGTCAAGAATTGCGTCGTGTTGTACCAAAAAATTTGTACCTAAAATAAGGTCTGTTGTCAATAAGGGAACAATCCAAAAATTTGAGTGGAACGTATGAACTGGAATACAAAATGATAAGTGTGTCTGTAATTTTACATCTACTCCTTTACCAGATACTGCTCCTTTTACTTTAGTTTTGTCTAATAGTAACGTAAGATAAGTATTCTCTTTGTTACATTCGTTGAAGGTTTATTCATTTATAACTGACATAGGTGAACCAGAATCGCTTACTGCTGAAAATGTGGATGATCCAATCTTTACTTCAATGACAGGGTGGGAAATGGTTTTTTGTATAACTGGTTTTTCATGTAAAAGTGAGTCTCGGATGTCGTCAAAAGTAATAACGTTTTCGTGAACAAGATCCTGTGTGTCAAAAGTATTGCTTACGTTGCTGGAAGATGCAACCTGTACTGTATCTAGTCAAATTCTGTCTGACGTGCTGTTATTTCCAGGAGGATGCTGTGGCATTTCGACTATTTGTACTGTTCTGTTATTTCTTCCTGACGTAGTAGGTTCGGGATGATACCGACTGTCTGGTTCATTCATGATAATCTGTTGTTGCGGACGATTCTGCTGCTGGTTAAGACCTACTGTTATTAAACGTACGCTGAAAACTGTGCTCTTTACTTTTGCGACTGTCATAATAATCGTTGCTATACGGCGCATTGCGATAGGAGTTGAAATGGTGTGTTTTCTGTACTTAGTGATTTCCTTGTTGCTGTGCGTTGACAATGCACATTATATTGTTGGTTAGGTATGCTAACCGACTGGTTTTGTTGCTGTAGGGCGGAAAAGCCCCTATTGTTGCCAAAATGTGTCTGCGATTGCTGAAAATTTTGTACATACTGATGATTAAAATTTTGTCTGTTATTAAAATTATACTGGTATTTCTTGTCATTTCGGGAGTGTCTAATGAAAACTGTCACTTTCAGGTAAAACTTGTCATATCTGGTTTTCTTTACTCATTCCTAGTCCTAGATAGATCGAGCTGTTTTGATAGATATAAACGACAGTAAAACAGTAGGCAGCAGTGCAGAAAACTAAACAAGAAATAGCACTACTACGGCTCGGGGTCCTGTGCACACTACGGCACATATTCATCGAAGTGTAATGAATCCCCTGAGGTCACTTACGCGCTGCAAATAAATTTTAGTTTCTGCATTACACGCCAAGCTGGTGGAAATGCAAAAGTAAATCTTAGTATCCAATCCAAGGGTGAATCTGTGTTCTGCCATTATTAAATCCCTTAAATTTCCTAACAGATAGAAAGTGCTCGTAATCAAAATTATCGTCCCTGAATGTCTGAGCAGGCTCAGGATTGTATGATAATCTGTTTGTCTGTGATTGTTCGGAATCTAAGGCACGTACTCTTTGTAAATTACCGAAGTTATACTGGCTGTGTGAGTGTGACAAATGTTCAGAATGTGGCATATGCTGTGACGTGTTAGAGGATGAAAAATTTTTATTTCCGTCACTTCTTGCTATAAAGATGACAATTTTCTATGTAATGTATTATTGGACGAACCTATCTCACTGATTGTCTGCTGTATGTTTTGCAATTCGGGTGTTTGAAAATTGGTGACATATCGTCTGATTTAGTGTCTTTGTTATTTTCGATAACATCAATACGACTGGCTAATTCATCAAATTTTTCAGTCAGTGCTTTAACCTGATCGTCGTTTTTAGTGTCACAAGCATTAATTTGTTTCTGCATTTTACGTGTGGTTTTGTTTAATTTCTTAACGTCTGCTTTAATAGCATCGGGATCCTGTATTAATTCCAATTGTTCAAGTCTGCTGGTCATTGTCTGAAAGTCTACTGTGGGTGTGTCCATTTTTGTTTTAAGAGCGGAGATTTCATCATGTAATTCAGTGTTCAACTGTTTGATAGTATTAATTTCGTCTGATACTGTCGCAATGTTAGTGTCTACGTATGTTTTTGCTTTCGTAAATAACTTACGCTTATCTTCCTGTCTCTGTGCAGTAATTGTTTCCATGACTTGTTTCTTTACTTTGTTCTGTTCCTGTATGAGTTTATGGTAACGCATTTCATTGTTTTGTAGGTGCTGATTAAAATGTTCGTGAAATTGGCTGTTTTGTTGTTCAAATTTCTTGTCGACTTTCGCATCCAGTGTGCGTCAAAGTTCTTCTGACATTAATTTAAACTCGTCACGTAACTGTCTTGCGCTTTCTGAACATTGTTTAGCTACTGCACTAATTTCATCTCTAAGTAATTTTGTTGTAGCTGCACGTGTATTACTTAATTCTTGTGCAACAGATCTAATTTCTTCACTACTATTCCTAGCACAAGCCTTAATTTCCTCACGTAATTGTTCATTAGTATCATGACATTGTACAGCAACGGCAGTAATCTGTTCAGTAAGCTGTTTGAAATTGTTGTCTTGTTTTTCATTTGACTGTTTGTTCGATTCATTAAGGTTGACGTGTTTTTCATTCAACTGTTTGAGATTTTCATTAAGTTGTGTGTTCGATTCATTAAGGCTGTCGAACTTTTCATTGAGTTGTTTGAAATTGTTATCTTGTTATTTTTTCGACTGTTTGAAACTTTAATGAAGTTGTAGCAATACTACCATAACTTGATCGATGCCAAAATTAGCTACTCTATGTTCTGTGCTGTGTTATAGTGTATCTGCATGTATCACGTTTTGTGTAACAAGTTTGGTCATTGTCTGATTCACCAAAAGGTTTGTCAATCGGATGTGCACTGTTGGTCACTACATCGCAATCAAATAAATCTGACGTACTTTGACTCCATTGTTCATTTTCGTGAGAAACATTAATCTGTTCACTGTATAAATTTTCCAAATCAGGTGTGTCAAACTGGACAGCGTTATCAATTGTCGTTAAATGAAGTGTGGACATAACTGAATTTGTTTGCTCATCATTAGGATTAAAATCATTACTAGTGGTCGGTACGCACTGATTGTCTGTAATTAGAGGATTATCACTATGACAGTGAGTGTCGCTAGAATTATCGGTCAAATTATTCAGGTCGGCTTTTTCGCTCATTGCACATCGCGATGTACTGTTAGCAGTTTTTCGCGGCATTTCACAAATCAAAGTTAAGCGCAAAATCAAACAAAGACAAAACAAAAAATGGATCAAATACAATAACAACAAAGAACAACAAACTGTCGATGATCTGTGAAAGAAAAAGTGGCAAATAAGTAAGTAAGAGCAGATATATAACTGACTACTACTCAGAAATTCACAAAAATACGATCCTGGCCAGTTGTCGCCAAGTGTAACCTCCCAACAGAGAAAAAACCTTACAACAGTAAAAAATATAATTATTTATATCAATCACATTCAGCATAACCTCCAATAAATAATTCCATAACGTACCAATAATACAATGTGACTAATCTCTCAATAAAATTGTGGCTCACTTGTAACTTTTCAATAATAGACTGAATTTAAACTGGTAAATTTTGGACGTCAGCAGCGCTGCGTCATGGCCCTGAAAGATCATTCTGAGTAAATTGAAAATTCTTACCTCAATAAGGTCGCCGGATAACGCGTATATATCTGCTCCTATAAGAAATTTTTCTGGCACAGCTCAGTGCAGTGCTGGCCGATAGATTTGTCATGTATAAAAAGAAACAACTGATTTTTCTTTACAATAATCAGGATGACCATCGATTGGAGAAATTAGTAAAATCTTTAAATTGAATTGAATGATTGTCAAAAGTTAATTTTTATAAGAAAGATTTATGAGCCTAGTGAATACCCAGCAGGACCCACAGGAGGGCTTCCGACCAGAGGCCTCCGTGGCAAATTAGGGCGGCCTTGAGTGTCCACTGCCTTGACTTGACTAGGCCTTTCAACTGAGGGTGTATGCTATGGTATGAAACTTGGCGACGCCGAAGAGTTCGCAGAGCCCTGAGAAGAGTGCAGCCTCGATGGTGAGAGATAGGGGAGAGCCGAAGCGAGCAACCCACGCTGAGATGGGGGAATGGGCGACGGTCTCACCAGGCCAGACGAAGTGCTCCGTAACCAGCTTCGTCGTGGTTTGTGTCCCATGGTGAGCTAAGCCATGCAAGGCAGTAAAGACACTATGGCGAAGGGCAGCTGGGACCAGGGGGCGAAGTGTGCTTGTAGAGGTGTCACAAAGGACAGGGATTGCCGGACCAGGTAGTATGTGGGGCTGGACAGAGAGCCATGAGCCATTGTCTAATTTTATTCGCTGTATATCATCGTCGTCGGCTTGTAGTCGGGCGAGTTCCTCCAGATTCAGTGGTGTGGTTAGAATGCAGATGTGGGGAAGGTAGTCTGCCATAACGTTCTCTGCACCTTGGATATAGCATGTGTCGGAAGAGTGCTGAGAGATGTAGTCCATACGGCAGAAACACCTGGGCGGAAGGTCCTTAGCTGAGGACGATGGAACTGAGCATAATCCTCAGAGAGGAAGTTTGAGTATGATTTCGACACGAGAACTCGTTGGTCGGAGGCCATTGGCAGAGACGAAATGGCCGAGGAAGGAAATGGATGTGGAGCACAGTTGAGACTTATGATGGCTGATCACCACGCCGTTGGCGAGAAGGGCCAAAGAGACTGAATGTGATGTTCCTCAGCAGAAAAAGGAAAGATAAGTGTATCGTCTAAGTAAGCATAGGCAAAAGGCAGAGGGAGAAAAGTGGAATTAATGAACTGCTGCCATGTCTGTGCAGCATTTTTCAATCCATAAGGCATGTAACAGTATTCAAGTAGGCCAAAGGGTGTGATGATGGCCATTTTAGGAATATCCGGTGGAGGCATAGGAATCTGATGAGGTGCTTTGGAACAATCTAATATGGAGAAAAACGTAGAACAATGATGCAACTGCATGAAATCTTGCATGTGTGGAATGGGGCAGTTATTGATAATGGTGCTGGCATTAAAGGACCTTCAGTCCCCGCACATACGTAAGGTACCATCCTTTCTGGGAACAAGGTGAATAGGGTAAGACCAGTGCTATCAGAGGGGCAGAGGACACCCGAAGCCAACGGATCCTGAACAATCTTCTTGGGGTGCAGAAGTTTGGAAGGGTTAAGGCGGTTGGTGGTATGAATCTTACGGCACGTACCATTACTGATGGAGCAGCTTGCCGAGAAGACTTTATAGAGACGTGTGCCGGGCTGCCTTGCTGCAAGGCTGCAGATAGGCGATGTATGCAGAATGAAATTTTCACTCTGCAGCGGGGGGTGCGCTAATATGAAACTTCCTGGCAGATCAAAACTGTGTGCTGAACCGAGACTCGAACTCAGGACTTTTGGCTTTCGGAAGCAAGTACTCCACCATCTGAGCTACCCAACACGGCTCATGCCCCATCCTCACAGCTTTGGAAGTTAGGATACGAGGTACTGGCGGAAGTAAAGCTGTGAGGATGGGGCATGAGTTGTGTTTGGGTAGCTCAGATGGTAGAGCACTTGCCCATGAAAGGCAAAGGTCCTGAGTTCGAGTCTCGGTTCGGCACACAGTTTTAATCTTCCAGGAAGTTTCGGGTGATGTATCGTACGCTGTGCATGTGACAATTCAGCACAGGCAGAAGCAATGCGGGCGCCTAGGTCACTGTTCTGGTTGCAGAGTTTGTCGATCTGGGAGTGTACGTACGACAGATCAAAGAGCGATGTGGTTATGCGCTCGACCAGGGGAGCACACGTGAAAAGCATAGTAAAGGAGACAGAGAACGAAGTGGTACTGAACTCAGGTGTGCTCGGGACCGTGGCAGAATGCGGCAGCCTGGAGGTTTATTGAAAGTTCCTAATGGTGTAGAAAATCCAACCCGATCACAGGTTCATCAGCGGCGGCCGAGTGGAAGGTCCAAGGAAGGTGTGAACTGGTGAGAGGTGAAGCGACAGCTTGATGGAGCCATGGACCACAATGAGAGAACGGTTGGCGGCGATCAAGGTGAGGATAGAGGGGGGGGGGATAGCGTGTCGATGGTGTGCTTGGCTGGTAGGACGCTCACGTCGGCGCCAGTGTTAACGAGGAAGCGGATGCTGATCGAGATATCTGTGGCATAGAGGCGTCAAGTCACTGAAGCGAGTGGTGCAGCGTCAGAAAATAGGTGCTGTGAAGGTACATGGCGGTATTTGGCGCCTAATCATACCCACCAGTCTCGTTGGTGTAGGTGCAGGGCACACGGCAGTTGCGGGCGGTGTAAAAGTAAGTAGCATGGAACCAGCAGGTAAGGCGTTTGACGGGCCAGTGCGGTGAGGGCGTGGGTTGCGACTGGCTGCCGTGAGGCTGGTATCTGATCAGACCGCTGCTCAGGTGAGGTCAGTGGCTGTCGGGAGCCTGCAGGCAGTACCTCTTGTAAGTCACTAGGTGGCAGCTCCCGACAGGTAGCTGAGGTGCCAAGGTGATTGTGCCCGCCTCTGACGGCAGGGCGTGGAACCAGAGGTGCAGGTGTGCCAACTGAGGATGGTGGAGATGTCATTCGAGGGGGCGGTGTTGGTGATGAATGATGGCATAAGCCTGATCCGCCATGCATAATGGATCTTGAGTGGGTCAATGACGTGACACAGCAGATGAAGCTGCAGATTCGAAGGCATTTTGACCATCCACAACGTGCAAAGGGCGGTATCAGGCAATGCTTGGTTGTCGATTAATGAATGTAGACGGCACCAGAGTAGCGAAGGGGTGTGGTCATCAAGATGCTCCTTGTGAATATGTCATGAATCGCCTCCGCCGGAGGGCAGGAAAGGCGCTCGATAAGCAGTGATTTGGCCATTGAATAATTGTGTAAGTTGGGCAGTGAGAGGAGCACATCGCTGATGAAGTCATGTGAGGAAACGGCTAACCAGGCAGACAAAATAGACATAGTCGTCGGAAATGCTGTGGATGTCCAGGAGGTGGTCCACTAAGGCGAAGTTTTCGTGTTGTCTTTTTGCAATGCAGGTAGCTTAGGGAACCTGCCTGGTAACACATGTTGAGGCAGCACTGGCAGATGGAGATCAGTGCGGACAGAGTAGGACGCCTCCAACACCGAAAGTGTGGTAGCGGTGAGCGGTGCGTCGCCTGAGGTCTGGGTGGGGCAGTGGCCACAAGCAGCACACGATACAGAATAGGTGGGAGAGGCAGCGTGCGTATAAGTTGGCAAGTTGTATCCAATCAGCAAGCCTGACGATGAACGTGACACGGGTGTAATGGCCAGTGCCATAGCAACAGTGACAGTGGGTGGGTGGCGGTCATGGTGGAGCCATTGGGCGGTGGACCAGGTGACCAGGGTGGGTGGAACAGCCAGTGCCATTACGAAAGTGTTTGGAAGACGGTCGCGGAAATAGGCGCAGTTGAGGCGACCAGCGTCGCCGAAATGGCATGCAGGAGGGGGGGGGGGGGGGGGAGGGTGCTGCAATACTATGTTAATGAGAATGTGCTACCCCATGCATAGAAATATTCGATTCACAGTCCTGGAAATTTGCTGCTGCGCCAGGCCATCCTGAAGGTAACAATGTACATGAACTGGAAGGTTGTCCAAGTTATGGTTAGGTGACAGGCACTGTCCATATTGATGCTATTTTTGTGCTGCCATGCTAGGTGGCGGCCATGTTGAGCTGGATAAGGTTAGGTGGCCACCAACATGGCTGGGTGTAAATAAATGTTCAGTTTTAACCAAGTTCACAGGAAGTACACTTGTCCACTCATGGTCACAAGTGGGAGAGTTGATGGGGCCCATTACACTTGCACTGAAAGTCACAGTTAGATCCATTGTGGTGCAAACAATGCAGTCTGGCACACGTTGTGAGCGAATGACGAAAATAAGGATAAATAAAGCTGGATGAGATGTCGATGGTGTCGGGGTCACCACTTTGGTTATCACAGAAGATTAGTTGAGAGATAGCACACTTAATATTGAATACACATTTATCGGTCCTCGTACATATCACAAAGATGGTAGTTGAACAAGTTACACTCCAGAAATTCAGACAAGAACAACTAGTTCAAAGAAGGAAGGTGCCAAAGATGGGGCACTCTGCGCTAGAGACGCCACAAGCTGTTATATCAGTGCACTGCTTCCTAATTTTATCAGGATTTTAGCTACTATACAGGATGAAGAAAAAATGACGCACTTTGCAGTCAGCATGTGGTTCCTCATTCCAATTCAAGGCAAAAGTGTACCTAGCAAAAGCTCTAGCCAATAGGTTTAACAATAACACGACTTAAAAATGAAGCTCTGGCAACACTGCAGCTGTGTGCAGCGTGACCAAGAAATGGAGCATGAACTCTACATCGTGCTGCAGGTGTCCCATTAGCTCAGTGAGATGAGGAAATGCTCTGGGGAAGAAAGGCAGACTCACCAAAGTCATAGTCACGTTCTCATCAAACTTTCTTTTCCCCAGTTAAAGCAGCAAATTATATCCAATTTACCCCTCCATAATGCAAGAAATGTAGGAACACTCGAGGCAATATTGACCCTACAACTTATCTCAGAAGATAGGTTAAGGAGAGGCAAACCTACATTTATAATATTTGCGGATTTGGAGAAAGCTTTTGACAATGTTAACTGGAATACTATTTTTGAAAATCTGAAGGCAGTGGGGTAAAATGTAGGGAGCAAAACGCGATTTACAACTTGTTCAGAAACGGCAGTTACAAGAATCAAGTGCCATGAAAGGGAGGCAGTGGTTGAAAAGGGAGTGAGACAGGGTTGTAGCCTATCCCCAATGTTATGCTATATCTACATTGAACAAGCAGTAAAGGAAACCAAAGTAAAATTTGGAGAAGGAGAAGAAATAAAAATTTTCAGGTTTGCCGATGACATTGTAATTCTTTCAGAGACAGCATAGGACTTGGAAGAGCAGTTGAACAGAATGGACAATGTTTTGAAGGGAGAATATAAGATGAACACAAACAAAACCAAAATGAGGACAATGGAATATAGTCGAACTAAATCAAGTGATGCTACATGAATTAGTTTAGGAAACGAGACACTTAAAGCAGTAGATGAGTTTCGCTATTTGGGCAGCAAAGTAACTGATGGTCAAAGTGGAGAGGATATAAAACATAGATAGGCAATTAAAAGAAAAGTGTTTCTGAAGAAGAGAAATTTGTTAACATCGAATATAGACTTAAATGTTAGGAAGTCTTTCCTGAAGTAATTTGTATGGAGTGTAGCAACATATGAAAGTGAAACATGAATTACAAACACTTTAGATAAAAAGAGAGTAGAAGCTTTTGAAATGGGATGCTACAGAAGCATGCTGAAGATTAGATGGGTCGATCACGTAACTAACGATGGGATACTGAGTAGAATTGGGGAGAAAAGGAATTTGTGGCACAACTTGACCAAAACAAGTGATCGGTTGATAGGACACAATCTGAGACATAAAGGGATCACCAATTGGAGGGAAGTGTGGGGGCTAAAAATCGAAGAGGGAGACCAAGAGACGAATACAGTAAGTAGGTTCAGAAGGATGTAGCTTGCAGTAGGTATTCGGAGGTGAAGATGCTCGCACAAGATAGAGTAACATGGAGAGCTGCATCAGACCAGTCTTCGGGATGAAGACCACAACAGCAATTCGGAATCTTGCGTTTTTCTGTCTGTTACTGATACTTTTATTTAAACATTAGCTTAGCGCCAACTGCTTTGCATGCAAGACTGCATGGCCTGCAGAGATTCTTTTGTTTCTACTTAATCGAATTTTTGTCGTCCAGAAATTGCAAAACCTTTGCAGCTTTCACTCAAATTAAGGCCATATCAGCATGGTCTTTTCCGAATGTACTTCTGTTCAAAAAGCGATTCTGGCAGCTACGGTCCAAAGTTTTCGTTAATTATGCCTTTTGCTCTCTTGTGGAGATATTTCCATAGCAACTTTCACCCTCTAACAAATATTTCGTTGTATCTAACGGATCCGTTGTAATGCGATAGGATAATTTTTACCATCTAACGCGCTTTTTTTGTGAAGAACTCGATTCTGCTTCTCAAGATGATGAGTTTGATTTTCCACAAGCCATACTTTGCTTAGAAACACATTATTTGCATAGTATGGAGTGTAATTAATTCATGCATGGCTCACATGAAGTTGATACAAACAAAACCCACCCAGTTTGAATTTTGATAGACAAGTAGCATTTCTGTAGCAGTGGACTGAAGTGTAAATGAAGCTACCTAATCGACCCACGCACAGCAACAGGGAACTAGGAAAGCCACAAACCAGTGAACACTCCACGGCGGGAGATCAATTAGGGACATGAGGCGCGGACCGCTCCTGGCATTTTTCAGCAGAGACAAGAATCATCTGACGCACACCTTCGCTGAAGTAAATATTTTAACGCAGTAGGGGATCCATTTTGGTGTGCTCTCAAAGAAGAACACTGTCCTTCTATTTACACGGAAACGAACGCAAAAAGTGCTTCATTAGCTTGACATAAACAAAATTCACGTAACAGTAATATTTATAGGGCACGACACAGACCTGCTCTTTGAAAGCTTTTAAACTTAAGAAAGCACACAGCAACGCAACAGGGGGCTATTCATGAGATGCAGCAAGAAAGACAACAGTGTGAGGCACTGGTATTTTTGGTAAACATTCAAAAATCACTTGATACTGGAGAGAGCGACGCATGATGTTCACGTGGACAGCCCTTTTGGACGAAGCTTATTACTAAATGAAAGAAGGGCGAACGCTCATTGAACCAGATGATATCGGCATACATCCCAGTTTGTCTGTGAAGCCCCTTGGGCAAAGAAACAACAAAATTCGCAGCAAAAGCACTCATTGGCTGACACTACAATTCGCTTCATGTAAGAAAGCGAGCAAATTTTCAGACGTTGTGCCCATCCCCCTCCACTGACCGCTAGCCGTGATTTTCAACGAGAATGCGAGAATCTCTCTCCCGCAGGCTGCGCTGTTGTACTTCGGTACAATGCACTTTCATCACAGAGCGACCCAATTATTTACTCAGTTGTCGACGTTGCTTTCTTTTAACAGTGTAGCTGTGAATGTCTTTGTAAGTATTTTAGTGTGACTGCCAAATAAATCGGTCAAATGATGGCAATAAACGTGAAATGCTTCACACGCAGGCGAGTGGGATTATTTACCACATTTACAAATCTTTCAAATGTGGATCTAACAGCGAGATTCCTATTCTTGACGTTTTGAAGACACAAGCGTGAACTCCAGAAGCATGTGTCGACAGGAGAACTGTACAGAGAATAGTTAACGAAAGTGACAGGGCTGTAGTGACAGAGCTCTGGGCATTTTGGTTTCTTGTCGCCTGGAAAACATTAAAATCGGAGGAATCCTATAACACAAATGGATGAATTTGACAATGATATTATAAAGCGCTCCATGTTTGGAATGTCTAAAGCAGTGAATACCGGACACCACAAACACTTGTTACAGTAATGTGTGAGAAAATTGGCTTCAGACATAGCACATTGTCAACGCAAATAATTTTATTAGAGGACATAGATTTCAAATACGTTAAGAAGAGAGTTTTTGATTAAAAGGAGTAACACAGGTGCAGCACGAATCTCATCCCTTATGAAGATGAACGACACAAGAGAGGGAGGCAGTTCACAGTGTATTACCTTGATGAAACATGGGAGAATGAGAATCATTCCACGAATACCTGCTGGAAAATGTGTGATGATACTGGCGGTTTTGAAGTTCCCGTAGGAATAGGTTCTTGGATAATTATTTTGCGTGCTGGCTCTACCTTTGGGTCTTGTTAATGAGAGTAAACTTGCATGTAGGAATAAGAACAACAGCAGTGACTACCATTCGAAAATGAACATTGCTAGCTTCAAGAAGTGGTTCACTGAACAATTTTTGTCATACCTCGCTTCAAAGTCGTTCATGTAATTACCAGGCCAGCTGTCGCTTTGTTTTTACAGAGAAAACATGAAGTACAAACACCAGGAAAGAGGATAGAGCGTTCTAAATTAAATGAAAATATTCCACAATGTGGGGCAGTGGGTTAATAATAATGAATAATTAATAATATGTCATAGGTAATAGGAAATTGGAATACTGATCGCCATGTTTTACGAGAGCCTGGAAACTATTTCTGTGGTCAGCCAGAAAGCGATGAAGAACATACTGACCATAGTTCCCAGTCTACAAGTCCACATTACTGTCCAGCCCACTGAAAGAAATGTTCCTATTCGCTATTTACTCACCGACATCAGGACTATGATTATAAATGAAGATTTTGAGTTCTAATTAATAGGTATCTTTGGTAAAGTTTCATCTGTACATTC
Organism: Schistocerca serialis cubense; assembly: GCF_023864345.2. Lineage (NCBI taxonomy): Eukaryota > Metazoa > Arthropoda > Insecta > Orthoptera > Acrididae > Schistocerca > Schistocerca serialis. The sequence continues at coordinate 944,595,009 of NC_064641.1, read as the reverse complement.
ATTATGTAAACACTGATTATAATACTCTCTATCATAAACAGCACTGTGAGTAGTTCAGAGGCGACCTCTACGTTAAGTTATGATCAAATTGTCATTCCTCTGACTTCGTAATTTTTGTATGAACGTAGTTAAGTTGGATAAAATCACAGATAAATTTTTAGATCGCCTGCGTTAGAACTTTGCCCTCTACAATTTTTAGAACAGAACTGACAGTAGAACGTGACGTCTGAATTACAACTTTAAGAGACCTTGTATTAGTTATTATTTACATCCAGGCCTTGAAACTTGTTATATCTCTATTATTTGTTTCGTCACGTGCTGTAACCTAAACTTTCTAGCAGTCTGTTAGAAACAAGGACTTTTTTGTTCCAAATTTAGTTTTCAGCAAATTACTCAATAACTATTAGAGGCAGCTCAATAGGTTTACATAATTAACGTTTTTATGCTAAACTGAAGCTTCATGCAAATTTCATATTTCTAAGTCTAATGTTTGGCGCCTTCAATTTTTCTAAAAAAGTGTATTCTGACCAAAATATTGCTTTAATCACGTTGAGACTTGTAGCAGTTAATTTTGACATATTGAGAGGCACCCACATGCCTTGCTCATACTGTGGCATCAAGCAGTCGGGCCTGCAAGATGAGTGGTCTGCCAAGCGAGTGGATTCATTCTTATTTATCGAGTAATATGAACTCTCGTACTCACAATAAAGTTACAAATTATCCTCCTGTATGAATAATACGCAACGGAAACGCACATCTGACTATCAGTAATTTACAGAACTCTGACTGTTCACTACGCACTGGCAATACCACATTTTCTTTTTTTTTTTTTATTTAACGGCTTTTATCAACACGTGGCCATCGCACTGAATATGAATGGCGCACGCATTATAAGTTCTGGATATCATGACAACATACAATTCGAAGGAAAAGGCCACCAATCTTTTTCTTTTCACTATCTTATTTATTCCGATAAATTCTATAACCTAAACACACAAATTCTATAACCTACAACAATAACACATGAGAAATTCCGCCCAGTGGGCATGGCTTTACATTGGTGATTCTCTATCCTATGGTCTCGTAATTATTTAACGCTACAGTGCACTTTCTGGATACGATGGTGTATCTTTTATTATATCTCACACTTCGACTCTCACAATCATCACCACGAAACTTTCCTCCAGACCGAGCAGTACAAAAGGAACTTGCATAACCCACTACCTCTGCAACTACCTAGCTACTCTCCCATGCAAGCCACACATACCCAAATTTCATGACATACACCACACTACAACAAGGAATACAACACAATAAATAGTCACAACACTATCACTTTCAGCTTTCCCACTTCAATTAGTATTTATCCCAGTTTCACACGACACTGCCCCACTTCGTAATTCTTATTTCCTACTATGAGCTCTAGAGATATATGCACGTCTTCCTGTGCAATGCAAGCCAAGTGGCGTTGCTGGATAGACGGCTGACTCACCTTGCTTCTCTCTCAGAGTATTATAGTTTGAATCCAGCATCACACGGAAGCATATCTCGCAAAGTAATATTAAGAACATATTCATCACACACACAAGTCCTCAACTGATACCATGGACGAGTACTTTTCTTTATCCTTTGTCTCATACACAGATTGAGACTCACACAATACTCACCACGTGGAAGTACTCGCCTCTAATTTCAAGTCCTGCACACGCTATATCTTAAATATTTCAACTTATAGTACACACGCTAGTAATTCAGCTTAACTTAAGCACACGGAAGTATTTTAACTTATTGCTACACGTGGTTTCATTGTGACCGTTGGTCACTTCCGAAGATTACTACAATCCCATTAATATTACTTGCCTGACATTTAATTCTCCCCACAAAAGTTCCTGAAATAGAGAAATTATTATTTCAAACTACTCTTAAATATTCCAAATGCATACCATGTCTCCACTCTTTTGTCTTTACGAAGCACACCTAAGACAGGTCTTAACAGCACAAGATCCAGCGGCAGAGTGCTGAAACCTGGCCGTTCTTCAGGTCATCTCGCACCTCTGTCGAGGTGGGGGAAGACCATGCTACCGTATTGGTCAGCCACATTTCAGGCGCTCGAAGCTCAGGTAAATTTCATCTCATTGGTCCCACCAAAGGTGGCCAAAGGAGCGTCTCAAAGATGATCATATATTCACATTCACTATCTGCAGTTAGCAGACGACCTACATTCATTCATTTCACAGATCTCATCAAACTGCATGTAGGGATTTATTTTGTGGGAGTGCACATGTGATCAATTAAATAAATAAATTGCCATTCTTTCCCACACTGGTATCCGGCTTCACTGTATTAATTGAAATTGAGTTATTATTAGAAAAAAAATGTGTTGTTCTGACAAAAATAATGAAGTATGTTGTACCTATTTTCAATGTCGGGCGGTACTGTACCCTTTCAATATATCTGCACATTATGACCCAGTTTTGGATTCCTAGCTTTTTTATTTAGAGCCACTTTTTTTTAAATGATGTATTTAGAGAAAAATATTGATCTGATCAGTCTTAGATTTGACAGTTTAAACATTAATATACTAAAGCACATGCTGACAAAGTTTGGAAAAGCAACTTTAACTTTTAATTCCATTCTTAAATTATGGTGCAATACTTCTGTGCTATGCACAGAGGCGATGTGGTGATGTGGCGCTACTATCAGTGAACTGGGGTAAATCCCGGCACATTCTCAAATGGTACAGTGCTTGTTTCGCCCCATCAGCCCCTATTTATTTCTGTTACTTATGTGATTGTTAGAAGATCTGTCATTATTTTTCATCTACTCCTCAGCAGCAGCTACTCTTTCTACTAGCTCTAAATATTCAACGAATCTATTCACATTATCCCTAGGTGTAGAAATGATTCTATTCTGCCAGTACCAAGGCAGCTTACTTTCTACTCCAATGATAATCATTTCCGGTTTCATCTTTTCTGTCAGAAGTGACAGCCGTTAAACCCACTTTCTAGAAAACTCTTTCACTTACTCACGTCCCGGAGCAAACTGTTTACCACTCCAAAACTCTCTTAAAACATCGTTTTGTTTATTGTGTGACCAATACTATTAAGAAATGCAGATTTGAATTCAGTAAGAGTTTTGCATATTATCATTACGTCAGCTGACCACCGCAAAGTATCTCCTCGCAAATGACTTACTATGAAAGCAATTTTCTCTTGCTTTGACTATGCATTAGGCAAAACACCCTCAAAATCATTCCAGAACTCTAATGGATGAATTTGTTTGTCTGGATCAAAACATAAAAACTGATGACATCTGATGAAAGAGGCGTCAAATGAAGCCGCATGCTGTACAATAGCATTACTAGAACTACCAGTGGTTACTCTACTTTCTTTGTTAGTAACACTAGTACTTAGTTCTTCTACTTGTATTTCTACTCTGCTTCCACTCTGTCAGAACATCTTTTGTCCACATTCTCACATCATTCCTCACAATCCACTTTTACTTTTTTAATATCTTTTCGATAAGCATTTACTCTACTCATTACTTCTTCAAATCGATTAGAGTATAGTTTGGATTCGATGCCTATTCTCTCTGACAACCTCCTGTCCAGAAGTTCATCTGCGCCTCTGAAATCCTCGCAAACTTTGTCAATTGCGCTTTTGATAGTTTATTTAACTGTTGCCGTACTTTGATTTGCAGATCATGGAGATTAGCATCAGTTTTATAATTTAAACCATTCAGTTTTGAGGTCATTTCAACATTTAATGCTTTATTCCAAACCCTCAGTTCTGTATTTCTAGACCCAATCCTACTTTTCAGTTCTTTATTACTATTCTTTAACTCTTTACTACTTACTGTTAAGTTCTTCATTGCTACACTCAATCCTATTTTTCAGTCATTTATTACTATCCTTCAGTTCTTTATTAATATCCCTTAGTTCCTTATGATGTTATTGAAGTTTAGCAAACAGTAATTCCATTCAGTTTGGATCCTCTACATAGCCGCTAGGCATTTCCACCAATTTTAAAGAAGTTCTAGCATTCCCTGACTTGGCTGAATTTGAGACATATTGAGGTCAGATTCATGATCTGATAATTCTATTAATTCTATTTTCTCCTTTTTGGCATCTACTTCAGTTACTTAGTCGTCATAAAATGGTTCTAACTTTGCGGTATCATTGAAATTCAAGTCCGACTTGTGGGGCGGCAGGTGGAATTATGTCAATTATATGTTGTTTATATAAATGTTAGGTTTGTAGAATGTTAAACCAGTTCCTATTATTTAGAATGTTATTTATGCTGTCTTTCGCCGTTCTCAACACTAGCTCTCTAACTACAATATTGGCAACCAGAAAGTGATTAGCAAAACGTGAAGCCTGTAATTAGAATTCCTAGTGCCCACTTCATCTGAGAATACACTTATAGTTACAGCTTATAGCTCTGATGAATTAGGAGATTGTCTGGGATTTATAATCAAAAACGGTCGTGAAAAAACGTTCTGTATTCTGAAAGTCACAGATGAAAACAAAAGAATCCACACAATCTAACCAACAGAGCAGTTCAGAGTCTAATGCGCTGATGCAACTATAAATGTCCAAATTAAATGTTTAAATGAATGCTCGCCATAATTTGATGATTAGGTTCATCAAATGCCACACTAAATAATGGTAGAATGAGTTTCCCGCGGCGGCACGTGAAAATACGACAATACGCAAACTGAAGATCGATAATTAAAGTCATCTCAGAATTAACACTTCTCTCGAAAATGATTTCATGGTTACGTGTATCCCGAGTAACTTAATATGGCATCTGAGGCTGTTTATAGCAATGATACCGACGCAACGCGACTCCCGACACAGATGGCGTACTATTCAGCGTCTGGAGAGAACTGGGGCCTTCCTTCCTCGCGCCGCGTTCTTATATATAAAGCCGCGGTGCGGACGGCTAAGGGAACGCCTGATCAAATCGGCTCTCCCGACTAGCCGCTGGGCTAGTAATGCACCACATTAAGTTATTGAATAAATCATAGCTTCTTTTGCTGATGGCCGATGCAGCTCTCAATTGAAATGTGCATTCAACACACAGTTAAGTAATCATAATAAAAGTTTGACGTCGCTAAGTTAAATATTTTGGGCGAGAGAATTAATTTAATTACACTGCACGCAGTAGACGAGCTCTGAACTTGCCCTTTGGAGATACGCTATCGCTATAGTTTTATAGTTATTCAAATGAAACTTCTCACATCTTTATGGTTATAGCGGATCTCCATTCTACTTAAATATAAACATCCTAGCCTTATTTATTAGCCTACTTAATCCATCTTGCTTCCTAAATTTTTAAGACAAAAACCAGAAAATCATGGATTTCCACTAAAATTTTAATTTGTGAAATCCAAAGTACTGTTTCTATTAAATAATTATGAAAAAGGAATCTAAATATAAATTTTTAAATCTCTAGCTCTTTTCTGTTGCGCCAATGATTTTTACAGAAAAACGTCCAAATTTCGAAAATGGTTAAAGTTATTGAACTGACATTCAACACATGTTGATTTAGTATTACTCCTGACATGCTAGAAACATTTTAGGTTATTTATTTGATTTTTAAAGCATTGCGCAACCCTTATGACATCAGAGCTAGTTACCGCGGAGTGGCTGGCACACAATGGAAAAACTGCTGTGAATTTACTACGGCGTGAGTAGCCTGCTTCCCTACATCACCCTCTACTTAAATTTTTTTGTTTTTGAATGTTAATGAACGAAAAAAAATTTAATTACAAAAAGGGAAGCAAGAGTACAGCTTAACTTCATATGAAAAATTAAAATTGAAATGTAAGCATATAGAAACATTAAAAGAAAACTGATTACCTACTTCAACTATTTAAATTGTTGGCATGTTCACTGCCTCTTAAGCGACATTATCCCTCAAAATCTAAGCAAAATCAATGAAACACTTTGGCATACATATTGCCTTAGACAAACAAACACATAAAATATGTAAAATTATGAAAATCTTAAATCCATTAAATACATTTTTACATACACAAATTCAAAGAAAATAACAGTTATTCAAGATACATAAACAGATGATTATATCTTAGCAGTCTTTTCTAAACCTGAAAGAAAATTTCACAAATTGTTTTTACACACGTGGTTGTAGCCACTTTGGCTGGCGTCCTACACTTCCATTCACAAGGGTAGAGGAGGGGAAGTTGCTATGATGTACGTCCTTCATGTTCACTCTAAATTACATGAGGAGAGGGAAGGGGTCACTGTGAGTTGTGTCCAAGTCACTCCACGCTTTCATGCAGCTACTAGGCTGCCATTATCTGGTTTGTCCTGTAGAACAAACAAAAAGAGTGCCTCAGACTCTGTTCACTTAATATCTAAGGGTGGGTCACAATGAAATGGGGATATATACATTTTATCCTTCAATATGTTACCGGAACAAAGTTAACAGAACCTTTTCAATTTCACTCTCACGGTTACTTGACTGTCATAAAATCGGTAAACAAATGGCTCAAAACGCCGTTAGTCACTTACTAGAGAAAATTTATGCTCAAGGCATACAATCATGAATCCTATTTAATTTCAATTTATTATTTCTGGGTCGGAACACTGAACCAATGCTCGGTACATTCCTGATACATTTGTATTTTATTCACTTAGCTGACTCATCTTTGATTACCTTATTCTTAGAGATAGTATGAGTATATCTGATTAGTAGTTGTCTTCTCAGCTTCTTTGTACATGTGAGTAACTTGTGGTAATAGTACAGCTCTGAGTGTTCAAAACACACTACGTTTAGTTGACTACTAAATCCACTTATTGGTCCTCTGCTGCTGTGTCAGTTCCACATCTGCAATTAGGTACTTACTTCACCGAAGTGTATTTATGCTGAGCTATAAATAATGTTTCACATCTGCCATTATGTTACTCAAATATGTTGCTAGTGTATGTACTTATTTAACACTCACTGTATTAACATTTAAAGCATAGGACAGCACATTTCATATCCATATCTATAGTGTATTGCAGCTGATTAGTTTGCTCACGTGGCAATCCATTTCCACTCGATCGGACGCTGAAACCACAGGTAGTCTCTCTCGACCTACCACTGAAGTGCATTAAGTAATTATGGACGAGCGTAATGCTAAATTCCTTAAACTTACAGGACACCATGAGCTGCTCTGTCTCATCTAACATAAGGCTACCTATGGTCGCATTCATGCCTCCAACTCATAACCGCAATACGTGTAGGTGTGTCCTGTCACGCACTACACCAAATAACAGCCAGCTCCAACCTTATAAATACTTCAGGGACGTGTCCTTCACGTCTCAACCACAAACATTACTCAATTCTATTACACTGCCATTCCTTCCTACACAAGGTGAGTTCATTTTTACAAATTATCTGCATATTTTTCATAACACTAAGCAATCTCTTTTACTATTAATTAGTTAGCTCTACAGCATACAACAGGTTTCACTGCCACTTCAGATCCCGCTTGTACACGAATTTGTATATCTTTTTTAAATATTATTGTGGGACCATTTCCAATAAAACAACACTTCGTACTTACTATATTACCAAGGTTCTATACATAATTGTTACTCAAATACATTTGTATCTTAATTACGTCATACTTCTTTATTGTTTATGTCACTGTTAGGTTTGTCACATTAGGTATTTTTTTCACTAATCGGTGGATAGAATGGTTACAGAACTGATGGCCTGATAGCCATGACGGAAAATTTTATTATTGCAAAGAAGGAGTCGAAACTTTGGTAGATAGGAAAGATGAAGAAAGAGTGAGACCTGAAAAGAAAAGCAGATCTCACACAGCTGGGATTGCACAGCTGCCACACTGTGTAGAGGTTACAGAACAACCTCCTCCCTACAGAATTCATTAGTTTATTATTGGCTTGATAACCATAACGGGAAATTTAATGTGTTGGAAAGAAGAGGTCGAAATTTTATGTGGATAGAAAAGATGAAGAGTGAGTGAGACCTGAAATGGAAAGAAGATCTCACCAGCTGGGACTGCACAGTTGCCACACTGTGTAGAGGTTACAGAACAACCTCTTCCCTACAGAATTCATTCATGACCTTTGACCACGCCACGTCGATCTGAAAATACCTTATGATGCCTTTTTAAAACCTGTCTCGGTTCTTCCTTCTGATTAGCTGAAATTTTATCGATTTCCTGCAATTTAGCTTCTATTTTGTCCAAAATAATTGCTTCTTCTTCTTCTGTGTTTAGCTTACTTGTACTAAGATTAACACCTTCGTCCCAATATCTCCTATTTTTCAGAACTCGTATAGGCAGCTCCCAATTGTCATCATTAGTTACTACATGTTTATCAATAAAAGGTACTGTAATTACTCCGGTTATCGGCAAGACCATTTTTAACTGGCTTCTTTCAAAGTCAACAACACTCTGATATTTTGACAAGAAATCTATGCCAATTAAAACCTCAATACTGAGATTGTTTACAATTAAACATGGATGATCAATTAAATTACCATTAATGTTAAAGGGCAGCAAAGCTTCTTGCTTTACCGTTTTTGTCACCTTGCCAGTAGCGCCAATTATTCTTAGTCCTGATACCCTCATTACTGTAAGCTTGTCTTTACCAGGTAATGCATCAAAGAAGGACTAAGACATCGCACTCACCTCACTTCCACTGTCTAAGAGACAACGTACATCGATACCCAACGTATTCACTATTATTATAGGGTGGCTTATTCTAGGTTGTACAGGTGGTTCCTCAAACTCATCCAATAGTTCCTTTTTGATTTGTCTCCAACTAAAGTGATCGACATCTGTCTTCATAACATTTAGGTCAATGTGTGTAGGGGTTTCCTGAATTACATTTTCAGCTGCCTTTTCCAGTCGGTCTATTAATTTCAAATCGAAACACCGCACGACTTCATTACATTTAGTTTGCTGAACATGACCCAAATTACTGTAGTCTGAGCGATTCTGCGCCTCCAGACCGGGCATAACACTAGTTACAGCTACACCACTTTCACCATTATCGTCGGGTTCCTTCTCAAGTGACAACTGGTCACAGCTACTGGGTTCATCGACCCCCAACAGGCTACCCTCTACATTCTCACTTATCTCCTGTCCTAAATCTATTAGTACATCATCAACATTCTGCACAGGCACTTTAGATAAGAGCACATCATCCTCATCGTAAATATAAGCATGAATTTCTTCTGCTTCTTCACCTGACAATTCAGTATTTTGTAGCTCCTCCCTATCGTTACACTGCTGCGCCTTCTCTTTCTCTTCCCACTTAGAAAGCGTCTCTAACACGGTATCTATCAAATACTGTGAGTGATCTAATATTTCTGCTGTATTCTTAGATGCTACCGACTCTTCATCCACATGTTCAGTCTGAGTATTCTGATCTGTCTTACCAATTCCCGTAACTACTGGCTTAGGAAAAGTAACCGCCTGGTGAGCGCCAGTGTCCTCATAGACGGGAACTAGTTTTCCTGCCTCGGCCTATTACTGTTTCCTTTATTTTCATTATAGTTAACTGGCATAGCATTGCTTTCCGTACTGTTGTTTACATGCATAATTTTGTTTGCAACAAAATTATTATCATTTGGATGCCATTGTTGGTTCTGATAATTATTTCTCCAATTCCTACCTCTCTTAGGATGGCGAACACCTACTGTTCTGATGTTTACATTGCCATTCTGCTCGTTCTTAAAATTACTACTATTGTTATTAGCATTTCTGTTATTACGTGCTTGCTCCTCATTGGCAGCAACACGTTCTACACGTTCCAGATACTCAATGAAATGATCCAGATTGTCTCTAGGGGCAGATATAATTCTAGTTTGCCAATACCATGGCAGTTTGGCTTCAAGACCTAGTATTATCATTTCAGGTTTTAGCTTTTCGCCCAAATGTGACACACATGAGATCCATGACCTAGCAAACTCTTTAATAGATTCCTTGCCTGCATTGAAGCGTTTTCCACTCCAAAATTCTCTCCAAACTTCATTTTGCTTATTGCTAGACCAATACTCATTAATGAAAGCTGTTTTAAACTCCGCTAATGTTTTACACTTCAACATAACATCAGCTGACCAACGCATGTCGTCACCTGCTAAATGGCTTCTAATAAATGAGATTTTCTCTCGTTCAGACCAAGTTGGTGGAATCACATCTTCAAAATCGTTCCAGAAATCTAGCGAGTGGATATTTTTATCTGGATCGAACCGCAGGAAGTGCCGACACCCGATAAAAGCGGCGTTTACTGCTACAACTTGTTGTATACTACCATTACCAGAAGTTACTGAAGCTACTTTACTCTCAATGTTAGCAATGTTAGTACTGATATTTTCTACTCTCATTTCAACATTATCTACTCTTTGCACAATATAAGTAGTATCAGTTTTGATTGCATCTACTTCTGCTTGACGTATGTTTACTTTTATATTAACATCTTTAAACCTGTCTGAGCACAGTTCAGATTCCGCCTCGATCTTTTCTGTTAACTTGTGCTCCAGCTTCGCATCTTCCATTTGGAAGTCTCTGCGAACCTCAGCAACTTCGGATTTTACTGTTTTACACATTTCAGAAAATTGTTGAGCAACCTTTTTCTTAATATCCTCATGATTGTAATCAATTTTATAATTCAAACTGTCCAGATCCTCCTTCAACTTGTTGCAACCAGCCTTGAAGGTATCGTCCATTACCTCCAATCATTTATTGAAATTAGTTTGGCTGGCCACAATCTCATATTTTAATTCAGCATTACTGGTAGCTATTGCTTGTAATATAACATTTAAATCGATAGCCCCAGTATCTTTGGGTTGCTCACAAGCTGGCTTTTTATCACACTCATGTGACGAAAAACTAGTTCCAACACCAGAATCATCAAAACTAAATGAAACTTCTGATTGATCAATCATATCTAACTTTTCCTGTTTAAACTCTACCACCTCTGATGACTGTTTCGTTTTTAACTCGTTAGATAAACTATCATCCAATAAATTAACAATTTCTGATTTCTGCTTTACTACAGGGGTCTCTATTATTGGATCATTGTCCCTATTCACACTACTGTCAGGAGACAATACTTCATATTTCACTTTAACATTACTACTTTCATGCATATTTACACTTGAACCGTTGTCTGGATTTAGAGTTCCCTCAACAGACATAGGTTCTGATTTAAGTTTAACCTCAGTTTCTTTTGGCGGTTCCATCGCCGACAGTCTTTTAGTGCAGGTTAGTAAAATTTTTAACAGCTTTTCACTTAACTTAGTTCCTTCTGCATGACGTATGGCGTTGCCGGCACGGCGTACCAGGATTACTGATGCGACGCAGCACGCTGAACTGCAGACGGCACTCCGACGGCTGTGGTGTGTTTGCGTGGCCCGCAACTGCAGGCGCAGCCCCGGCTGCTCCGGCGGATGACTGCGGTGAGGCAAAACCGGCTTCTCTCGATGCCGGCAGCGCCGCTAGACTCGATGCCAGCTCCGTCAATCCAGATGCGTTGTTAATCCATTTGCGTCGTCCACATGCACACGTAACACTTTCACTGTTCTATTACTTAGTTGCATGTCGCATTTCACTCGCGAATCCCAATATTTAAAAATCACTTTCACTTTACTCAGTTTTTTCCCGGCCAATTAGCACCATATGTGGGGCGGCAGGTGGAATTATGTCAATTTTATGTTGTTTATATAAATGTTAGGTTTGTAGAATGTTAAACCAGTTCCTATTATTTAGAATGTTATTTATGCTGTCTTTCGCCGTTCTCAACACTAGCTCTCTAACTACAATATTGGCAACCAGAAAGTGATTAGCAAAACGTGAAGCCTGTAATTAGAATTCCTAGTGCCCACTTCATCTGAGAATACACTTATAGTTACAGCTTATAGCTCTGATGAATTAGGAGATTGTCTGGGATTTATAATCAAAAACGGTCGTGAAAAAACGTTCTGTATTCTGAAAGTCACAGATGAAAACAAAAGAATCCACACAATCTAACTAACAGAGCAGTTCAGAGTCTAATGCGCTGATGCAACTATAAATGTCCAAATTAAATGTTTAAATGAATGCTCGCCGTAATTTGATGATTAGGTTCATCAAATGCCACGCTAAATAATGGTCGAATGTTTGTCCCGCAGCGGCACGTGAAAATACGACAATACGCAAACTGAAGATCGATAATTAAAGTCATCCCAGAATTAACACTCCACTCGAAAATGATTTCATGGTTACGCGTATCCCGAGTAACTTAATATGGCATCTGAGGCTGTTTGTAGCAATGATACCGACGCAATGCGACTCCCGACACAGATGGCGTGCTATTCAGCGTCTGGAGAGAACTGGGGCCTTCCTTCCTCGCGCCGCGTTCTTATATATAAAGCCACGGTGCGGACGGCTAAGGGAACGCCTGATCAAATCGGCTCTCCTCACTAGCTGCTGGGCTAGTAATGCACCACATTAAGTTATTGAATAAATCATCCAAATTTCGAAAATGGTTAAAGTTATTGAACTGACATTCAACACATGTTGATTTAGTATTACTCCTGACATGCTAGAAACATTCTAGGTTATTTATTTGATTTTTAAAGTATTGCGCAACCTTTATGACGTCAGAGCTAGTTACCGTGGAGTGGCTGGCACACAATGGAAAAACTGCTGTGAATTTACTACGGCGTGAGTAGGCTGCTTCCCTACAGACTCTACTTTTGACAAATCACCCTCTGATTTTCTATTTATTTGTTCGACGGAACCATCCTCATTAAATTCAGTTTCTGATTCTGAGGATTCGTTGTCACAGACTGATTCCATCTTACCTTTCAAAGTTCTCCATTTTTAGTTGCCTGTTAGCGGCAACTAACAAATGTTTTAAACTCTTGACTTAATTGCTTGACCTCAATGAATGGTGCCAGCATGGTGTACTAGCAAACGTGATGCGACACGTTGCGACGTAATGCAGGCAGCTGCAGCAGCTGTGGCGGTGAGGATGGCGATGGGTATCGCCTACTGCAGCAACTCCATGGGTGCTGGGCACCAGTGAGCGTGCACAGCAGCTGGCAAGTGTCTCGCAGGTCCACACAGCTCCTTGATGAAGCACCGTCTTCTTCTAACCTCAGCGCCGTTGGTAGCCACGATCTAGTGTCGTCTTCTTCCCCCTTTCCGTCACGATCAAGGTTACTCTGGCTAACATTCACAGTTTATTTATCACACTCGCAATTAAATCTTAGCACTGTTCCCTCACTGGTTTCTGCCTATTTCACTCGGTATCCTGTTAGTGACTACTGAGTTTGTAGTTTTCTGCCCATCACTTTCACTGTTCAGTTTCCTAGACGATACGCATCATATGTGAGGCGGCAGGTTAATAATAATGAATAATTAATAATATGTCATAGGTAATAGGAAACTGGAATATTGTTGGCCATCTTTCACGAGAGCCTGGAAACTGTTTCCGTGGTCAGCCAGAAAGCGATGGAGGATTTATTGACCATAGTACCCAGCCTACAAGTCCACATTATTGTCAGGCCCACTGAAAGAAATGTCCCTATTCTCTGTTTACTCTGCGGGTTCAGAATTAAGATTATAAATGAAGATTTTGAGTTCTAGTTGATAGATATATTTAGTAATTTTTCACATGCACACGATTGTAATATTCGTTAAGTTAATACTGATTATAAATCTCTCTATCCTAAACAGCACTGTGAGCAGTTGAGAGGCGACCTCTACGTTAAGTCCTGATCAAATTGTCATCCTCCCTGACTTATGATAATCAGATTGATTGCTCGCCACAAAAGTGGGAAATAGTTGTCTCCACTTGCCACACGGATTTATTAGCCTTATGGGCGCCACACTAACAGATACTTCCGCGAAATCTAAGGGATCCATGACAGTGTACACTCCTAAAGATTCCACTTTCTATTATTACTCAAAAAATACGTTTAGTAATATGCTGTCTGTGACGTCATCCGAGGCAATGCGTTCTCCAGCGTTTGACTGACGTGGATCGTATGGTGGCTGGGTGCAAAGTGAAGACTAGTTTTGCCTCGTAGGCTGTATTTACATACGGGCGCAACTGACGGCCAAGGGAACATCTGCTGTTATCCGCTCTATGCCCACGGTAGCAGCCTCTAAATGGCCACTTTCTTGGACACATGTATTGTATAACAATGTCATTAATCAATTTTTGAACCATTGCAATTTTTGTGTGAATGTAGTTAAGTTAGATAAAATCACTGATAAAGTTTTAGATCGCCTGCGTTTGAACACAGCCGTTTAGAGTTTTTAGAACAGAACTGACAGTCGAACATGACCTCTGAACTACAAATTTAAGAGACCTTGTATTTGTTATTATTTACATCCAGGCCTTGAAACTTGTTATAGCTCTGTTATTTAATAGGTTTCATCATGTAGTGTAAATTAAACTTTCTAGCATTAATATAAAAGATACTTAATCCACTACGAATAAGGACATTTTTGTTCCAAATTTAGTTTTCAGCAAACTACTCGAAAACTATTATAGGTACCTGAATGGGATTACATAATAAATGTTTTTACTAAACTGAAACTTCATACAAATTTCATATTTCTAAGTCTAATATTAGGCGCCTTCAGTTTTTCTTAAACAAGTGTATTTTGACCAAAATATTGCTTCATTCGCGTTGAGACTTGTAGCAGTTAATTTTGACATGCATCTGCACATTATGACCAATTTTTTGGTTCCTAGCTTTTTTTATTTAGAGCCACTTTTTTTAAAAGGATGTATTTAGAGAAAAATATTCATCTGATCAATCTTAGATTTGACAGTTTAAACATTAATATACTCAAGCATATGCTGACAGAGTTTGAAAAAGCAACTTTAACTTTTAATTCTATTCTTAAATTATGGTGCAATACTTGTGTACTAAGCACAGACGTATAGTGGTGACATGGCGCTACTAGCATTGAACTGGGGTCAGTCCCGGCACACTCGCTCGCCTCTTTATCGCTCAGATGATACAGTGCTTCTTTCGGCCACAGCACGTTATAACCTAGACTCCTGCCAAACTTTTGCAGCCTGTTAATTAATAAAAGTAACATTACAGAAAGACGAATTAGACTTTCAAGCACTTGAGTGTGGTAATACAGTTTTGCTTTTACCCAGATATCACTGTCATTATAATCTGACAGAGTTAATTTGGACACATGTTAAAAGACATGTGAGGGAAAAAACTAAACGGTCAGCATTACAGACACTGAATCGTTTGTGTGTGAAGCAATAGACAGCATCCCCCTTGACTGCGGGCACACTGTGTGGGACACTGAAAAGCTTCAGAAAGAAGACTTTGATAGGGAGGTGAAGATTTATATAAGTTTGGAACCTACTATCCTAAATTCACAGTCAGTTGGTTAAGACATGGACTCAGATGTCAGTGGCGATTGTGTTACGATGTAGACTTTGCAACAAAGTAAAGTAATAGACTAATATTTCTTGGTTTTAAAGACTCATGGTTTTAAAAATATGTTCGTCAACATATTATTTGCATACGTGCTAAATGAGAACTTCCTAGCCTTTTGTGATTAGGAATTTGTATCTCATGAAGTACGTAGATTATAATGTTCCATATATTTCCGAAGGAGAAGTTAAGCTCTGCCCAGCGTGTTCTATGGTCTAATTACTCGCGAGAATGAGGCTGGATAAATTCGTCATTAACTTCGATATTGCGACGAGTAAACTCCTATCATTTTCAAGACACGAACTGAAAAATGCCTTGATATGACAGGATTACCTGTCGAGATATCGGAGGTTTTCGACGCAATCGGTCAGCATTCCTTCGACTTATTCATAGAAGATGGTTAATTGTTCGCCTGGTCAGTGGATCATAAATGCATTCTCTCACTGTAGTGTCAAACGAGTTAGTTTCCACTCATAATGCCCGTTGACAGCGAAAATTATGATAACATACTGACAATTTCATCAGATTACCTTCCATTCAGAAGGCTGTTGCACTCAGCGACTGGTATATTGAGTTGTAAATTATAGGTTGCAGCCATCAGTCGTCCTTTTTAAATTTTTTGTTGTGCAGATCTAGATTTTGGCATAATAATGCATTGAGAATGACCATCTTCTAGCCGAAATCTAGATCTGCAAATAAAAAATTTAAAAAAGGCGACTGATCGCTGCACTCTATAATTTAGAGGTTACTGACAAATTTATGATAGTATTTTGCACTAGTCTTTGCTACCAGTAATTTTTTTTTTGCTCACATTAATTTACATTTAACTACAGTCAGATACACTCATACGTATACACGAATTATACACATTAAAAATTATGTAGAGTAGAAACAGCTGTTGGAAGTGGGTGAAACAAACGTACATCGCAGTTTGTCTGTGAAACCCCCTCGGTCATGCAAACAACGAAATTTGTAGCAAAATCACTCACTGGCTGACATTAGTTGTTGGAGGAGGGGAACCAACAATAAGGCAGGGGAAGGCTGCGACAATATATGCAATTACAAATAAGTAATTTGAGGACATTCTTTTCCTAGAAGTGCCGAGTGCTAGATCGAGCACATCACACTCTGGAAGAGACATTTTGTTAGGCACACCTGCGTGTGCTCACGAGGCTCTACTGCCTCGTAATATCTCGACATTTTAGAATATGAGCTGCAAGCTGTGTTAGTTAAGTTGTGCCAAACGTTTGAGGGCAACAGTGTACATTTCACTCAGTCTTAGCGAGTGCACACAGACAGTCAATTTAGCCAGAGAAAAACGTAGTTTTTTCGCCTCACAAAAAATTAGGGAAGTTTACGACTGTATAGCCAGTCAAGGCCAGAGCAGAATTGTCAGGCCTACAGTTCACAAGTCGTTAACACATCCGCCGCCGACACACGCCACAACCGACTGTGGCTGCCATTATACCCGCAGCCTGCACAAGGTAAATACTGCGTTGATCAGACGCTGAAGTATGGCAGTGCTAGAGTATGTTCACTTCAGATCTGCTTTAGATTGGAGTTGATGTGTGTAGTTTTTCTCATTCCCTTGTGTCCTTGTCACCCACATATTGCGTGTACGTTCTTGGGGCTTAAATTCTGGGAAGGCATTCAGCAGATACACGATATTGTACAGCTCCATAGAGGAGTCAATTGAGTAATTTTATAACACTGTCAGTGCAATATTTTTCTGGTACATTTTCATGTGTTTAGTGTACCTGATGTTACGTCAGTATTTGTTTGTTTTTTGAGATTACACTAGTGTAAAGTTGTATACGAAAATTTTCATGTGTTTATCTTGCTTTAAGTTAGGTTCATTAAGATTTTCTTTTGTTAATTTTATGTGATTCATCGTGAAATAGGCAACCTGTCAGGTGAAATAGTTCACAACTATAATATGCATGAGGTGCTGCCGACTTCGCGTAGAGGTATTCGAAATACTATGCGATATATCAAAACAATGCACCACTGGCAACGGGCAGTGCTGCACGCCTTTCTATTTTGCTCTTGGATGAAGGCTTATTATGGCACAGACAGTTTCCGATTTTTTATTCCTAAGGTAAGCGAGCAAACTCAGCCGTGTTCATAAGAGCCTTCCAGAAATATTTGCCAAGGAACTGAACCGAAGTGCGGAAAATACACTTTGTGGTAGGTTATACACAGGGTGATGTTTTGCTGTGCGCCACTGACATAGCGGAAAATGTCATACCTATGAACAGTTTGAAATGGCATCCCTACACAAGTTCTGGTCCCTCCCAATAGAAGAGAGATTGAGGTATGAAGTGTTTAACCTGGCACCATTCGGCAGTACACACGGAGGGCTCAGAAGATTCTTCGAGAAGTATGTAACTATAACCTATTACTGGACAAACACGATATCACGCGTAGATGTCCTAAAAATTTTGAAAAACCAACTACCGGTTAACATGCATGAGAAATTAACCACCACTTCTGAGCACGATATAGAAAATTTCCTCTCAGTTTTTTCCATTGATCTTACCTAGGAAGACAGACTTGTGCAACCAGAAATTGACAGCGAGAAAGCAGACCCCACAAGAAGTTGTGAACGACACGGTGGAAATGGCAATAACAACCGACACAGCTGACAGCCATACGCCCGCGCAGCAATATCAACAGGAAATGGACAAAAAATTAAATGAGGATATGAAAATAACTGAGGACAGAATTTCAGTCGGTCAGGATCTAATGGCCAGATAAGTTGTGGTCAGCAAACATACAATGCGCCGCCGACCAGGGGCAATGACCAGAACGACAACTTGCAAGGTCAGAACGCAACCAGGTGACAGAATAATCCACCGCCACCTGACTATAATCACTACAATAAAAATTACGTTTCGAATAGCGGCCAGGGACTACTAATTTTCGAATCGAGAGCCGCACAAGATATTAACTGGCGAACCGGTCTCGATGGGCCCCATTAAACGACCAGTAGTAGGGGTAGGTGTGTGGAACTACACTCGTGCTCATAAATTAAGGATAATTGCAGAATGTCGTGCCACACAACGTGGCACTACACAAAACTGGCGCTAATAGTATAGGCACATAGGGAACACACACGACACAGATCTGTAAGTCCATGGTATTGGTGATAAGTTGAGAAAACCGTCCCAAAACACATGTACTACAAAACGCCACTGTTTCCTGCGCATTTACACTGACATCAATATGGGATATGATCACCATGCACACGTACACAGGCCGCACAACGGGTTGGCATGCTCTGGATCAGGTGGTCGAGCAGCTGCTACGGTATAGCCTCCCATTCTTGCACCAGTGCCTGTCGGAGCTCCTGAAGGGTCCTAGTGGTTTGAAGATGTGCAGCGACATGTCGACCGAGAGCATCCCAATCGTGCTCGATGGGGTTTAGGTCTGGAGAACAGGCAGGCCACTCCATTGATATCTTCT